>NC_091810.1:75392500-75692500 GCF_041296235.1 Equus asinus | reverse complement strand
ATACTTTCACAGCAAGATATTTGTACTTGTATTTAGCACTACTTTACATTAAGTTTATCTGTTTACAAGTCTGTCTCTTACTAGTGTGTAAGCAATTTGAGGACAGAGACTATGCGTTACTCATCCTTGCATCTTCATAGTGCCTACTAGGCACTCAGTGAATGTTTGTTAAGTAGAATAGTGATAGTATTAGTTATTAATTACCATGATAATGCTCAGTGGTACCAACACAAATCTCAATGACTTAAACTAATTGGCATTTATTTATGTCATTAGTCTGTGTTTCAGCAATTTAGGTTGGACTCTGTAGATAATTTGTCAGATCCAGACCAGATTCACTGCTGTGTCAGATGGTAGGCTCACTATTGCTAGGTGACAGGGGTGACTGGGCATTTGCCTCTCATCTACCAGCAGGCTAGCCCATTCATTTTCTCATGGTGGTGGCAGAAATGTAGGAGGGCAAGTTGAGACAAGTAAGTGCTTTGCAAGCTTCTCCTTGCACATATTTGCTAATTGGCCAAGGCAAGTTACCTGACCAAGCCAGGGTCAGACGGAGGGCACTTTAAAGTGATATGGCAAAGAGGTTAAAGAATTGGAGCTATTATTTGCAATTAATCTACCATAATGGTTTTCCTTTCCTCCTCCATCTTTATGATATCATCCCCCAAGTCTAGAATTCCTGCAATATGTGGAAACAGCATAATGATACTGAAGTCCTTCCTGATTGAATTTTGAAACCACTAGCTAGTTCTGCCATAATAGAGACTTGATCTGAAGTGATTTAGTCAAAGACATGAAGATCCTCATTTTTACTGGAGTGCAGCCTGGGTTTCATTACAGTCCATTCTCATGTCAGGTGTATCAGCTACAACCCTATCCACCTGCTGGTGTGTGATCCTTCTAGGCACTGGGCCAATATGCAGGGAAGCAGACAGCCATGTGTTTTAATCAGCATCTGTATCTTGATTTTTTTGAGTTGCTCTTTGAGCCATGTTAAACAAAAACATAAAAATTACCTTAAAAGCACCTTGATGAAAAGACACTGTTATCAATTTTCTCATCAGATAGGAGGAAAATGCTGAATGTGGGGGTAAGTGGCCAACAGCACTGACTTCACGAACCCAAAATAAAAAGACTAATAAATGCCTAGTTTAACAAAATGATCATAAAGGAGCCATTGATGGTAATAACAAGAAAAACTAAATAACCAATGTCATTCTCACTGTCCCCTTACTCTTCTACCACCAGGAGATATATTACATGAAACATATGCACATAATTGAGAGGCAAATAGAATTGCTTCAAAAGAGATACTCAACTGACAGCAATAAAATTTAGACCAAATATCAGAAAACTATTAAGCCTAGCAGTAACATTGATTAGAGCACTATTTTCTTATTCAGTTAGTCCTAGGAGGACCATTGAGTTGCTATTTTGTTTAAGCTGTTGGAAAGGTAAACTAATCTTGTTTAATGGGTAGAAGATGCAGAAGCTGTGCTTTCTCTATTGCAAGGGATGGATGGGGGTAGTTGAAGCTTCAATAAGATTATTGGGTTCAATACATTATTTATTTCCTGTAAAGCTAGAGGCTTGTAGAGATACACACCTCAGCTCAGTGAAAAAATGTTCTGCTGGCCCCAAGTAAAACTGCGAAGTAGGTCAGTTTTATGTTCAGATCCCAGCCTCAGCCTTTTCCTCCAGGAGG
The DNA here is from genome assembly GCF_041296235.1 of Equus asinus. Classification (NCBI taxonomy): domain Eukaryota; kingdom Metazoa; phylum Chordata; class Mammalia; order Perissodactyla; family Equidae; genus Equus; species Equus asinus. Next base: position 75,690,795 of record NC_091810.1, on the reverse strand, counting down.
TACTCCTTTGCAAATCAGCATTCTGGATCCTCAATGGAGTCCTTCGGTTTCTCTTCCTATCAAAAAGACCTAAAACTCATTTCCATGTCATCGTGAATGATGGCTAACAGGTCAAAGCATTTTTCCCCCCAAAAGTGAATAAATTTCCTGAAAAAAGATTTTATTGATGAAGGTGTACATACATCAAAGCAGCTGTCCTTTTACAAGGCAAGATCCTGAAGGTTAAAGGTCATTGTTCAGAAACAAAAAAGATACATAGCACATCAGATAGAAATGAAAGTTTAGGGATATCTGCTTAAATATGGCAGGTTGAAGACCTCTGACAGTTTTGCCCTTTTAAAATCCCACCAAAAGTACAGTGAATAATGAACCCAAATGGCAAAAACATAAGAAAGGAGACAATGACAGATGAAGACTGTTAACAATATTTTAGGAGACTGACAGCAGATGGACTCGTGGTAACTGACTTGTATCAGCTTTCTCTACCCTGCCAAGTTTTTGTGGGATACAGGTTATGGTAGTGGTCATAGAGATGGTGGTGGATCACATCCCTTTCCTTCTACACTGTAAATTGCTTGAGGGCAGAGAGTGCTCATCTTGTGTATACTGGAAATGTTCATGAAAGCTCGTTAAGCCATAGTTTGACAGTAAATGTCTGTTGAATTGAATGGAAGGTTCTCTCAAGAACTGTGAAGGAGCTCAGATTTACCCTTCTTGTAAGCAAAAGGTTAGCCTGCCACACGGATTTTGACAGAAGACATGGGACTCCTGGGTCAGAGACAAAGGATTTTATTACTCATGGCACAGCAAGTAGCATCCGGTTCATATTCACATAGGGTCCTCTTGCCCTGCAAGTCCCACGAGGGTGATACAGAACAGGTCATGTAGACGCCTATGCAGTGGGTTTAGGTCACAAGTGAGGAACCAGAGCTTAGGAAACACCAGTCTTTTATGATCTCCTTCATGCCTCATGCAAGCAAATTTTTCCAACCTTTGCCCTGGGTAGGGGGAGGGGGGCACAGTATCTTTATTATGTTGGACAGCAAACAAACCTCCCTCTATTCCAGAGAGAGACACTATCTCTGTCTTCCAAAGCTGTTTGTTATATGAACATTCTTGAAAAAATAGTGGATACAAAATTGTCAGTGCTCCTGCTCATAAGCCATGCAGAAATGCAAGAGATCCATGGAAAATTGTCTCCCAAGAGGGTCATGAGACTCTTCTGATTCTTCTGATACAACAATTTATCTTAACCACTTGAGCCTGTGAACTGGTCCTTACAGCCCCGTAGAGTTTTAACTGTAAACTGTGAAAATACACACAACTACCTTGCCAGTTATTTGACTATTTTCCTCAGTCACAAACCTACTTATCTATAGGCTGCTCTGTGATGTTGGGACTGGAACTACAAAACCACATCTTCCAGCTCACTTCCAGACAGATTCTACCAATAGGAGGCATTGACGGGAGATTGGAAGGCAGAAGGACGGGATAACGGGCTCTCTCCTGGTTTCCAGCTCACGTTGGCATCCCCCTAGCAGGAGGGGACAGCTAGAGCTGGGGTGTCCAGCTTCTCTTGGCACTTCCAAAGCCAGCCTGCAGCTGCTCCTCAGAGGTATATGTAGCAGCCATGCTGTTGGAGTAACAGCCCTATTGTACTTCTTCACCCCACTGCCCCATCAACTGACCTAGCACTTGCCACACCATCCCCAGAATCCCATTTCCATTATCTTCCAGCCCTGTCTCCTTGACCTATCTGGCATCCACCTGGCTACGCCCCCTCTTCAGAAATTTGAACAAAACTCAGCTCCATGGAGACGTTCCTTCCTATTGTCCAACCCCACAGAACTTTTAGGCTCTGGTAACACCATCTCTTCCTATTTGTTTTCCCAGCTCTGCAGGTGGTAGCTTTTCCTAGTGTTTTCTCTAGGTTACCTCAGCATCCCACTTTCAACCTTTCAATGCCTGCACAAGAAATCTCTGTATTAAATACCTCTGTTTGAAATAGCTAGCATGGTTTTTGCATCCCTAACTGGACTCTGGCCAATACACTACTCATAGTTAGAAATGATTTCATGTTCTGATCCAGTGTTTAAATTTTCAATGCTTTTAAATTTAAGTGTTATCTTTATCAAAGGACATAGTTCAAAATATCAAATAATAAGATAGGCCCTTGGGCAGTGGCATGCTGCTTAATGATGACTGGGCTTTTCCTCTGGGTGTGATGGTCTATCATTGGGACTATGGGTAGGCTCTACAAGTGCATGACTGACAGCTGCGGATACGCTATTTATTTGTCAGTACTAGTTTAGGCCCAGATGTTAAACAGTATACCTAAGAGCAGTGGTAGTCTATAGAGAAGAACTTTAGTTTTTCTTTTAGAAATATGTCCCAAGTATTTACTAAGAGGAGGATAACAATGGTATTCAATATAGGAAAATTTTGGTGTTTTTTTTAACAAGTGTATAATCCTACAAAAATTACATATAAATACTATTGATTGTTTCATTAATAAATGCCAGTTTGAAAACAATATTAGAGACCTATTCTGCAACTTCATTTTTCTAACCAAAAAATACTGAGACTCCAATATATGTCTATGTGAAATCGCCCAGAAGCAAAAACATAATATACTGTTTATGGTTTTTAGATGAAAGAAAATTCAAAATAGTTTTAGTGGTAAATAATTTTTAGTGATAAATAATTATATGCTGCCTGAGCTTATAATACTTTAATATATTATTATTTTGCCTAAAACATGTACAAAAGCAGTTTAATATCAGGTAAATATAGTTGTGGAGACAGATGCTATCCTGGATCACCTTACCCTTTAAATAAAGAAGGCAGGTTAATGCTGGTTAATTTTAACAAAATGCTTTCAAAGATGTACATAAGGAGGCATACCAACTGAATGTTATAAATGGTTTCTTGAGACCAAATCCTTTAAATCCTTCAAAAGCATATAGCCATTTTAATATTATCAAATGCTAGTTTAGTGTATTTCACTATCATCAGAACTGGGAATGAAATATTTGGGGCGCAACTAATAATACTCAGACCTTGCTCAAATTGTTTCATGACAGTCTACCTTTTATGAAGCGAGTCCTATCTCTATGAATAATTTGTTCCATAACCCAACTCATTCTGTCGGTTAAAATTTGGATATTATTGCATAATCTTGTTGAGAAAAATAGAGTAACATCTTGAACAGCCAAGTAACTCTTTTATTCATTTTCAATAATAATGTAAAAATGGGACCACAAATTGATTTATGCATGTGGCACTATTTGAAATAAAAATGAAGAAATCTTCTCTTTTACAGGGTTCAATTCTTCAAGGAATTGCAGCAACATCCTTCTCTCTGTGTGTTCTGCTAATGTTTTGTTGAGTTTTAACCATTTCTTTGCTTTCACAAAATTTCCAATGGGATTGTCTGCTTAAAAAATGTTTATGCTAATGTAACATATATCTTACCTGAAGGAATATATAAAGGACAAGGAAAATAAACACATTAAATTGAATAAGTGGAATTGTCTTAATGACTAGAATGGATCATTCAGGAATGTAGCTGAATTTCACCCCTAAGTGCCTATTTCAATCATTCCCACCTTTTTGAGAGTGGATTCTTATTTACAGCTTCTCATTTTTCTCGCGTCCTTAATCTCTATCTGGCTCCTTTACTCCTGCCAGAAACATACTTATTTCTGCTCTATTCTAAATTAAAAGCCTTCCCTCTGCTCTGTATTCCCCTCAAGCTATTGTCCTATTGTTCTCCTCCACTTTGCCTCCAAATCATGAGCCTGCCAGAGTCTCTGCCTCCATTCTCTCACCACCTGCTCACTTAACTCTCCAAAATGTGGCTTTAAGCGCAACATTCTGAATAATCTCTAGCTCTTGCAGGGAAGGCCGTGAAATGTTATTAGAAAGGAGAACACAGAAGGCTCCAACCATATTGATAATGTTCTAGTTCTTTAAATATTTTTACATGTATGAAATATTTTATGTTTTAAAAAGTATCTCCCACCATCACTATTCTACTAAAACTGCCATCAATGATCGTCTAGTTGCTAAGACCGATGGCCTTGCTCCTTCTGCAACTTTCTACAATATTTGATGCTATTGATCAAACTTTCTTCATTTAAAAATCATTTTCTGACTATAAAGTATTACACACATCATAAAAGATACAGGTAATACAGTGAAACACTTACATTTATTTAAGTATTTAAATTGAATTCTTAAAGAAAAACCTTAAATCTCTATTATTCCCATTATCTAGAGATAACCACTGTGAACATTTTTTTATGGCAGGTGTGTGTCTGTATGCATATTTCTACTTAGTAAAATTTCCACTTTATAGTCTGAGTTTCCATCTTAATCTTAAATTAAAGGCATTTCCCAAAGTCACTATTCTTCAGAAACATGATTTTAAACAACTGCATAATATCCTGTCATGCAAATATACGATTATTCATTTAACTATCCCTGTTCCTTAGAACAATCAACTCTGTGGGTCCTCCAGCACAACATCCATTGAATACTTACCTTATCCCAGGCACTGTTCAAAGTGTTTTGCATTTGCTCTCTCCTTTTGCCCTCACAACAGCCCTATGACGTCAGTACTACTACTGTTATTCCCCACTTGACCAGGGGGAGAGATCAAGGCATAAAGCAAGGCAGGTGTGGTTTCTACGTGCTGATGCTGTTTATGTCTTTTGTCCTATTCTGTCTTTCCTATAGCCTACACTGGTAAACTTCTTTGACCTCAACTACTCCCTTTCGGCAGACTGCTTCCAAATCTAAACAGGTGTTCCCAACTTCTTTTCTGATCTCAGGGGTCTTATGCTTAACTGCTTCCTGATTTTCTACCCCAGGATGTTAACAAAACACCTCAAACTTCAGATGGCCCAAACTATCCTTTCCTCCCGCAAACCTGCTTTTATTTCTTTCCTTCCCCAGTTCCTTTAGTGGCACTCTTTTCCATTTAGCGCCTGTGCATACCACTCAGGCATCATCTTTCCTTAGGTCTAATCAGTTGCCAAGGCCTGTCCTACCTCTTTTATATTTTCCACAGCTACTCTCATTTCCTCAGTCACTTCTCAAGTGACTACTGACTACGTCTCATCCGGACTATTTTAATAGATTTCTGAGGAATTGTCCTGATTTCCATCTCTCCTAGTGTCGATGCATCCTATCTACCATCGCCTTATTAATCTGGCTCCGTTCTGTTTACACATTTGCACTGGTGCAGCACTCTCCCAAAGTCTAAATCCCTGAGCCTGATATTTCAGACCTTATATCTTCTGGCAAAACCCACCATTTTAGCAAAACTGGTGTTCACAAACTCCTGTGCTTTTGCTCTTATTCTTTTTCCTACTTGGAGAGTTTTATTCACTCCTTCTCACCCCAATCCTCTCATCTAAGGATGTTCTAAGGATGCCCATCTGTCAATATCCATGTTAATGCCATTCCTCCATGAACCCTGCCTCATCCTCCCATCTGGGACAAATCTTTCAAAATTGAGACTCAATAATTTTTGACTTTGTCTTGTTTTTGGACCACATAACTTTGTAGAACTGTAATATGAGGAACTGTTTTGTGTCCCCCACCAAAATATAAACTCTTTGAAGGCAAGAACCTTGGGTTATACCTCTTTTTGGCCTCTATAGCACCTAGCACCGCGCCTGGCACCTCAAAAGTGCTCAGCAAATGTTTGTCGATCATGAAAAATGATAACTTTGCTGACGAGTGCAACATATCCATAGCTTTAACTCTATTTCCTTCCGTAACTTCTATAATTTTGCCCTGCTTTACTTTCGTGCCTCACAGATAACTGGCACCAGTTCCTCTCCTGAAGCCCCACTTACAGTATTCTTCCCTCTTTTTGTGATAAATCCCAAACTATTAGGTTGATGTTTACCTGCTCACACATTTCCTTTCTCAGGAATTCAGTGCTCCAGCACTATTCAGAGAGATAGATAATATTAGTGTGGACTCCTGGTTACAAGTGAGAGAAACTCAACTTAAACTAGTTTGAACTTAAGGGAGGCTTCTATTTGCAAGATCTGGCAATAGCCAGCAGAACCAGAGGAAGAGTTTCAGGAATCTGCTTCGTTCTGGGGATCTCAGAGTTTGAAACTGGGGACTCCTTTGCCATAAAGACACTCTTTCCCTCTTGTTCTCTCTCTTGCTTCTAACTACTTTAATCCTGGCTTGGCTTGGCTTAGTTTCATTCTCTCCAACTGGAGGAAGATGCATTAAGATTTCAATTTCTTTCCCCAAACTTTCTAAATGTACCACACTTACCAGGTTCTCAGATTTATGTACTCTCATAATATGCCTTAAAGATATTCCTTATCACTTTCCTCATTATCACTCCTTGTTTTGTATAAATTGCTGTTATGTTGAGCTTTCTCTCTCCCTTTTATTAAGGTAGTTATCCATTTACTAGTTTTATCAGAATTATCATAGGAGAATTTATTTTCCCTATAAAAATAATTGGCTTTCTTAACTTCAGTTTTATTCAGTAGTGCCTAAATTCCTAACAGTTCTCCATAAGGTTTTTACTATGGGGAATTTAAATTCTTTTTATTTAAAATCTTTTTGGAGCAGTCCAATTTTCTTTAGCTTTGGCATTTCCAAATTCCTAGAAAATGACCAGTAACCCATCTGTTGCTAGATGCTTTGGAAGCCTCCCATAAGCTATGATGTGACGCAATGCTATGCTAAATTAAAATTTATATATTCTTTGATTTTCTTTTTAATGGCTATTAGAAAACTTTTATCTTTGAGTAATGGATTATTGAATATCCAACATGACATCTTTTTATCTTTCTCTGTTCATATTATTTGTATTAATCTACTTTTACATGATAAGATGAAAGGACATTCTGCATCTGAATTTCTAATGGGCTCCTAAATACATTCATTTTTGCATGCTCAAATATATATTCAGCATAAAGAAAGACCAGTGATTCAAAAAAAATATTACCTGTATTCCCATGTTTCAAAATGTTACTGGAATCTATTGGCAATATCTAAATAATCTGTATTGTGATGACCTGACTCACAATGTAGAAATATGAGAGAGACAGAATTTATGGATTTTTCCTTTAAAACATCAATTCTGAATAATGACAAATTAAATTGATTTTCTTGCTCAAAGACCACATTACCTTCTGTGTTTATTTTCTTTTTAAAAACTAATCTCAACTATAATAAATCCACACATAATAAGATTGTCTTAAAGAGAAACTTAATTAAATCAGAAGGGAAAGGAAATCTGTCTTTCTAGAATGAGAGCATATATATTCCATAATACATTTCCTTCTAGATCAGTGGTCTGTGAAGCCTTGTTCCTGATTCAGGGTTATCTACTGAGTGTCCTGTGAACTAATGCCGTGTGGTGGTAATGTTTATATTATAACAACATCAGCATTTAGTCTCTGGCATAAACTAGTAATCCATTTCTGGCTCTCATCAAAAGTAACTTTACATTTCCTGTTAATTTCAGTGACATTTATCTGACAGTGGAAATTGGGAGAAGATGGTAAACAAGGTAGTTGGTGTCAGGGACTTCAGAAACTCTGTACCCATTAAGCAATAACTCTCCAGTCCTCCCTCCCTTCTGCCCTTGGTAACCTCTAATCCACTTTCTGTCTCTGTGAATTTGCCTGTTTTAGATATCTCATATAAGTGGAAGCATACAATATTTTCCTTTGTGTGTCTGGCTTATTTCACTTAGTATAATGTTTTCAAGTTTCATCTGTGTTGTAGCATGTATCAGAATTTCATTCATTGTCCCTGCACTAACACCTGTGCCAGTCTCCCTCTATTTTGTACGTGGGATGCTGCCACAGCATGGCTTGAGAGTGGTGTGTAGGTCCATGCCTGGGATCTGAAGTTGAGAAACTTGAGAACCCCAGGCCGCAGAAGCAGAGCACATGAACTTAACCACTGTGCCACCAGGCTGGCCTCAGAATTTAATTCCTTTTTATGGCTGAGTAATATTCCATTGCATGGATTTACTAGATTTTGTTTATCCATTCATCTGTCAATGGACGCTGGGGTTGTTTCCACCTTTTGCCTATTTTGAGTAACGCTGCAGTGAACATTGGCATATAAGCATCTACTTGAGTTCCCGTTTTCAATTCTTTTCTGGCATATACTTAGGAACAGAATTGTTGGGTCATATGCTAATTCTATGTTTGGCTTTTGGAGAAACTATTAAACTGTTTTCCACAATGACTGCAACATTTTAAATTTCCACTAGCAATGTAGAAGTGTCCAATTTCTCTGCATCCTTGCTGACACTTGTTATTTTCTGTTGTTTATTTATTTATTCATTCATTCATTTATTAAGAGACATCCTAATAAGTTTGAAGTGGTATCTCATTGCAGTTTTTTTTTTTTTGAGGAAGATTAGCCCTGAGCTAACATCTGCTGCCAATCCTCCTCTTTTTGCTGAGGAAGACTGGCCCTGAGCTAACATCTGTGCCCGTCTTCCTCTACTTTATATGTGGGACACCTACCACAGCATGGCTTGCCAAGTGGTGCTGTGTCAGCACCCAGGATCCAAACCTGCAAACCCCAGGCCGCCGAAGTGGAATGCCTACATTTGACTGCTGCACCACCAGGCCGGCCCCTCTCATGCAGTTTTGATTTGCATTTCCCTGTTGACTAATGATGTTGAGCATCTTTTCATGTGCTTACTGGCCATTTGTATATCCTCTTTGGAGAAATGTCCATTCAAGTCCTTTGCCCATTTTTAAATTGGGTTGTTTATCTTTTTGCTGTTGAGTTGTAGGAGTTCAATATATATTCTGGATATTAAACCCTTATCAGATACATGATTTCCAAATATTTTCACTCATTCCATAGGTGGTCTTTTTACTCTCTTGATAGTGTCCTTTTATGCACAAAAGTTTTTAATTTTAATGAAGTGTAGTTTATCTTTTTTTGTTGTTGCCTGTGCTTTTGGTGTCATATACAAGAAACCATTTCCAAATCTAAAATCATGAAGATTTACCCCTATGTTTTCTTCTTCTATGAGTTTTGTAGATTTGGCTCTTAAATTTAGGTCTTTGATGTATTTTGAGTTAGTTTTTGTATATGGTATAAAGGGTTTCATGGATTTCTTAAAAACCAATAAAGAGCAGATTTTTAAAATGTTTTTTAAAAAGAGAACACTTGCGCACTGTTGGTGGGAATGTAAATTGATACAGCGCCTGTGGAAAACAGTATGGTAGTTCCTGAAAAAATTGAAAATAGAACTACCATATGATCCAGCGATCCCACTTCTGGAAATATATTTGAAGGTAATGAAATCACTATCTCGAAGAGATATCTGCACTCCCATGTTCATTGTAGCATTATTCACACTAGCCAAGACGTGGAAACAACCAGTGTCCATCAGTGGATAAGTGGTTTAAGAAAATGTGGCGTATCTATACATATAATGGAATATTATGCAGCCACAAAAAGTGATATCCTGCCTTTTGTGATTACATGGATGGATCTTGAGGGCATTATGTTAAGTAAAATAAGTCAGACAAAAAAAGACAAATACTGTATGTTCTTTCTTATATGTGGAATCTAAAAAAGCCAAACTCACAGAAACAGAGAGTAGAATAGTGGTTGCCAGCAACTGGTAGTTGGGGAAAATGGGGAGATGTTGGTCAAAGCATACAAACTTCCAGTTAGAAGATGAATAAGTTCTGGGAATCTAATGTATAGCATGGTGACTATAGTTAACAATGTATAGTTATAGTTAGCTGTACTATATAACTGAAAGTTGCTATGAGAATAAGTCTTAAATGTTCTCACCACACAAAAAACAAATGGTAACTATGTGAGGTGATGGAGGTGTTAACTGCCCTTGTTGTGGTAATCATTTCACAGTATGTACATGTTTCAAATGATCACATTGTACACCTTAAGCTTACACTATGTTATATGCCAATTATACCTCAATAAGGGTGGAAAAAAACCTTTTTGAGAATCATTGCCATAACCAGATAAATACCTCCAAAGTGTATAACTTAAAAAAATATCTAATTGATTTATAGATTCCATCTACATACAAGCTGTCAAGCTGAGATGCTTTGAGGAGATCCTACTCCCCAGCTCCTGAATATCATCCTCTGTCTTGTCAGGAAACCAACCATTAGGCACATTTTTTTTTCATTAAAATACTGACAACGCTTGGTAGAGAAAAACTTAAAAAATATATTACCATAGAGTTATTAAAACAAATTAAGTCATTTTCAGAGTCACTCTAAAAATTTTTTTGTCTATCTTTCAGAGTACCAATTGATATGCTCAGAAATTGTCAATGTTCATATGGGGAGGGGAAACTAGATCTTGTACCCCAGATCTCTAGCCACCCCAACTCATTTAACCTTCTTCTCGATAAAACCACTGTCATGACCATCCTGATTTTGAATATCTTCTTCACAGTCTCAGAAGCAAAGTTGAGGCAGGGTTGAATGTTTCACAGAAAGTTTCCTACGCAGTGGTTCTTGATTCTGGCTGCACATTGGAATCACTTGGAATGTTAAAAAAACACAAAAACGCACACACATATATGTATATATTGATTAAATATGTATCTCCTACATACTGATCATATATATGTATATTGATTATATATATACACACTGATCACACACACATACATATACACAAACAGTGTATATTCAGAGATCACACATATACTGATTTTATATTTATACATAACATGTATATATATGTACTTATTATAGATAGGTAGACAGATAGATAGATAGATGTTGAATGTATCATGCATGAGCCCAACCCTCAGAGATTCTGAGTAACTTCATTTGGGTGGGGCTCAGATGAGAGAGAGTTTTGAAAGTTCCCCAGGTGATTCTAATGTACAGCCAGGGTTGAGACCCGTTGTGCCAGATAAAATACAACAAATGGGAAACAAATACTAAGAGAACTGTGAAGCCAGATATCTGGTTTCTAAAGCATGGCCTGCTCTTTGGAACTTGCAGACCCCCTCTAAGTTTAGTTTCCTCTAATCCTTTCTTCAGGTGGCAATAATCCTTCTAGCATATATGATGAAGGAGCCCATGCCTAGAAACCCTCCCTTTTTAGGGCCTGGGCCAGGAGAGCTAAATTCACCTCCACACCTCCCCTTTCTTGCCTGAGGACCTGCATTTTCCCTAATGATTAACATTGGAATGTATACCTGCTTCAGAGGAGAACTAACCAGACCTATTACCCATCACAGAAAAAATCATATCTGTAGCTTTGCATCTTCCCTGTTCTATCTCTGCTTAGCAGCAAGTACTAAACGCCTTCAACCTACATGCTCAAGCCAGAACTATTCCTGAATCAAAGCTAATCAAGCTTGGTGATATATTTGCAAGCCCATGCTCACCAATGGATAAAGCTTAGAGTGAATCTTACTGACATCAGTTTACTACTGTTCTTTACCTACCCATCAAGATGCCCTGAATGCCAACATCAGCTCAAGTGTGGCTTTTTGTGAACTGGGATTCAGCTGGTGGGCATCTTCTCCAGAGTTCCAGTCCTGGAGCCTGGAACTGTTTAGTTCTCACAATCCTGGCCTAATATATTCATGACTGGATGACCTCCCCACCCCTTTCACTGCTTGCCCAGGGTAGAGGTCCCAGGACACCACCCCCCTGAACCTGCCTGGACCATTTCAGCTCTCCACTATTGGTCCGAATTATTTCATGAGACATCTTAGTAAGGTGTTTGACTTTCTGTTCCATTAACAAACAATAAAAAAAAAACTACCCAAGACTGTATCCAGAACATGAATGAGTCTCTTTGCACTTATTAGAGAAGGGCAACTTCTGGAAACAACTGGATTCCTCTGATTTGGCAGGTGGCATCTCCATGGTACTGATGTAAGGGTGGTAGGATGGTATTGTACAGTAAGTTGGTGAATACTGGGCATGTCGACTGTGCATGTTACACCGGCAACTGTTTGGGAGAAACAAACTATGAGAAACACTGTTGTTCATGGTAGGGGTCTGGAACCAACTGACACTGGGCATCCAGGGACAGTAAAGGGAAATAAGATCTTCCTGAAAGGGAAGTATAAGTCAGCATTGAACTTGCCTATCTTCTGTTTCCAATCGACAGTAGGAAACTCATGCTGGGGTGTGTGTCGCAGAGGAAATCCTTGAGAATTATATTTGCTCTGAAAGACAAACCTGAGTGGGAAGAGGGAGTTGATTACATTTTCTGTGCTTTTGGTGAGACTCACTGTGAGGACATGGTCAAGGTCTCCTGCAATTGTTTTTGTTTGCATGACTCACAGGAGAAAAGTTATGCAGATAACACATATACGTCATTGCATGAGGACTATGTTAACAAATACACCGTAAGTAGGTGCGTGCTCCCCAATCATAGCTGTGACTTTCCATGGCTGAGTTCACTCAGACACACCTCTTTCTTTTATAATGAAGAGCATTCTGTAGACAGACAACGAAAACCCCACATGTTAAGGCTGAGCACTGTTATCACATAAAAGACCTTATGATGCACATTCTGTCAGAATGAATGGGAGAAACTGAACCACTGTGAGTGACTTGGTGAGGTGGCTACCCTTGCCCTGTGGGAACTGGTGAGGTAGCTGAAGGAAGCTGATGCTCTAACTCTGGAGTTGAGCCTGAAGTCATTGTAGGTAAAACAGACCATGAGGAAGGAAAGATGGATGTGAGCAAGAGCAAGGACAATCTGAAATCTGAGGATGAACTGAAACCTGTGTCCATCTCTCACGAATTCCAACCTTGGCATTCTGATGTCCTACAGGGGAAGCTGGTGCCCTTTGCCACAGAGGTGCGTTGCTCAGACAACTCTCAGAGGGGCTGAAGGAAGACCTCTGATGGGACCTGGAGGTGCTGTGAGCCAGTGCTGCCCCATGCAGATCAGTGACAACGTACATGAGTTGCCACAATATCCGACACACTGCACTGACCTTTAGGGGGTAAAAAAATAGAGCTGCTGCCTCACTTCTGCCTTCCAAATTTCACACAAAATGTCTCTTGTGGCAAATGCTAGCCTGGAATTATAGAGGGAAAGGAATGCTGGGAAATGTAGCTCTAGCTTTGCTGAGTCAACAAAATCAACAAGATACCACAATGCAGTTTCCTAGAGAGCTCAGAATATTTGCACCTCTGACTCTTTCTCTCCCACACCACTTGTATCGGATTATCCACCAGTTCTGTTCTTTCAGAGTTGCTCCTATTCCCTCATTTCTGCCACTATTGTAGGTCGTGTTGGGACTATTGCCCTGGCTTTGGTCTTTCCTCTCTTTAATTCATGTCCTGTGACTAAGCACCCAACCTGTACCCCACTTTCAATGACTGCTCCTTGTCATGTTCTGCGTTGCTGGAATCCCTGCTTTGTTAACCTGCTTTACTGCTTGGAACCACAAAGATGGGAGGGCATGATTTCACTAGACTTCCCAGGGACTTGTATGTTGTCTCCAAACACAGCTCCTACCTGCATTTCCTCTCCCTAAGAGAAGACTATACACCCCTGTCTTGTTGAACTCAGACATGGCTTTGTGACTTTCTTTGACCAATAAAATGGTGGAGGGAGGAGAGTTGTCAAGTAGGGTACCCTGTGCAGGTTACCAATCCCAGGGGAGCAGAGCACCATGCACCTGTTATCAGTCCCAGGGGAGGACTCTAAGCCCTTCTGCTCACTGCATCTTGGTATGGGAGTTGCCAAGGAAAACACAATGAAATTAAACACTGGGTGGAACAATGCTTTACTTACATAGAGAAGTGACAGAGTAAGATCAGCTTCAATAGTGGGCACTGGTCCACCATGGCCAGCAGGTCTCTCTCTCAACCAATGCAGGGCAGTTCACCTAGGTGTACCCCTCTTGTGCCACAGTGCAAGGAACTCTGTCTCCTCCCCTTGGAGGACAGAGATAGCAATGGAGTTGGTCAGGTGCCATGTGAAGCACACACTTTAAGCAGAACAAAAGGACAGCATTGAGCCTGAAACAAAGAAAGATATTTCCACACAAGCTGATAAGCCTAGCATAGGTTGTGTGGGCTCTTTGTCTCTTGGTAAGAAAGTATTCCAGGCCCCAGGCCCATTCTTATGTGGCCCAATGGGGGTTGAAAGACTGCACACACGAGACTTCCTTTCCCAGGAGTGGTGATGTTTGATGTCGGCATTTGTGAACAGAAGATTCAAGAGCCAGCAAGAGGTTCATCATGTTCTCTGTTATCTTTGCCACACCACCAGCAATGTGCTGGATAGAGGCTGCTCCATCAGTCTGGGTCACAGAGTGAAGACAATGTGCAGCAGAGTACAGCTGACCCACAATGGACATGAAATGTGCAAGACATAAACATTTGTCAATTAATCCACTGAGATTGGGGAATGGGCGTATTCAACAGTTATGCCTACAATGGGCAGAACTTGGTGAAGGATTAATTGTGAGGTAGAGAGAGGTGTCAAGGGTGACTTCCAAGTTATGGCTCTTATAAAAGGATAGATGTTGGAGCAATGATCACAGGTATCTGCACAGAGCTTTGATAATCAATAGTGTTGAACTCTCTGAAAGCCATAGAACTGTAGAAGCAGATGAGCCAGGAGCTATGAGTAAACATTTGCATGAGCCACACCAAGGAGACCTGAGAACCTGGAAACTCCACACACCCAATGAAATGGTAGTGGACCAACTGTGGAAGTGGGAGGAGGGTAAAACAGGCAGCAAAGCTTAATCTTGGGTAGGTGTGGTATAAGGCGCCTGTGTCGGTCCAAACAGGCCATTAGGGTATAACACAGGCTATCTGTCCTGTGGCCAGCTGAGCCTGGCAATACCAGCTTGGGTTGAGGCAAAACTGTCCCAGGCTGCAGCTAGGGACACAGTTAGCAGATGAGAAGGGCTGTGGGGCTGAGGTTCAAAGACAACATACAAGTCCCTGGGAAGTCTAGTAAAATCACCATCCCCCTATCTTTGTGGTTCTGAGTGGCTAAGCAGGTTAGCAAAGCAGGGATTCAGGCAATGAGGAACATGACACCTTCCCTTTCTCTTCCACGTGAAGCTTGAGTGGTGATTTTAAAGTGTAAAGGATCACATCATTTGCTGCTTAAAATACATGAATGGATTCCCTTTGTTCTAAGGTTAAACACAACCTCCCAGCCTGGCCTGCAAGATCTTTTGTGATCTGGCCTTTGCCTTCCTGTCCAGTCCCTTCTTGTACTATGTTCCCCTCATGCTTTCAACTACAACCATAGTGAAGTTTGTGCATTCCTTCAAATTCACCATATTCCCAAAGGGCCTCTGAATGTGATATCTCTGTGCCTGAGATGGTCTTCTTTTTCTGTTCATCTGGTCAGAGCCTACTCAACCTTTAGCTTTGACCTCAATTTTTATTTCCCTAAGGAATCTTCTCTGATTGCTCTGATTAAATCAAGTTCCTTTATTATGTGCTCCCATGGTACAACATATCTCATGTTCATGGCCCGTATCAAAGCGGCACTTTTAATTTATTAGTGGTTATTTAACTAATATCTGTCTCCCCACAATACTGTATGTTCTAGGGCAATTGTCAGCAAATTTTTTGATTAAGGGTCAAATAGTAAATATTTAAGACTTTGTAGGCCAGAAGGAATGTGTTGCAACTACTCAACCCTGCTTTTGTAATGCAAAAGCAGCCATAGGCAAATGTAAGCAAATGAGTGCAGCTGTGGTTCAATAAAACTTTATTTACAAAAATAGTTAGTGGACTATATCTCATCCATAGCCCTGACGTTTGCCAACCTCTAATCTAGGACATTAGACATTGTCCGTTTTGCTTACCGTTGTATCCTCAGTCTCTAGCACATTGCTTTGTACACAGTGGGTACCAATAAATAGCTGCTGAATGAATGAAGGAAATCCATACAAACAGACTTTAGCCCTTCTGTCTTCCCCATATTTATTCAAACCATATTTATATCCTAACACGAATAGCTTTTCCCCAATCCAAATTGGATTTCACTTCTCAAGACTCTTTTTGTTTACCACTTTTTTCATAAAGCTGTCTGTGATTACTTGAGTTTCTAGTGTTGGGGTTCTGAACTCTGATAGAAGTCATTTTCTGTACCAGTAATTTGACTGAATACATTTATAATAAGACTTTACAGTTTGACAAGCACTTTCCCAGAGTTTGGCACTTTGGGCCAAACTGCTTTGAGTCCTGCTTGGGTCTGGGTAGTGAGGGAGGGAAAAAATAGTGAGAACCAAGCACAAACAATAAGCCGACAAATTCTTCTGCTGCATATATGTCAACAAGAATGCCCTATGCTGCTACTAGTGCTGGGGTAAGATGTGGGCCCACAATGCAGAGGTCAAAGTAGGCATCACTGAGGAGATGATGTCCAAGGTAACTTAAAAAAAAATCTAGGGCCTACCCCAGTGGCCTAGTGATTAAGTTTGTGAACTCTGCTTCAGCAGCCTGGCTTTGGTTCCTGGGCACGGACCTACACCACTTGTACGTCAGTGGCCATACTGTGGTGTCAGCTCACATACAAAAAGAGGAGGATTGGTTCATATAAAAATAGTGGATGTTAGCTCAGGGTGAATCTTCCTCAGCAGAAAAATAAATAAAAAATAATCCACAAATTACTTAACATTTGGTTTAGGAATTTACTTTGGTTCCCTCCACCCCCTAACTTTTCATTATGGAAAATTTCAAACATAAAGGAAGGTTGAAAAAAATAATTCAATGAACATATGAATACCTACCACTTAATTGTTAACATTTTGCTATAGTTGCTTTATTTTCTCTATTTTTTCTGATCCATTTGGAAGTTACAGACAGCAAGCACTCCATCTTAAATAATTCATGTGCATCTCTTAAAAGAAGGCACATTCTCCTACATAACTATATACCATTAGCAATATTTCCTTACTATCATCTAATATCTAGACCATATTCAAATTCCCCCACCTGTATTTTAAAGATGTTATTTTTCCTTTTCCTCCCCAACCCCCCCATACATAGTTGTATATTTTTTAGTTGTGGGTCCTTCTAGTTGTGGCATGTGGGATGCCACCTCAGCATGGCTTGATGAGCAGTGCCATGTCCGTGCTCAGGATCCGAACTGGTGAAATCCTGGGACACTGCAGTGGAGCATGTGAACTTAACCACTCGGCCACGGGGCCAGGCCCCTGCCCACCTATATTTTATAGTTCTATTTTTAAAATGCTGGGATCCAACCCACTTGTCTATTAAGCAAGTCTGACTCTTAAATGAAAGGATAAAGGAGATGTGGTATAGATTTATAATGGAATATTACTAGGCCATAAAGAAGAATGAAATCTTGTCATTTGCGACAACATGGTTGGACCTAGAGGGCATTATGCTGAGAGAAATAAGTCAGACAGAGAAAGACAAATATTATATGATTTCACTTATACGTGGATTCTAAAAAAATGAAACAAATGAACAAACATCAAACAGAAACAGACTTACAGATACAAAGAACAAACTAGTGGTTGCCAGAGGGGAGGAGAGCAAGGGGATGGGCGAAATAGGTAAAGAAGATGAGAGGTAAAAACTTTCAGTTATAAAATAAATAAGTCATGGGAGGTGATGTACAGCATAGGAAATATAGTCAATAATAATGTAACAATGTTGTATGGTGACAGATGGTAACTAGACTTAGAGTGGTGATCATTTTGTAATGTATAAAAATATCAAATCGCTCTGTTGTACATTTGAAATGAATATAATATTTTATGCCAATTATACTTCGACAAAAAACTTTAGAAAAGAAAAACAGGAATTCTTGAATACAAAGTATATGAAAAGTCCAAAATAGAGAATAGCAGGTGCTAAAACATAGGGGATGTTTTGGGGAAATAGCAGAGAAATATTCTGTGACCCAACAGCCAACAGAATTGGTGGGAAACGACTTTGAAGGAGTATAAAGAACCAGATTACAATCTTGAATATTACTCAAAGGAGCTTAGAATCCATCCTTCTGTTGAGGTGGGTCTTACCATCCTGTCAAACTTGATGATGTCAAGACTGAATATTCGACTGTAGGAGCAATCTCACTAGCATGATATTCACTAGCACTAGTCTTCTTTTTACCTAACTCCTTTCACCACAGCGTCTTAGATTATCAGATTTTTAAGGCAGCCCTCTCTAACAAGTGGCTTATAGCTGACCACATCCTACTCTTTTTCACAGCGTAGGGGGTTTAGCTGATTGTCAAAGGGACAGCTGAGCATGTTCTTCCATTAAGGGACTGATTTGCCTCTTTAAGGATTACTACGATAGTTCTAGGCAGCTGAAGGCCACAGGGAACTGGACCCCTTTCTCTGCCCTCTGGAAGCCTGTCACAGGGGACTTCATCACAGCCTCTCTACAATTAGAATCTATGTTGTGCAGGTTATTTATAAGAATGAGCATTTGCCTTTTCTGATGTAAAAGTGGAAGTTCTTTGAACCAGTTATAATACGATTATCATTGATGTGAAAACCACATGTAATTCAGCATTTTTCTTCTCTATTTATATGTGAAGACTCAAAGGCCAAGAGAGGTTAAATTACTTCTCTGGGGTCACAGTGCAGGACAGTGGTGAATAACTACTCTTCAGTGGGCACGAGTGTGTGCAAGTCACTGAGTTCTGCGCTTGTCACGGAGTGTCTCTCAGGTGGGGCTACCTGACAAACTCACAGGACACCAGATGCGCAGGACACTGGTACTTGCTTTATTTCTCTATACCTGCTTTGACCTTTCTCATGATCCACCAGCCCTTGGAGAGCTGTGACAAAGTCTACTTGCCAATTACTACTTCAGTCTTCAGTTTCAGCCATCTCCTTTCAGTTTAATCATTCAGGATACTCAAAGGATAACTTCTGATTATAATTCTTTCAGGTAAAAGCTTAGCCTCTTGGATTTCCTTTTTCTTTCTCTTCTCTCTCCAAAATGACTTCTGGGTGTTCAGGGGGAAGCGAAGAAAAAGAATCGTAGTATCCACACTGTTTTAGGGTGAAGTTCCCAGATGCATATCTTGAGATGAGGGTTCTTTAAGAAATGCCCCCAAGGAGCGTCTGGGAGGGAGTAGACAGGGGGCTTCCAGAGCTCCCGTAACGGAGAAGTCCTTCATCTTAATCTAGCTAGTGTGTTCATCATTGAAAAATTTATCAAGTTGTACACTTGTTATTTGCGCACTTTTATGTATGTCTGCTATATTTTAAAAATTCTATCTATATATTTTTTCTGGATATGGATACAGGAGCAATTGATTTATTGATATAGGAAATACGGATATGGATCCTATGAATATAGTACATGGATACAGGAGCAACCAATTTTTTTTTAACCTTTTGTGCTACAACAATATCTTCTTCTTAAAACAACAGCTTTATTGACATACCATTCATATATTACGACATTCACTCTTAAAGTATATAATTCAGTGATTTTTCGTATATTTGCAGAGTTTGTTTAGCTATTACACTATTGAATCTCATATCATTCTCACCATGCCAAAAAGAAACTCTACACCCATCAGCAGTCACTCCTCATTCCCTCCTCCCGCCAGCCCTGGCAACAACTAATCTACAATGTCTCTCTGGATTTTGCTATTTTTGACATTTCATATAAATGGAATCATACAACCTGTGGTCATTTGTGACAGGCATCTTTCACTTAGGATAATGTTTTCAAGGTTCATTCATGCTGTAGTACTTATCAGGACTTCATTCCTTTTTATTGCCAAATAACACCCATCGTATGGCTGTACCACGTTTTGTTTATCCATTCGTTAGTCGTTGGGCATTTGTGTTGTTTCTGTTTTTGGCTATTATGAATACTGCCGCTATGAGCATTCATGTGTAGGTTTTTATGTGGACTTAAGTTTTCATATCTATTTGTATTTAACCAAATAGAAACTTAAAACACTCAGATATTATAAAACTGTCTTCCAATTTACATTTTAGATCAAAGAGGAAGTCGAGACAGTAATTAGAGACTATTTAGAAAAATATAATTATTATATTAGCATTATATTAAAACTCACAGTGTTACATCAAAACTTCATTCAGAGGAAAATTCATAGACTTAAATGTCATCACATTAAAAGAATAAAAATAGGTGAATTAAGCATTTATCTCAGGAAACTCAAAAAAAACAAGAGTAACAATAAAAAACAGAAGGAACCAGTAAGAGAATAGGAGAAAGAGAAGGAGCCAGCAGAGTAATGGTGCAATTTCAGGCAAAGGCAGGTGGATGGGGTAGTGTGACCTGATCCTGAAGGGGAGCACTGCGATCTTAAGTTCCCTCCCAAAGCAGCCACAATTTGAGGACTTATAAAGAGATTGTGCTTTCCTACTCCCTTCATACATCCTCCTCCCCCATGAATCATTGCCTGAGGTCCACTCCCATGACACTTGTAGCTCTTGATGGCAGGTGGATAAAGCTGCTCCAGTAGCCTGAGGGGATACCTCCAAAGAAGAGTCTCAGGTGCAGGCATTGGAGGCAAAAGCATACTTGAAGAGGGGTGGGGTTGGTGCACACAGAACCTGTAAAAGGGATCCAAGGGCATCTGGGCAGAGTATTGGCAGTGTCCACTCCAGGGTTTCTTCTGGTTCTCCTGGTGTTTATAAAATTGTCCCTTGTCTACATGGTCACATCTTATCATGTAGATCAAGAGAATAGATGGAATTACTCAAGCTGTTCAAGGTGGCAGCTTGTATAACTGAGAGTAGCATCTTTCCTGGCTTGGTCAGGACCTGGAAGTCTTATACACGTGACCATGCATTTTATAACCTGTGTGCCTATATGCATCCCTGTTTACTTGGCCTTACCACGGTTCACAGTGGCACACTCTCCCCTGGCTGTGGCTTAGGAAATCTGCCACCTGGTCTCTGCTATGTGGTGACCTTGTCCCTTGCCAGGGTGTGTCCCAGAATGCCCTTTGGCTCTCACCTCAGTTACCTTTTTATCTCCCCTTGGGTCCTGGGAGAACTTTTGGGTTCTGTCTTTACCTTACTTGGACTCAGAAAAACTAAACCCTGGCTCTCACTCTGCTTAGCTATTTGACTTTAATGGAGCTGTCCCTGAAGTTGGAGCCAGGGCAGCCCATGAGGCAATATCCTCCTGTGTCTCAAAATTGAATTTTGGAAAATCCCCTCTGGTCTTGTCATTTCCCTCCACTCTGAAACACCCCATTTTTAGAGGAGCTCATCTCCTTCCTCTTTTGTTTCCTCCATTAATCCCTTTGTATCAGAAGCAGCAAGGGTTGGGCTTTTCACTTCCTATACAGTAGACCCCTCTTATCTGCCATTTCAGTTTCAGTTACCTGAGGTCAACTGTGGTCCAAAAATATTAAATGGAAAATTCCAGAAATAAACAATTTATAAGTTTTAAATTGTGCACTGTTCTGAGTAGGTGATGAAATGTCTCATCCTCCTGCTCCACCCCACCCGGGAGGAGAATCATCCTTTTGTCCAGCGTATCCACACTGTATAAGCTACCTGCCCATTAGTCACTTGGTAGCCCTCTCGGTTGTCAGATCAACTGTCATGGTTTAGCAGTGTTTGTGATAAAGTCACCCTTGTTTTACTTAATAATGGCCCCAAAGCACAACAGTAGTGATGCTGCCAATGCAGATATGCCGAAGAGAAATATATTATGTGCTTCCTTTAAGTGGAAAGATGAAAGTTCCTGACTTACCAAGGAAAGAAAAACAATCGTATGCTGAGGTTGCTAAGATCTACGGTAAGAACGAACCTTCTATCTGTGAAACTGTGAAGGAAAAGAAACTGTGAAGGAAAAAGAAATTCGTGCTAGTTTTGCTGGCACACCTCAAATATGTATGAAAAGGAAAAAACATAGTATATACAGGGTTTGGTACCATCTGCGGTTTCAGGCATCCACTGGGAGTCTTGGAACGTATTCCCCATGGATAAGGGGGGACCACTGTTTATCATACCTTGCTTACCTAGGGCGGGAAGCCTCATGGCCTGGGCCAAAAATGGATGGGATGCTTATCTGCACTATGGGAGACACTCTATGATCTAAGTCAACTCGTCTCTTCATAAGTTAAAGGGGAGATAAGGGAATTTAGAAATTTCTTTCCTCTTGACAAAGCCTAGATTTTAAGTCTTGCTGCATTTTTGAAAATTCTATTTTCTAAGTCAGAGGCCAAGCTATAGCTTTCTTTTTCTTTGCATTCCTGTTTAACAATCCTAATTCCCCCCAAGGCAGATGGATGCCTCAGGCTGCCTAGAGAGAGCTGTCTCTAGCAGAAAGTCTAGAGAAACACACATTAATGTTATCGTTAGAGCAGTACAATTTTGACCCAATATTCTGACTTACAACTTGAAGGTCAGAATCAGGTTTTAGATTCCATCTAAAAATCCTAATTGGTTAGGAGACAAAGTACCTGAGGCCAATATCTGCTCCTTTTAGCAAGTCATCAACACATGTGCCGTCAACCTCCTCAATATTCCACTCATGGTGTGGCACTCAAAATTGTAAAAGAGGCCAGTGATCACAAAAATTATCATTCCTTGCAATAAACCATGATTTTTACAATAGACTGTAATTTTGGAAAATCTTATGGCTTCCTACTTTGTGGGCTCTTTAGTCACCAACCCAAATAGCCTTTTATTGATTTTTCCATTTGCCTCAGGCTCTAACATGGCTCTGTATGGTACTGTTACTGACCTAGTCTTTATTCAAATTTTTGACATTTTGTTTATCTTAGATATTTTTGCATTAATTTTGATTTTTAAAAATTATGCATTAAAATATTACATATTTTGATTACTGAGGTTTTTGGTGCCTGTTTAAATTTTGCACCTGGGACAAATGTCTCACTTGCTTCACCCAAGTCCTGGCCCTCTTGTCCTCAAGATCTAGCTCCACGAAGCCTTCTCTCATGTCACTACATGGATTCAATGTTTTCTTTGAATTCATGTATCACCTTTCTTTAGCATTTTCATGAACTTACCATCTAGGTGCATGTCTTACTACCCATCCTACCTCCTTCAATTGTAAGCCCCTTGAGGTTGGAATCCTGTTTTGATTCAGCTTTACGTCCTTCTAACATCTGTTAAAGTACCTTGTACAATACAGTTTTATTTAAGGAGTAAAGAACATTCTGTTTCATAAGGAAGGAAAATAGAAAATACATTAAAAAATTATACCATAACGGTTATTTATTTATTTTTTTAAAAAAAGCACAAGTGTTTGGATAACTCTTAGGCTTTCTTGGAAATTTTCTTATATCGAACACCTTATTCTCGTATGATGCAGAATAAGTGAATTATTACTATATTTCACTAAATTTCTGTGCCCTTAGCATACTATGACTGAGAATAGTCAGAAAGGTGGTGGAGAAAGACACTGAAGAGAAGAGCGATAAAAACCTGGAATTAAATACTTGCCCTTAATAATCTAGAAAAAGGATAATCCACGTGCAGATACCCAGGAGTTGATTGTACAATTTGTCTTTAAGCAATTTGATACAATCTTGCCACAGGACATGACACAGTAATTTATTTCTAAATTGTTAGATTCTGTTAGTATTTTCAGATCAAACTTTGTTTTCTTCTTGACATAATTGATTACTGCTTTCATTGGGATTTATTTTAAAGTAATTCAGACCTGAAAAACTGCAAGGAAAGTAGAAACCACACATTTCTCTATTAGGGCAGCTGTGTCTAGAACAGCACAGTAGAATTTGTTTGCTATTTGATTTCTCTATCTCTTTATTGATCTATTCATTGTAGAAAGGACTCCAGGTTACACATGAGTCTTTTGATTACTTGGGCACACAGATTTAAAGCATCCCGCCGTCAGCAGTAATGATTTAGCATGTGAAACAGAAATTTGAGGGAGCTGTGAGTGAATTATACCTTTTCAGGCTACTTTACTTCCGTTACACAGTCAAGTCCTGTTGTTGTAAATCCCCACATAGATCAGTTAGCTATTGCTGTATAACAAACAACCCCAAATTTTAGTAGCTTAAAACAGCAATCATTTATTATTTCTTATGAGTTTATGGGTTGACAGGGAGTTTCTGCTGATCTGGAACAGGCATGGCTAGTCGTGAGTAGGCTCACTGATAGGTCTGTGGTCAGCTGGTGGATCAGCTGGGGCCAGCTGTCTTTGCCCCACACAGTATATTTTTCTGTAGCAGTGAAGCCTGGGCTTGTTACCATGGCAGTAGTGTGGTTCCAAGATAAAGAGAGCAAAACCATGCAATCCCTCTTCAGTTTTAGGCTCAGTACTCTCATACTGTTACTTCAGCTACATTCTATTGCCCAAAACAAGACATATGGCTATCTCAGAATCTCTGGGATGAACTGTGAAGTCACATCACATGAGGCATGGATACAGAGAAGGGAATAATTGGGGCAGCCCATTTTTAGAGTCAATCTACCATACAATGTGAGATATTCTCTTAATTTCCTGTATAATCTATTCCCCAAAATATTTGAGATAGATTTCAGAATACACACAGTTATGCAAATTTTTTTTACGTAATAATACAAATGTAAGATTAGGTGTGGTTGGCAGAATTCTAAGATGGCCCTTGGGATTCCTGCCACTTGGTGGACATACCCTCTATAATCCTCTCTCTTTGAGTATGAGCAGGATCTGTGGATATAATGAGGATAGTTCTTTCCTTGATTAAATTACATTATATGGCAAAAGTGATAGTATAGCCACTTCCATGATTATGCGACACTATATAATCTGTCTTTGCAGACTGGAGAGGTTCTCCTGCTGGCTTTGAAGAAGTAAGCTGCCATGTTGTGAGAGGACCTCTGAGAAGACCATGTAGCAAAGAACTATGAGGGCCTCCATGGAGCTAGGAATGGCCCCTGGTTGACAGCCAGCAAGAAACCTCAGTCCTACATCTGCACAGAATGAAATTCTGCCAACAATCATGTGATCTCGAGCTCCAGAAAGAGATGCAGGTCAGGCATCATCTACCTTGCAGCTTTGTGAGACCCTGAGCAGAAGAACCAGCTAAACTTCGCCTGACAGCTAACACACAGAAGCAGAGATAATAAATGAATATTGTTTTAAGCCACTAAATTTGTGGTAACTTGGTCTGCAGCAATAGAAAACAAAAATATAAGGGAGGAAATCCAAATAAGACTTTAAGATCAAGACATAAATGGAAAATAAGAACAAAATTTTGTAGACAACCACAGATGGGGTGTCAGACAGGTGTTAAGTTGAAATACAAATTTAATTCTGAGATTGCTGGTGACCAAAATCAAAGGGAAAATATGAGCTTTTATTATTATTTTTGCATTTACTTTGTGGCACATGATTCCTCTTGTAGACTTAAAAGACAGGACCATCACAATGTTTAACAACTGTGATATCAACTGCTATCAATCATATCAATTCAGGGGCAGTAGTTTCAGAAAGTGCAGCTGATATCCAGGGCTTAGGGCTTAGAGGTGAGTGAGATATCAAGACAAAAGGATGGTTCAACTTATAGGGTATTCCACAATTGTTGCTGGCTTAGAAAGTCAGATGGGGTTGTTTAAAAGGCCTTGGTATTCAAGTGCAACTGTGATAGATGAGATTTCTTTATGACAGAAGCAGAAGCTCCCCACTGGAAAATCTCTCATGTCTTCCAGGCAAACCAGTTTTAGCACCTCCTATCTCTGCTGCCAACCTTGTCATCCATCAGACTCAATTGATGAGGAGTCACTGATAGATTTTAAGCTAGACAGTGATCTGAAAAAAGGAAGAGTACCCTGGCTACTTACTGTCTAGAGAATAGATTTGGGCTGGAGGGTGAGGTGGCAAGGAGGAGGCAGGTAGGAGGCTCCCTCAGGAATCTTGGTTTGAGATGGGATTCTGGACTAGCATTCTGGCAATAGGGATGGAAGTGGATAGTTTGGAGAGAAATTTAAGAGGTGTCTGATTAATGGAAACACTGAATGGGGGTAGCCAGAAATGTAGGAGGAAAACTGCAAGAGAGAAATGTCATAGGAACCAAGGAAGAAATAGTTTCAGAAGAGAGTGATCAACCATATCAGATGCTGCAGGGAGGTAAATTAAGAAAACGGTTGAGAAGTTTTCATCACATGTGTCAATTCAGGGGTGATTTGAGACATTTAGTGGTGAAGGAGGGGAATATAGAATCCAGAGTCCAGGTGAAAGATTAGCCTTAGACAGGAGGGACTAATTTTCCTGGACATGGGTGAGAAAAAGAGGCAAGGAAGACTGCCTTTTTTTTCTTTTTTTTTTTAAAGGCAGAGGAGAAGGGTAGGAAAAGGAATTTAATGAAGTTTCTGCCAGATCTTTTTCACTTTATCTGTCAAGCAGAAAGAGAGATGCACTGAGGGCAACTGGCAACATTCTTTGGGATGGCCACTGGGAAATGAGAGGCAAAGATGACCATCACAAGTATAACTTCAGGTCAATGGTAAGGCTCAACTGTGGTTGCAGAACATGGTGTCCATCTCTCCTCTTCCACATTAGTTGAGGGCTGCTTCCAGGGGCATTAATTCCTCAGCACCGCTGACTTGTCCGGTGCACTCTGAGCCCTCTTCACAGCCAGAAAAAAGTCATCAGAGATAGAGGTGCAGGTATTCATTGTAAACAATCTTTGAGGGATGGAGGTGAATGCTGAGGAGGTTGGTTGGGGTACTGAAGGGTGTGCTATAGCCACACAAAGGGGAAAATATCCAAGTCTGGGGACAAAAAGGAAAAGTAAGTGAGAGTGCTGGCACAAAAGTGGTTGATGTGAGGACTATGGGATCTAGCCTGGATAAGGAAAGAAATAAAACTAGGAAGGGGTTGATAGCTGGGGAGAACAGGAGGCCTCCTTAGACCTGGGTCTCTTAAATGAGGTCAGAGCAGGTACAATAAGAATAGAGAAGTAACTGAGAAAAAGTAGTCATTGTGGTAAAAAAAAGTTGTATGTTGGAGTTGAAAATTTTACAGATGGCGCAGTTATGCACCCATGACAAGACCACATTATGATCACAAGAGTGGGCTGTTGAAATAGAGAAGATGCGAATCATAGGAACTGAGCAGGTCAAGGAGCTGCGAGGCAGGAGTATTGAATGATCCTTTCCATTGCTATTTATTGGGCAATGCAAGATTTGGTCTGGAGTAGTAGCCTGTGACCAGGTGCCAATATTTTGATGAATGTGAGGGAAAGACTAGGACATAGATAGCCTGCAACTCCATGAGGGCAGGGGTACCATCTCTCATCTTCATACTGTATCCTAGTGCCTAGCACAGTGCCTTGCTGCATAGTAAATTACCTTAATTCTCTCAACTAGTGACTTAAAACAACAAAGGACATTGATCAGCTCACAGTTTCTGTGGGTTAGGTATTGAGGAGCAGCTTAGCTGGGTACTTCTGGCTCAGGGTCTCTCATGAGGTTACAGTCAAGATGCTGGCTGCTGCTGTGGTCATCTTCAGTCTTGACCGAGGCTGGAGGATCCACTTCCAAGATGGCTTACTTATTGGCTGGCAAGTTGGTGTTAGTTGTTGGCAGACGGCTTTAGTTGTTGGCAGACGGCTTCATTCCTTGCTGATGGCCATGTATTGAAGTACAGAACACAAGTGGAAAAATAAGTTTGCAACTATAAGAAGAGGGGTTTCAGTTTGGAGTATTCCATTTTAAGGTGCCTATTGGACAACTTCAGGGATTTCCAAGGGCAGTTAGATATGCGAGTCTGGAGACCAGAGGAAAAGATGGGATGGAAATAAAGATTTAATAGTCATCAGTACATAAACAGGAACTGAAACCATGGAATGAATAAGATGCCTAAATGGGAAAGCCTTAAAGAAGGAAGTTTTGGGAGAGGCAGGGGAGGTGCTGGGATCATAGGAGAATCCACAGCCTCAGTTTGAGAAGGTTGTCAAGAAGACACTGTTCTGGAGGAGGGTCACGTTTCAGTCATGACAAGCAGTCCCAGAGAACATAGACATATTGGTTACCAAGGCAAGTAGGGGAAGCCAGATAAATTGGGGGAAGAAGAACAGGGCAGTAGAAGCTTATGAGGGCATGAGAGAGGATTTCTGAGAGTAATAGAGATGAGGGTCAGGGATGGAAATATCCAAAGGGTATAGAACGTAGGTTAACAGTTTTTATGTCTTGTTCCTTATTAGGGTGCCAGGGTTGGCTTACTATTGAGTTGGCCCTCTTGCAGATGTCTACCTGGGTTTTTAGGACACAAGGCCTAGCAAACTGAAAATAGAAGAAATTGAAGACAGAGATTGATTTTCAATATGGTTGAGTGGCAGGTGATGACAATGTCTGGCATTGTTGATGTCCTAGCTGACAGGAGTGGTGTCTACTCCTTATCAGATTCTTTACGTGATCCCAGATGCCCTACCTGAAGCCATGGACACTGCATGAGAAGCCACAATAACACCTGAACCCAGGATCAGAATTCTTTCCACCTCCTTTTGCTTCTATCATCTTTGTCCCTTGTCACATATGAGCTGACTCGTGTTACTAGCTTGCTGAAATCCACATTCTCAGGTCTTGTTTTGCCTCAGAAATCTTTCCCAGATGGTTGAGGCTTCGACACTCCCTTGAAAGCTCTCAACCTTTGATAGAATTAACAACCACGATGGTTTGGAGACCTGAACGATCTCCTGGCTAAACTATTAGCTAAAGCTCCTAGAGCTGGAACCGGGGTTAGAAGTTGTATGTGAGATAACATAGCCTGGAGAGATTAAGCACCAAAGCCAAATCTAGAGGACTGGAGACCAGATAGAGACCAGGGTCCATGAATCTGGTCCTACAAATACAGGATCACAGCAAGAACAGACCAGAAACAAGAATTAATAATAATCATAACCAACCTTTATTAAGAGCTCACCATACGTCAGATGCTGTGCTAAGCTGCCCTACATACCTCATTTCATTTTTCACAAGAATGTTATGAGATAGGTCCTATTGTCATCCTCACATTATAGACAAGGAAACTGAGGCTTAGAGAGTTTAAGTGACTGGCTCATGATTACACAACTAGCAAGTAGCAGAGCCAGATTCAAACCAATGTATCCTCACCTCGAGCCTACCTTTCAGTTGAGAATACTACTGGTGTTTGTGGATCTTCTTCATGAGCTAGCAGCTTTGATGGAGATCTTGGCTGAGGCTCCAGGAGTCTGTGAGAGGCTTCATGACATCCATTCTATTTCCACTGTCTTGGTTTATGGTTCCAAACAGAACTTCAGGGTAAAGCCAGTTCTGTGGGGCTGGTTCCAAGAGGGTGTATCTGTTAAGAAGGTATTGGGCTTAATGGGGCAGAAACCCAACTTTAACTCACATTTTATTAGAAGGATCCAGGGGATTTCATGGATTCCAAAGATAGACATGTGACTGAGATTCAGGAACCACAGGAAACAGCCTTTGAAAATTTCCAGGGTAGTCTCTGTGAACCTCACCACTGTATTTCAGGCTCATTCTGTCTCTTTCTCTCTCTCTCTTTCTATCTCTATCTCTATTTCTATCTTTATTTATCTCTTTCTTTATATCTCTTTCTCTCTATCTCTGCAGGCAGATTTTTTTCCAGTCTCTCTAGTTGTGTGATGAAAACCATGACCTTGAGCCCTGACAGTTCTGGAACTTTATATCAGTCGCAAAGTGTGGTACTGAGACAAGCTGTGATAAACTCACTTGGGAACTTACTAGAAATGTAAAATCTCAGGCCCCACCCCAGACCTACAGAGTCAGAGACTTTGGGGGCGGCCCAGCAGTCTGTTTGAACAAGCCCTCTAAGCAATTCTAATGCACGCCAAGTTTGACAACCACCGGTTTCCATCTTACAGCTTCAGCCATCTGGAAAGACACTGATCGGTTTGCAATCCCAAGGTCAAAATTTTCAGCAAAGGGTTATAGGCATTTCTTGAGTCTGGGGCCCACCTCTGCACTGATTAGCTGCGGCCTGAGAGCTGGGTCATGCTGTAACCTTACCTATTCCACTGTAAAATATGTGGACAGAAGTGCAGATGAGAGCAGTTACAGAAAACAGGCAGTTTGGGAAAGGAGTGGAGTGTGGGGGAATGCTACATGGACAAAACAATAAGAAAAGATTTCCATACCATGAATCTGAGAGCCGTTACTAGCTTGGCAAAGCCTTATGGGGAGTGGTCAGGAAAGTTAATGAGACCTGTGTGCTGGCCTGCTCAGGGGGAGCCCGTGGAATCAAGTTCCCTAGTTTCACAGGGATTGGTTTGGCCAGGGTCATGATCTAGAGCATTAAACGTCACGCTGACTTATTTCTTGTTACTTTGTGTCTTTTTCCTGGAGCTGTCCCCATCCAGTATGTTGCCTGCTTTAGATCCTGGAAGTTGTATTAGTTAGAAGAGTGATTCTCAAAGTCAGGTCCCTGGGCCTTATGGGTCTCAGGCTCTTTTAAGCGTTCCACAGGTCAAACTATTTTCATAATAATATTAAGATTTTATTCGCCCTTTTCACAGTGTTGACATTTGCACGGATGGTGCAAAAGCAAAAACAGGTAAAATTGCTGGTGCCTCAGTACAAATCAAGGCCGTGATTAATTAATTTTACTAAAATAAAATTAGTTTTTATCAAATTTCAACCCTTGATTACATGTCTTTTTAATGTTCTGGGTGACTAAATGGAAAGTGCATATAAAGCACTTTTGCTGCATACTGAAGTATGATGGTGTCTCAAGAAAAAGTACGTGTGCAATTGAGCTGTGAGATAAATTAGCCACTTTTTCATGGAAAACCGTTTTTACTTGAAAGAATGACTGATAGACAAGCTATGGTGGTTGGCAGACATTTCCTCAAAAATAAAGTAAGTAAACCTGTCACTTCAAGGAAAACAACTGACAGTATTTGTTGCCAATGATAACATTTGAGCTTTCAAGTAAAAATTATAATTTTGGAAGACTTGTATTCACCACCATGAGCTTGACAGCTTCCCAACACTTAAAACTTTTTTGATGAGATCTATGGTAATGTTAACCAATGTGATTTTTTAATATTGTATAATGACATGTGTCAACATGTAGAAGATCTGCATAACTCAGTGAACCAATATTTTCAAAATGACCAATATGATGTTATGAAATTGTGAGTGGGTAAGAGATCCATTCAAAATGCAAGATAGACCAATGGATTTTAATGTAACAGAGTATAAAGTTTATTGATATGGTTTCAGATTCCACATTACAACTAACTTTTAAGAAATTACCACTGTTGAGTTTTAGTATAATATCAAAAAAGAATATCCACAATGATCTGAAATGGCTATTAAAATACTCCTCCCTTTTCCAACTCCATATGTGTGTGAGGCTGAATTTTCTCCCTATGCTTTAACCAAAACAACAAAGCAAAACATATTGAATGCAGAATCAGATATGAGAATCCAGCTGTCTTTTATTAAACCAGACACTAGAGAGATTTTCACAAATGTAAAACAATGCCTATTCTTCTCACTAATTTTTTTTTGTTTTGGAAAATACGGCTATTTTTCATAAAAATGTTATTTATGTTAACATTTAATGGGTTTATTATTGTTATTTTTTAATGAATGAAAAAAAATAATAGTCTCTCAGTTTTAATTTCTAATGTGGTAAATATTGATACATATAACCCATATAAAAGTTGTTTGAGGTCGTCAATAATTTTCAAGATTGTAAAGGGAGCCAGAGACCAAAAAGTCTGAGAACTACTGAGTTGAAGTACAGCTCAGCTGTTGTAACCGAGACGTATTCGGAAAAAGGGATGGCAAAGTGATTCAAACCATTTAAAAATTTCTCTCTTTTCAAGTAACAGTCTGGAAGTCAGTAAGGAGAGAGTCCAGGGCAGGCAGGTGGTTCTGTTACATGGGTCATCCAGGGTCCCAGATTCCTTCTACCTTGTTGCTGCAATATCCTCTAATCTCGGGTCTACGGATAAAATTCAGGATGTCCGCAAACTTAAGTAGAAAAACCTCTAACAGAAATGTGTTTCCTTCAATTATAAGCAATAAACCACAGTGTTAGCAGATCTGGTGACTTTGTCACTGATAGAAGTTACAGGTATTTTCATGTCACATTATACTTAACTGCAATTATCTCAAACTACCATTTACACTCATCACTTTCAAACCATGTTAGCTGTTAGACCCCCTTGTTAAATATTGTTGTGTAATATATCAATAAAGAAGTACAGAGGGTAATGTGTCATATATTTATTTAAAAATATTTTATAACTGTGTTTTATTATGATTGATTTCCTACATAATTTTTATAGTTTTGGTATGATCGATTTCCTTTATAGCCCTCTATATCTTTATATATTTAAAACATCATTTTGTTAAAATCTCAAGGGGTTCACCAGCATGCCAAACTGATCCACGATACAAAATGATTAAGACAGCTTGTTCTAGGGTCATGGTGGAAGAAGGGCAGAAAGTAGAGAGGAAGCGACAGGGCCACACCCAGCCGGGAAAGGTAGTTTCAAGCTGGAAGGCCACGTGTCTTGCTAAAACTGGAGGATGAACAGGGGTTAAATTACTAAAGGAAGAAGGGAATATTTAACAACAGGGTGAGAGACAATTCATAGTCTCTTTTCGGGGTTCTCCAGGGCTTTATTTCTTCTCTGTTGACCATTCTCACTTTGCCTCTCTGCCCCTCATCCAGTCCCCTGAAGGGCGTTCTTCCTTCTCAACGATGAGTAAGTTTGTTCTCTGATTGTCCACCCCAACCATCCTCTTTTGAACAGTTACACAGAACAGGGACTCTGAAGTCAGTGTCATAAATGCCAAAATTAACAAGTTGATATGTCTAAGTTAAAAAGTCTGGCAGGATGATCTCAAAGCATCTCCCCCTAAATAAATATTTATTAACTACAAAGTGAAAAAATAGTAACTTTACAGAGGAGAAACCTGGTAGACAACACCTTAATCAAGTGATTAGGATTAACGTCACTAATAATAAGATATACTGACAACACGCATCCTCTGACATAATTCACCGTGGAGGGCACATCACCTCTGTGGTGTTCTTCCCCCAGATCCATCACTTTAATATAATCATCACAAAATATCCAGCAAATTCAAATTGAGGGACATTCTATAACTGACCAGTACTCTTCAAAAGTGTCAAGGTCATGAAAGACAAAGACTGAGGAACAGTCACAGATTGGAGGAGATGAAGGAGAGAGAAAAACCAAATGCAACGAGGGATACTGGTTTGGATCCTGGAATAGGAAACATGGCATTAATGGGAAAGCTGACAAAACTCCAATAAAGTCTGTAGCTTAATTAACAGTATCGTAACAATGTTAATTTCCTGGTTTCATTAATGGTGCTATGGTTATGAAAGATGTTAACATTAGGGGCAACTGAATGAAGGGTATGTGGGAGCTCTTTGTACTATTTTTGCAACTTTTCTATCAGAAAAAGTTATTACAAAATAAAAAGTTAAAAAACTACTGGCAGGTACAGAGATAAGACTGGCCTGGGTGGTGGCAACTCACTAAGGTTTCTACTACTGAGTGAGGGTCAAGGACTAGTGTACCTCTCTCCCACTCAAAGCAGAAAAAGCAACTCATTCCAGGCAGTTTTCAGTTTCTGAGTCAAAGCTCACCTGAAGCTGATGATCCAGGCAGGGTACAGTAGAGCGTATTGGCTCAAAGGACAGGCTTTGGCATCAGAGAAATCTAGCTTTCAACTTGGCCCCTCCTCTTAAGAACTGTGTACCTTTTGTAAGGTACTTACCCTCTCTGAACCTCAATGTTCTCATCTTTAAAATGGGAGAATATAATGCTTGTCTTACAGAGTTGTTGGGGTGCATTTAAAGAGATAATGTCCCTGAAGCATGACCAATCTTCAATAAATACCTATTATTATTGCACTATAAAGAGAAGGCTGGGAAGAGTCTGATTACCATTTAAGCTTAAGCAAAGCATCCACAGAAGTATTTATAAAGTGCTTCCAATATACCACATATGCTCCAAGTCGAGTTAACATTAGTGATGTTTAGGTCACTGTAATGCTGTGGGCTTTAACTATACTTACAGCACTGTTGGGGAATCTAATTTAATTGAGACGCACTCTAATTTTTATTACATTTTTTTTCTAATTTAATTCCTCGTGCCTTAAATTTTCACATAGTTGTTAGTGTATAAATTATTAATTTAGTCACTTTGTTTGATTATATTTTTTCTGGCATTGCTCATCAGTGCTAACATGTTTAAATATTGGTCTCAGTGGTTGCTGAAAGCAAAGTTATGTAGGAGGGGAAAACCCTCAATGACCCAAATCTAATAAAAATGCTGCTTTGTTTAAATCATTTCATGATACAGAGCTGGACTTTGTGTCTGACCTCTTCTGCCTGATGGTTTTAGTACTGTCACCATGCAGTGTCTTTGGGGAGACTAGATTAGGGGGGTCTGAGATCCCCTTGGAGGTTAACAATTTTCCCGGGCTTCCATCCCTCTTGCTCTTCCCCTCTAGACCAGCGCTGCTCCTAGTGTGGTCTGTGGACTTGAGCCAGACTGCAAACTCTTACTGGTCTGAGGCAGAAATTGAGAGAAAGTGTTCAGAAACTCTGATAGAAGTTATTTTGTGGGTTCAACAAAATTATAGAAAGGACTTATTTTTTGTTTTCTTTGCGTTTTCATTTCATGTTTCCAGTAATTTATTATGTTGGACAAAAGTGTCTGTCTGTGACAAATTGGAAAAAGAAAACACAAAACCTGTTCCTTCCCCGCAGATAGAGGAGTGCTGACCTAGATCATGAGGCATATCTGGCAAAAGACAATCCCAATGTGTAATTGAAAGTCATCAGTAAAAAGGGAGGCATTCTCATCTAGCTCCATGCATTTCATAAATATAACTTGAGCTGACATTATTGCCTGGAAGCATCCATGTACAGATTAGGAACATTTGTCTGTGGGAAATTTCCTGTTCCTTGTGAACTTGTCTAAGGATTGGGTGGTGGGGGGGGCGGGGGATGGTTTTCTGGCCAGGAACTTTGTCATAGTGTGTATGGTAAACTGCCATTGTGAGAACTGCAATTGTCTCCTGACTGGCTCCCTATTTCTGTTCTGGCCCTTAATTTATCCTCTGCACTGTTGCCAGAATAATAATCTTAGTAAAATGCAAAGTTTTACATGTTACCCTGATGCTTAAAATCCTTTCGGGATTTTCTATCATCCACAGGATGAAGTTCAAACTCTTTAGCCTCCTGTGCCAGGCCCTCCATGACCTGGTCCTGGTTTATTTCTCTAGCCTATGTATTTCAGAAAGATTTTCCCTCTTTGTCCACTTCCTTGTCTGCCTTATTTTTGAAGAATCTTCTCAAGTGTCACCTTATCTGTGAAGCCTTTCTAAACCTCTCTAGCTCCCACCCCCAGATAGCATTGACCTCCTTCACACTTCCTACTATTTTCTAGAACTGCATTAAGTTTCCTTAGTGACGTTTGGGAATCAAATTAAGCAAAAGTGAAGGATTTTGCTGTTCGGTTCTTAACTTGAGAGTTAAATGGTGGGTGATTCTTTTGTGGGCTATTTATATGGAAGGCACAATGGATACTGAACTCTGATGAAGTTCTGGAAGACCCTGGAGAGGTGACAGGGACAGTTCCCCAACCACGGACCCTAAGTGGTGCCAGTGGAAGGTGGCAGGGGGAGTGGGTGGAGATGGCACACCGCCCTGTTGCAGCTGTTCCTTGGCCTGGTGCACTGCTTAAGGAAGGCAGAGTTACCCAGTGGGGTCACTAGATTATGATTTAGTTCACCACACTAGGCATTCAACTGTTTACTGAATGCCATTCTAACTGACCTGAAAAACACCCAGTGGGTGAAGACTAGTATTTACATTTATAACACATTTTGATTAATTAACTCTAGTATACTCTCTCTTCAGATGACTAGGTTAAGACGCTGCGCATGAAGTTTCACGTAATTCAGTTAAACACAATGCCATGATTGTAAAGAGATAAAGGCCCATCTAAACTCTTATTTTACAGCAGTATATTAGGCATTTGTTTAAATGCAGTCTGATATATGGGAAGAACAACCCCCTCTGTAAGCAATATTTGGATTTAACAAACAATTACTCGTTCAAAACCCAATCAATGGATGCATTTATTACAATACCTTGGTTTACCATTGATGCCAGAATATATTAAGTTAAAAATGTGTTCAAGTTGAATTAGCTTTATATTGTCACTCAGATTGCAGACTTTTTCAGTTGGATCTTAGTCGGATATTAGCGACCACCTGGTCCAATCCCTTGATTTTTTTTTCTTTAATGAAGAACCTGAGTGCCATAGAGGTGAAGCAAATTGTCTAAAGTCACACAGCCATGTATTGACTGAGCTAGGCCCAGAACCCAAGTGATAAGCATAGTTCCTGAATAAACATCAGGATATATGGCTTGACAAAGGCAATTTTATGATTTGTAAATTTACTAATAAGAAAAGTCTTTCAAAGGTATCATATTTTGTAACACGTTAAACAAAGGACCTTCAGTGATGAAAAGAAAATGAGATTGAACCTGTCCTGGTTCCCATGGACTCAATAGCATAGAAGGAAGATGTCCATTTATGATCTCAGGGCTGGTGTCTACTTGTCTTTTCAATCTTTGATGTGACATCCTGGTTCTGTTCAACCGCCTTTTACCAGCAGCTCTTCTTGGCCAGCACCCTGGTCTGACTTGGACCAAGTTATGCTGCCAAATACCACTCTGTGTCTGAGTGTTTGCCCTTGCATAAAGGATGGAGAGTGTGGAGTCGGTGAAAGGCATGAACCTGTAGCAGGAAAGGCAACTTCTCACAAAAGTTTATGTGCCCCTTTCCATTGTACAGTGTCATTCCTGGAAAGTGCCCATTCAGCAATGAACTACATTTCCTATCCCTCACTCCCTACCCTTCACCCCTTATTTGCATTTAGATATGGCCACCTGACTAGTCTTCACCAATGGAAGGTGAGTGGGAGCGATAAGTTATTTCCAGGCCAATGCTTTATGCTCTCTTTCCTTTCTACCAACTGGGTGCCCTAGGAGATGGTGAAGCCAGAGATGGAAGGAACTCAGATCCCTAAAGTACCATATAGAAGAGATCTGCCTGCTAACTAGGAAAAACTCCTCAGACTCATAGACAAACAAAAAATAAACTTCAAATGTGTTCGAGTCTAAACATTTTGGGCTTGTTACAGCAGCCAATACTCCTTTAAATAATACACAGCCTCTTGTTCTAATGAGTTTTGATTCCATTTTGAAGGTAGATATTCACCTAAAAATTAGTTACACGTATTTTTACAAAATATTTAATTTAATTGAGCACTCTAAGTGTTCAGGGAGGTCTCAATTTTTCCCAAGAGATTAGTAAAGCAAAAATGGATTGAGACACTTGATGAAGCAGCTAATAAACAAATTACTTACTTGTCTAAATTTTGCTGATATCATGCTGTTCACTTCCAAATAAATTCACTTTTAATTTTAATATCCTTGTATAGAGGTGAAGGATGTTGTTCTTTGGATATAGACTATAATTTTTATATATTATGCTCATTTTACAGTTGCATTTATTTATACCTCACCTCTTGCCAAAAGAGTTTGCAATTGACTTACAAAAACCAACTTAGCAATGAGGTTGATAAAATAGAAAAGCAAGATATAGAGCAGAGGACTTGGAAACTGAGCTAATTGTAATGTTTACGTGTTTGCTGCGATTGAGATTCAATCTTAAGTCTGGGCTTCTTGGCAGGCTGGGTAACAGGGGGCATGATAAATTACAAATCAGCTACCAGAAAGGAGGAAATCATCTCTTAGGTGTGGCAATGCTTTGTCTGGTACCAAAGTCTCAAAGAAATGGCCCTCAACGTTTTCATCTCAGGATAGTAGGGCCTACCAGAAGTGAAATCATAATGAAATTTTATCAACCCTCGAACTTAGTTTTGTGAAATGAATTCTTGATTATATTGAAAAGAGAGGAAACTACTAGACTAAGTAATTACTAAAAAGCTTTTGTTTATTTTTATTTTCCACATATCTTAACCCTTGGGAACTTACATATAGCTTACAGATGATGATCTTTGCTATGTTCACTTAAAAAAGTAAATTTCTTTGGCTCAGGATGGATAAGCTCTGGACCAATTGCTGGTTTGATTCTAAAAGCATTTTGAACAAATTATGTCATTATTCAAAGATGATTGATGTTTGAAGGTAACTGTTTATCTTCCTTGGGAGGGAACTTGGTTTTCTCAATGTATGAGCTTGGAGTTCCCATAGATTGAGAGTTCTTAGGTGGGGATTTCTAAGGAAGTACCCCTATATTCTAGCACAAGCCACCCTAACTAGACATTTTCAGGTGCAGGTCTTTCTCAACTTGGATTTCATGTGCACGAAGAATTTTGCAGCTCAAGATTTTCTCATTAGCCATCATTTTTCACATGAGAAGACTGAGGCCCAGACTGGGTACATGACCAGCCAGTGGTCCCACAGATAGTGAAAAGAGAGCTGAGACAAGAACCCCAGTCTCCTGATGCTTAGCTTGTTTCTGCTATATAACAGATGCCTGTTTTAAGTACTAGTTCAACGCCATTCAATTTAATGCAATAAGCCTTTAGTAAACACCAATGATAGAAAGGACCACTCTCCAAATATTTCTAAGCTCCTTAGAATCTTTGCTTATTTCTGAATTATTTTAAACCCTGGTTGTTTCTATCAAATACAGGTAGGCATGGCAAAGGAGGTCTAAGTGAAAATGTTGAAATAAAACGAAGAATTGAAATATTAATCTCTATTAGGATGACATTATGTTCCAGATGGCTGATACAGGGTAGGGTCCTTTCCATTCTCTGAAGATTTCAAAGCACTTAACATTACCTTAAAACTCATTAAGCCGGGTGCTGAATCAGACATTGGATGGTATAACTTTATTCTTATTATTTATTTAATACCATCAAAGGAGTTGGTTCTCAGTGGGAATTGATAGCTCTAAAAGGATAAACCTTTTCTTCAATGTTCTAAAAGGACAAGTATCATTTAGCCAATACTCTCTTCCAATCAATGACAGCATAGGAAAATATTAGCAAGTCTCTCATAAAAATCTTCCCAAATGAATAAACTAATCAAATAGTTTCAAAAAGTCTTTGTAAGTTTACATTAGTTTGATGTGGTATGTGCTGCCTTACA
The DNA here is from genome assembly GCF_041296235.1 of Equus asinus. Lineage (NCBI taxonomy): Eukaryota > Metazoa > Chordata > Mammalia > Perissodactyla > Equidae > Equus > Equus asinus. The sequence continues at coordinate 75,651,664 of NC_091810.1, read as the reverse complement.
GAAATAAGAGAGTTTGTGGGATTTTTATTAGTTAAGGAAGAAAAGATGAAAATCACTTATTCTTTCTTACCAATTAAAATTTAGAATTTCTTCCTCTTAAAAGTTACCCAGTGTATTGCAATATCTTTCTTGCTTTTTAAGTACAAGAATACTCTTCTTCTTTTTTGGGGGAAGATTAGCCCTGAACTAACATCCTCCTCTTTTTGCTGAGGAAGATTGGCCCTGAGGTAGCATTTGTGTCCATCTTCTTCTGCTTTACATATGGGACGCCTGCCACTGCATGGCTTGATAAGTGGTGTGCAGGTCTGTGCTCAGGATCGGAATTGGTGAACCCTGGGCCTCCAGTGCTGAGCAAGGGAACCCAACTGCTATGCCAGGGCCTGGCCCTAGGAATACTCTATTTTTCAAAAAGTGAATGCTGACTTTATGGTGGCCATCGTCTTTTGAAGTATGTTTTACTATTATGCAATTTATGCGGTCATTTTTGACATTTTAAAATATTGAAGTCAATATCAGTTTCTCTTTTGTATCAAAAAGTGGTTATCTGTTTTCTTGGACTTTGTGTTTCTTGATAGAAAGTTTACCAGATTGGGCTAATTCTATTAAAAACATGAATCCATTAGAACATAAAAATAATAAATGGATCGTCTATTTGGCCCTGGCTACCTTTCAATATGAGTGATTAACTGTTAATTATAGACCTGTGCACGCAGTCTAAGAATTTTTCATATTCCAAATTAAACTTTCATCCATCTCTAAACTGACAGAAGCAAATGACGTAGACGCAGTTTTAAGAAATGGTAGACTACACTGACAAAAGCTACGAGTTTGGGTGTGTAACGCAGGCTCATATTCATACAAGTTTTTGATCACTTCCTTTAAGTGTGAGCGTATCATCACTTTGAACATGTTGCCTGAAGTTCTTGCTTAAAAGCAGAACACTAGTGGTTTCATTAAAGCGGATGTAGATCGCTAGGCAGGGGATTTCAGACTCATTTCTTTATGATGCAAATTACAGAGGCTGTGCTAGGGGTGAGGGGGTTAATGACTATTAACTGATGATAACAGGTTCCAGCCTCTTCTATCATTATTCACTTAGTGAGGGAGAAAGGAGAAAGACTGAGGGGTCATTGAAGAAATAACTTCAGATTTATGATTTGGGCTTAATGCACAGGTAGTATTTTTAAAACAGGAATAAACAGATGAAAATAAAAATCACCCAAAATTGTATCATCTAAAGATAACACTATTAACATTTTGCTCTATATAGCATTTTAACACTATTAACATATGCTCTGAGCAATACAGTTAAAAGTTTTTTCTTTCAAAAATTGTGTCATGTTATATATGCTATTTTAAATATGCTATTCATTTAGCCTCACGAATTTCCTCCATGTCAGTAAATATACTTCTAAAACGTTAGTGGCATCGTATCCATCATTCAACACTGTACCGTCATTTATCTAACAAAACCTTCAGTTTGTGGACATTTAAGTTGTTTCAAATTTTTTTAGTATAATAAAAAATGCTGTGATGAGCATTTCTATATATACATCTTTGTCCAATTAGTTCTTAAGATAAATTGCTAGAAGTAAAGTGGTTATGTTAAAGGGCATACAACTTTTTAAGATTTTTGGTATATATTGAAAACTTCCTTGCAGAATTTGTACCAATTTACACGCTTGTGGACATAGGAAATTTCCTTTTCCTCCAAATTTTGAAAGTACTGTAATTTTTCCAATCTTTACCAACCTGAAAGAAAATAGAGATTTCATTTTTTAATTGCTGTTCTTAGATTACTATATATTGAATAAGTTGAATATTTTCTTCATAAGTTTATTGGTATTTTCTATTTTTTCTTTTTAATTGCCTATTTATGTCAATTTCTTATTCTATGAAGGTATTTATATCTTTCTTAGTGAGTTTAAAGCACCCTTTGATACTGAGGACAAGAACTCGTCATCTGCCATCTATGTTGGCAGTAGTTTTTCCAAGTTTTCCACTTGACTTTTAACTTTGCTGATGGTAATTTTTGATATATTGCTGTTTTATTTTTAATTTAGTTATACCTCTTGGTCTTTTTTTTTGGCTTCTATTTTGGGTATCATGCTTAGAAAGACTTTATCCATCCTAACATTTAAAAATACTTGCCTATGATTCATTTAATGGTTTCAATTTTTATATTTCACCTTTAAATTATTGTGAGATATTTCACACATAGAAACTGGTGTGAAGAATAATGTAAGACAGAAAGCATACGCAGTGGTTAAGAGCAGACTTCTGAGCCTAATTTCACGGGTGTGGTGGTTTTAAAATAAGTTCACATTCTTTGACACTCCCCCCTTCAAAAGGTGGAGCCTAATTCTCCTCCCCTTGAGTATGGGCTAAACTTAGGGACTTGCTTCTAATGAACAAATATTGTAGAAATGGTGGAGTGTGTCTTCTTACGCTAGGTCAGAAAAGACATTGAGGCTTCTCTCTCTCTCTCTCTCTGTCTCTGTCTACCCATCTCGTGTTCCTCACTCTGGGAGAAATTAGCTGTCATGCCCTGAGTACAATCAATCAACTCTATTGGAGAGGTCCATGTGATGAGGAACTGAGGCCTCCTACCAGCAGCCAGTGAGGAAGCCAACGGAGGCTTCAAGCCAATAGCCACATGAGTTAGGTTGGAAGTGGATCCTCCAGCCCCGTCAAGCCTTCAGATCACTGCAGGCCCAGCTGACATATTGGCCACAATATCATGAGAGACCCTGAGGCAGAACCACCCAGCTAAGCTGCTCCTGGGTTTCTGACTCTCAGAATCTGTGTGAGATAATAAATGTTTGTTGTGTAAGACTGCTAAGTTTGGGGGTAATATGTTATATAGCAAGAGACGACTGATAAAACAGGCATGAGTCTTCAAGCTGTGAGATTTTGTGTCCTAGTTTTCTCATTTTAAAGTGGGGAAAATAATAGAACTCTTTTTATAAAATAGTTTCTGAAGTTTAAGTAAATTAACATATGTGAGGTACTTATAACAGTGCCTGGTATGTGGTGAGCTAAAAGTTTGCTATTATGTATCAAATATCCATGTACCTCCATTCAGCTTAAGAAATAAAACGCTGCTGATAGAATCAAAGATCCACTTATGACCTTCCTCAAATGTATAATATATATTTAACTATTTAAATGCCTGGAACTTATTTTGGTCATGGAGTGAGGTAAGTAGCCAATATAATTTTTTTTCCAAATGCATAACAAATTTTCTCAGCACAAGTTGATGAATCATCTGTCCTTTTCCCGTTCATTTGAAGATCACTATTTTAACGTACTAAATGCTTGTATATACTTTCATTTGTTTGGGTGTTTATTCTCTCCATTGAGTAATGTCTATTCTGCCATCAGTTCCATGCTGTTTTAATTATTATAGCTTCCTAGTATGTTCTGCTGCTGGCAGTGCAAATTCTCCTTAATTATGGGGTAGTCAGACTCTAAGACGGCCTCTTATGATCCCTGCCTCCTGATACAGTATTCATGCCCTTGGGCATGAATGTACTTCCTTTAAGTGTGAGCTGGATTTAATGACTCTCTAGTGAATAAAATGTGGAGAGGTAACGGCGTGTCACTTCTGATATTAGGTTACAAGGAGACTGTGGTTTCCATCTTGAATACTCTTTCTTGTTTTCTTACTTGCTTTGAAAACAGTTGCCTTGTTGTGAGGTGCCCTATGGAGAAGGCCTTGTGGCCAGGAACTGAGGGAGGTCTCCTGAAAACAGCTGGTGAGGAACCTAGGCCCTCAGTCCAACAGTTTGGGAGGAACCAAATCCTGCCAACAGCCACATATGTGAGCACGGAAGTGGATGCTACCTAAAGTGAGCCTCTAGATGAGATAGATCACAGCCCCAGCTGACACCTTGATTGCAGCCTTGTGAGAGAACTGAGCCAGAGGCACACAGCTAAACCAAGCCTGAATTCTTGATTCAAAGAAGCTGAAATAATAAAAAGTTTGTTTTAAGCTGCTGAATTTTATGCAGCAATAGATGGCTAACACAGTTAGTCTTTTCAATTTTGTTTTGTATTCTTCCCCATTTATCCTTTCATAAGAACATGATTTTGTCTTATTCCAAAATTTCATAGAGGATTTTAATTGGCATTTATAATATTTCTAAATCATTTGGGGGCCAATTGATACCTCACATAATGCGTTTTCTGATGTAAGAACATTGTATTCCATTAAAATATATGAGACTTCTTTCATGTGCCTCAAAAATTTAGAGTTTTCTTTACACATATTTTTTATTAGGTTTGTTATTAACTATTTTGTACTTTTCATTGGTATTGCAAATGGGAATAATTCCTACTTAATTATTGTTTGTATATAGGAAATTAATTGATTTTTGTACATTTATTCAGTAATCCACCACTTAATTGCATTCTATTATTAGATTTCATTGTTTTTCCATTTTATCTCCTGGGTTTTCTATATACACAATGATCCATTATTGCTTTTAAAGCAAACTTAGTGATACTGAACAGAGAAGCAAAAATGTGTATGTACAAACCACGTGCATGATGATGGGATGCAAAGAGTTTGGAAAGAAATAAAAAGTAAGTAGCTATGTTTTATTCATTTCTCTCTGTGTCATTTAGCATAGTTTTCAGGATACAGAAGTTACTGTGTGGATGGTAATTGAATAAATGAGTGAATGATCTGCCTTCGCCCTCGTTTGATTTCCTCTGTCCTGCCTTAATGCCCCTCTCTGAGACAGCTTATCGTGAGGTCCCACCATGTCCTAAGGTGACCTCACGTTGGATATGACATCTACTAAGTCCTCAGCACTCCACTAACACGATCTAAATAAATAAGTCCATTACTTACCTTCAAAGACCTAATGCTCTGTTGGGGGAGACAATAGGAGTATATGCAATCACTGGAAAATAGGTCAATGCTAGATTGCGTGGTACTTCCCTGGACCCACACGGGGCTGGTATAAAGCAGGCAAATGTAATTCCCATTTGAGCAATGCTCATGTAGAAGATTCTGGGCCTACACTGAACCAGGGAGTGTAGGTAACAAGGTGGTGTTTGAGAGGGAGTCAGGATCCTACATGACGGAGTGTATTGGGTACCCAGTTCAAAGGGCAAAGAAAAGCACAAAACCAGACAAATCTGAAAACTGGATGGAGAGAAAGTCCAATCGAGAACATGTTGGGCCAATAATTTAGAACTAAAGTGGTGGTAACATAGGAATTCAGCATTTACCTGGGGGCTGGTGCATGACTGGTGGTGGGAACGGCCGCAGAACTTGAAGGAATCTCAGGTTTGGGCTGAACTGACGGCAAGGGTGAGTGTTAGTCAGAGGAGAGAAACGAAAGTCATGGGTCCTGTAGGCCAAGAAAAGGAGCGAGATTTTATTCAAGGTGCAGGGGAAACCATTGGAGGGTTTTCAACTTAGCAGTGACATGACCTGGCATATTTTCAACAAGGTCTTTCTGTCCACAGTATGGAAACTGAGTTGGGATGGGGGACAAGAATGGGATTTGAGTGAATTAGTAGCACATTGCAGTGTGCTGGAGAGAGGTGGTTTTGGACTGGAGAAGGCTGATGATAGTGGAGCTGGAGAGTATATCCATTAAGGGCTATTTGGAAGTAAACAGACAAGAAACATTCTCCAGTCAGGACTTTGAGTTCTCTTATCCTGACTCAGTTAGGCTTCTTTGTCATTCTGGTGAGGATTAAAGAACTCAAACTGGGGATGAGGACACTCCAGCAGTCTGGATGAATGGGCCATCTAAGTGGAATTTTGTGGGTACCTTGAAGATAGTTCTAGCATAAGGAAGGTTAGTTTACAGCTCTGTGAATAAAATTTTGAGTGCTGACATGCTTTTTTTTTTTTTGAATCTTTGAAGTATATTTTATTATTGTAATATAAAATAAATTTATTGTAAAAAAATAACTATTTCTGATATTTCCAAGGTAACCCCATGCAAAAACTTAAGGTGGACTTTATATAATTTATTTTATAGGCTTAAGAAACATTATAGGAAAATGTCTTTTAAATAAATGCATAACCGTGCTTAGAAATTTACAAGTTTTATGACCTGTTTTTTAATATTTTTCATTTTAATTTTTTCCTTTTAATTCTAATATATTCTGTAAAAAACTATTACTGCTTTCCTGCCTGTAGTTTAGCCTATTATAAATCTGGTTAAATTAATGCAAACTTAATGGCTATATTTTAGAGTAACCTCTTGAAATGTAATAGCTTTATTGGAACAAAACTATTTTTTGCCAAAATTATGTGGAACTAATGAAAAATTAATTGCTTTATAAAACGCTGGCTTTTATCTAAAACTAATAATTCCAGTACATCTCTTAATCCTCCCGCAAACAGTTGGCAGGAAATAAAAATCTAAGTTTACCCGTTCAAATTCCCTAAGATCCTCAGAGTCATTTTTATTTTTGCATGATCCAACCTTTTAACTTTTTCACAACTTTAATCTTAAAAAAACAGATTCCTAATTAAATTCAGGCATCTCATTTCCCTAAAGGGGAGTTAGAAACACTAAGTCTAACTCAGACTTGGGACCCGTGAGTGAACACTTTTCCTTTCTTTACAGTTCAAGTTGGCATTTTTATATGTCCCCCTTTAATAAAACATAATGATTTTTATCTTTTAAGTTGATACCTGGGACTATGCCTTTTATCTGTTGTTTACTGTGTTTCAATCCATAAATAAATCATGCAACAAAACAAATTACTTAATCCTGGGTCTTACTTGGAAACATATTAAGGGACAGATACAGAAGGAAAAAATCATTTTATGCCTCTGAATTGCTACACTTTTATGATTTTGCGTCACATTCAAACTCTATCAAGTTTTCCTATCAATAACAATTGTACACAAGAGCCACATTTGGAGATTTTTAAAGTTTTTGCTACTTTTTGATTAGGATATTTTCAAATAAAAACTCCCAAACTGTCCTTTGTCATCAGCATTTGCCATGATTCTACTGTTTTAATAATAATTCATTCTACTGTATAACTATTTAGCAGGAAGATTATTAATCCCCAGCTACTTTTAAAAATGAGACCATATGTGGTTATTTTTTCCCTTGTTTTGTGCTTAGCAGTCCTTCCTGTCTTCGTTTATTGAGACTTTCTTAACACTCTGAATGAGAAAAATAAAACATTATCCAACCTCATTTGTTTATTAAGCTCTTTTAGCATGAAAAGGAAATAGTCCAAATTTCAAAACAGGTTTGGAGAATGAGATATGTGTGTTATCGAGAAGCATTCTCCTCCACAGACTTCTCCCCTCAAACATGTTTTTTTGATACAGAGAATGGACCTTCGTTTTTTGGGTTAATTGTTGGAGTATGATGAGGTTTGGTTGCATTTTTAGTAATTTCCAGATTCTATTCCAGGACATTTGGGATAGAGCCCAAGAGCTTAGCATGTTTTCCTTTTTTCATGGTAAAATTGTGCAAATATGCATTAGAGTGTGAAAACAAACAGTCTAATACATTTTTGCAAAGCTCTTTATGTTTACTGTTTATTGCAGATACCAGATCCTAATTAAAATGCGCTAACAAAAGCCAAGATACAAAGAACAAAGATATAACGAAACTTCATCTTTATAAAATATTTGTGATTAATCCTGGGGGATGTATGGCCTCACAGCATTGCAGTGGAATTCTAAAAGGCTTCTTCAACCACACCAGGAAGGCAGTAAGACTCAGGATTGTCTGGTGGTTCAAGAAAGACAGACTATGCCCTGGTTGTCTTGGGGTGCTATATACTTCTTAGGGAGGTTCTAATAACTCCTTGATTTAAGACCTGGAGTTTTTTTCACTATACATTTGAAATGAATAGCAACCAACTTCAAAAAAGCAACCAAAACAAGAGGCATTAAAAGCATATTTTTGGGGGGAAGATGGATTTAGATCTTTGTTTTTCAGCTGACATTTTCTGTATGAGTGTGGGAGGAATTGCTTTCCATTGTTTGAGCATTTAGGAGAATTAAAAAGGTCAATGGAAATATGAAGAACAGTGTCAACCAAGGGAAAGTATAAGGGATTTGGAGTCACACCAACCTGAATTTGAGTCGAGACTCTATTTTCTAGCTTTGTGATCTTCGCTCAGCCATTTAACTTCTTGTAGTCTCAATTTCTTCATCTCTAACATGGGGATAGTAATACTGATCTTATGGAGTTGTTGTGAGAATTAAACAAGATAAGCTTGGTAACACAGGCATCTTGCTGGAGGCAAATACTTTCATTTCTTCAGAAAGACGTGCATACCACAACCTGTGCAATGAGCTGGGAGAAAAGAGATGAGAAGGGGATGAGGAACATGAAATACCACTTTACCCGGTTTCTATTTGGTTTTCATTTAAAATTTTCTCTTGAACAGCTTCTGTTATTTATCTATTTTAGAAGGGTAGATTGCAGGGAAAAGGTACTATGTATTTTTAAAGATTGAGAAATCTTGTGAAAATTCTTTATGAACTGCAGTATCTCTCAAAGTGTGGTCCTTGATCAAGTGCATCAGCATCACCTTGGAACTTGTTAGAAATGCAAATTCTTGGGCCTTACCCCTCAGACCTACTGAATCTGGTGATGGGGTTCAGTAATCTGCATTTTAACACTCTCTCTAGGTGATTGTAATGTACGTTACATTTTGAGAACCACTAACATATCGACTTTTTTTGGTCTTCCTTTCTCTGTAATAGCAGCCTTAAGAATGCCCTAGTCCCAACACTCACCAGAGGTCTTCTTTGTAGATACCAAAGAGGTGTTGAGAAACAGTACATCACAGTGTTTAAGAACACAGGACATAGATCAGATTATCTTGATTTATATCTCAGTTCTTTACTTAGTAGTTCTGTGTCCTTGGGCAAAATCTTAAACTCTCTGTGTCTCAATATCTTCTACTGTAGAATAGAGATAATAATAGTATCTAGCTCACAGGAGTTTTATGAGTATGTAACACACTTAGGACAGACAAATAGAAAGCTCTAAAGAAATGTGAGTTATTATTTATTATCTAGTGAATATGAAGGACATTCCAAAATGTAGAGAATCAACAAACCAGCCAGTCCAGGGGGTGTTGAATCTCAAATTACGGCATATTTTTTCTTTAATCTTTTATTATCTTTTTCAACAAAGATTTGTTGTCAGCTCAGTACAAGGCAGGCCTTGTGAAAGGTGGTGGAGATATGGCAGAGAATAAGAAAGATTTGATCCATGCCTGTGTCATGCTTAGAGGAAGTGAGAGAGGCATTATGAATAGTTTCACAAATAATTAATTAACCACAATTGTGATGAGTGCTATGAAGGAAAAGTGTGGCATGCTGTGAGAGTGTTTAACTGGTAAACTTAACTCATCATGTAATGGGTGGTGGTGGAGGGTCAGGAAACTTCTCTCAGAGAATCTGAAGTTGAGCCTTGAAAAATAAGCGGAAGTTTGCTAGGCAAAGAAGGGTGTGAGGGCAAGCATTCCAGGGGGAGAGAACAGAATGTGTAAAGACCCTGAGGTAGGTAGGGGCTTGGTGCTTTGGAGGAGCTGAAAGAATGCCAGTGTGGCTGGGGTGTGGGGGCAAGACAAGACTGAATTATCCCAACAGTGATGGATAGCCATAAAGGAGTTTAAGCAAGGAAGTGACATTTGTTTTTAGAAAGACCCCTCTAGCAAAGTGGGGAAAATGGACTGGAGGGGGCCAGAGATGCTCCAAGGAGACTGGTGGCTGTAGCTGTAGTCTGGAGAGATAGGATGGTGGCTTGGGCTATAGCAGTGGAGGAGGCGGAGAGTAGCTTGAGGAATTGTGGATTTGGTGAGTATGGAGTACTCCCTTGACAGAGGGAGGCGTCAAGGATGTATCCCCCGGGGACATTTCCCTCAATAAGAAGCACCTAGAAGGAGCAGACTTGGGGGAAGGTCATAAGTTCAGTTGAGTATGAGGGACCTGTGGGACATCAAAGAAAGTACATAGAGTAGGCAATTGGTTATATGAATCTGGACATCAGAGAGCTGAGACCTCTCCAATAAAGGGGGTGGTTGGTCTATATATAGTAACTGAATTGATGGGAATGGATAAGGTTATCCAGGCAGACTTTAGACAAGAGATTCTATGATTGAGTCCAAACAAAACCCAGCGTTGACGAGGTAAAGGAGGACCAGTCCTTAAAGGAGGAATGATTAGACAGATTGGAAGACCCAGCTAGGATATCACAGAATCTAAGGGAAGAGGGAGTCAACTGGGCCAAGTATGATGGGAACTGAAGTGTCCATTGGATTAAGCTAAAAAAGGTCTTTGGTGACCTTAGTTAGAGCAGTTTTTGAAGAAAAATGGCTTGTGAAGTTAATGGGCGACAAGGAAATGGAAATCATAAAGTTAAACATATTTGGTTGGGCAGGAGCAAACAGAAATTAGATGGTGATTTCAGGGTGACATGGAGTCTAAGGAGGATGATTATTTATAGAAGAGAGAGTTGAACATGTTTTAAAAATGGGAGGGAGAAAATCAGGGGAGAGAAAGAAGTTGAAGATACGTGAAGAGGGCGTATTAATAGCAGGGGTTTTTGAGGAAGCAGGAGGGAGCAGGGGGCAGCCACAGCATAGATGGAGGATTTGGCTTTAGACAGCCTTAGAAAGTACAGTTCCTGTATTGTAACAGGAAGTCAGGGGGATGGGGTGGGCGCAGATTCTGGTGGGTTTATAGGTTTGGTGGTGGGAAGTTGAGAGGTTTCTGTTTGGTGGCTTCTATTTTCTCTGTGAAGGAGTAGGCAAGACCATCTGTTGAGTGTGATAGAGGAAGTGTGAAGGTTAGAGATTTGAAGAAGTGAAGACTGTTTGAAATAGTCATTGAGAGTGAAAGAGGAAGGCAATCAGAAAAATACAGCATGGTTATTGTGAGAATCCAGATGAGACTGGTGAGTTTATAGTGGAAGGTATGTTTGTGAGCCTCTGCTCTCACAAGGCTGATAGACTAGTTGGGACACACACATACAAACAGTTATTTACAACACAGTGTAGGAAGTGAAGTAGGGCACCATGGGAGTTCATAGGAGGGAGGCTTCTAACTTGGGACCTAAAGGTAAATAATCATTAGTCAGCTGAAGAGATGGAGGAAGAATGTACCACCAGAGAGGGCAAATGTGAATAGTCAAGAAATGTGGGGAATATGTGGATCGCTTGGGGAGCTGGGGGAAGTTCCCAGGTGGAGCAGAGTGTGTGAGGGTATAGTGAATGCAGATAGGAGTGAGTGATTAGAAGAGAAGTTGGACAGGAGATAGATGGGCAGCTCAAGCATGTTCTAAGCTAGTAGTTTGCCAGAAGTAGTCCTTGGACCAGCAGGGACCAGGAGCATCAGCATCACCTGGGACCTTATCAGAGATGGAAATTCTTGGGCCCTGCCCCAGACTTAATTTATCAGAAATTCTTGGAGTGGGCCCAGTGATCTGTATTTTACCAAGCCCTCCAAGTGATGCTGATGTATGCCAAGCTTGAGAACTCATGTTTAAGCAAAGAGCAGATTGATTAAAGTGCCTTTTTAGCAGAAGGATGACAAGATCAGAAGCAGGTTGATAAAGAGATCTGGACACAGTGTGGAAAATGGAGGATCCTGTTTGTGGATGCCAGCTGGGGATCTCAGCGAGGCTAATTCTTCAGCTAGGTTACTGACTCTGGGGCAGGGTCTTCTAACCAGTGTCTGCATGGTGACCAGAACCAATGCCCCCTTGAAAACTCCCTGATGAGCATACCTCTCCAACAGCTCTCTGCTGCCCCCCTCTGTCCACAGGCCACACTCATGGTTCCCAGGCCTTCACTTCCCAGACCTTGGTCGATCCAGTTTCAGCATACTGCTGACTCCTTCTGTACCCTCAGCTTTGCCAGGTGGGTGAGTTTGGCTAATGTCAGCATATTACAGAATTAGAATGTCATTTGACATTCTTTGAATGGATGGAAAAAGTACCAATCAAGCAGATGCCTGAGATATCTTTGGGGCAAAGTTTGCTAGTATTGAGATGAAGCTGTACCTTATGTCCCCTTACATTTCCACAAAACCCTTTTTTTTTTTTTTTAATATACCATGTCAGTATCTCTCCAGAAAAGCTCTTTCAGGGCCAGAAAGCAAATTGTATCTGAAAAAAACTATTTGAAGGCTTTTTCCAAGACTACTAAGGATGTGACATTAGAGGACCTAGTGAAGGATAAGATGATTCCACCAAATTTCACCATCCATCCCTCTCTTTATTATCAAATTTTCTTGGTGAGTTGGCTAGTCTGTGCTTCATTTCATTTGGAGACATAGAGAAGGATGATTTTTATACAGATAGATTGGATTGGCACAGCTGCTAAGAGATAATGGAATCATTTCAGAGAGAATGATATAGGCTGTCTTTCATCCAATGATAACCATGCAAAATAATATATGCCTTCTAAACTTGTGCAAGGCCACTTCTCCCATTGTGATGTCTAAAAGAGGAAATTGCATGGGATTTGGAATCAGCCATATTGGTGTTGGAATCTTGGTCTTGCTGGTCACCAAAAGTTATTTACTTTTAGTAAATTACTTAAACTCTTTGGGCTTCTATTTTCTCTTTTGTAAAATGAATTGTTGTAATGATTAGATAGAATAATATAATCTATGGTACTTAGTAGGTGATCACTAATTATTAGTTTTTGCTTTTAGAATGTTTCACTATATTATATATTAAGCTAAGAAATAGCATCTGAGAACTCTAAGAATTTCATGCTTATGAGCATAAATTGCAGTGCTTCCTTTGGGCTAATAGTGATGAATCACTGCAAAAAGGATAATAAGCAATGGAATCCTAGGAAAGTTGATAGGACAGCTCTAGAATATATCATGACTATCATCAAGGTTGATGGTAGATTTCACTCTCCCCAAACCAGACATCTAGGCTTGGGTCTTCAATCTTGTTTCACAGCTTCAATTAACATGCAGATATTGATAGCCTATTATTTTTCTACTGAGACTGCAAACTAACAGAAGTCTATGATAAGTGTCATACCAGAGGTTTAGTAAGTAAGGGGTGTTTCAAGAATGTGGAGGAAGAAGAGGTCATTTGGACCCAGACTGATCCAAACCATGTTAACACATAGATTACTTGACCATCTATGTCCAGGACACCTATCATAAGTTTTAAAGCTTTAGGAAGGAGACAGGACTTGAGCCAAGTCATGAAATTTGGGGGAGAATTCTGATAGATGGAGAGAAGGGGGAGAATATTTCAGGTAGGGAGAACAGCACGAACAAAGCCATAGAAAGGGAGATTACCTGGCTGTGATCTGGGGAGAATGAGTATACCTCAGTTTGGTTGGAGGGGAGTGAGAAGATAAGTATTATTGGAAAGGTATACTGGACTACACTGAGAAAAGTCTTGAATGATAGAAGAGGAATTTGGGAGCCAATGGACAATTTTGAATAGAAAAATCGTACAATACTATGTGATGTCTTAGAAATATCAATCAGTTTTCTGGGCACCCAATGGGATAGTAGAAAGAAAGAAGGTAAGTATGTTCGTTAGGAGGCTTTGGCAGAATTTAGACATGAGTTGCAAAGGCTGTGTACAAATTAATGTGGTGATGGGAGAATAGAGAGAAAGTGGGGCAGAGAGAATATCCAAGGCCTCGTGAGGGCCTGGGGAAGGGGTGAGGTTTGGGAGTGATAGAAATAGGTTGCTTCCAAGATGGTCTCCAATGATCTCCACCTCCTGGTATTTCTTTCTTTCTGTAATCTCCTCCTCTTGACTGTGGGCTGGACCTAGTAACTTGCTTCTAACTAATAGAAAATGGCAAGCATGATGGGATGGTACTTCTAAGATTAGTTTGCAAAAAGACTCTGGCTTCTGTTTTGCTTGCCCTCTTTTGCTCTCTCACTTGCTCACTCTGATGGAGGACAGCTGCCATGTTGTAAGCTACCCTGTAGAGAGGCTCACATGGTAAAGAACTGAGGGTGGTCACTGGCCAACAGCCAGCAAGGAACTGAGGCCCTCAGTCCACAACTGCAATAAACTCTGAATAATTGAATTCTGCCAATAAGCCTGTGAGTGAACTTGGAAGTGGATCCTTCCCCACTCAAGGAAGTGGAGCATGGAGATGACTGGAATCCTGGCTGACACCTTGATTATGATCTTGTGCTGCATAGCAGATTATCCTAAAATATAGTGACTTAAAATAACATACATTTATTATTTCATAGTTTTTGTGGGTGAGGTATTGGGGTGTGGCTTAAATGGGTCCTCCAGCTCAGAGTCTCTCACAAAGCAACACTCAAATCAAGGCTTTACTGGGAAGGATCCACTTCTTGGCTCACTCATGTGGTTGTTGGCAGAATTCAATTCCTTGTGGGTTGTTGGACTGATGCCTCAGTTCCTCATGAGCCATTGGTTGGAGGCCTCAGTTCTCTGCCCTATGAGCCTCTCCATAGAGAATCTCAATATGACTGATCACTATATCAGAGCGAGCAGAGAGAGCACAAGAGAGAGAGAGTACCAGCAAGAGAGAGAGTGCCAGCAAGATGGAAGTCAGTCTTTTGTAGCTTTATCATGGAGGTGATACACTATCACTTTTGCTGTATTCTATTCATTAGAATGTGTTAGAATCCTTTAGTTACTAGGTCTGGCCCACATTCAAGAGGAGGAGATTACACAAGAGCATTAATACCAGGAGGTGAGGATCATTGGGGACCATGTCAGAAGCTGCCCACCACAGCTACAGTTATTTATTGCCGTTTTTGTTGTCTTCCCAAAGGGCTTCAGGCTCCTGGAGTGGGCTGGCGCTGTGCATATAAGTGCTTAATAAATATTTATTGAATAAATGAGATGATGCTTGCAAAGACTGTTAGAGGTCTCTAAACTGTAATTTGCTACTTAGATGTTAAGGCATTGATGGTCTCTTCAATTGGCCAGCAGTGTAATGGGGCTATAGTGTGCTCCTTTGACAAAATTCTGACCCTAAGTACAAAAACGTAGTTCACTTCATTGGCGGTAAGAACTCAGGACTGATGTGTACTGTCGTGCCATGTACAGAGTTGCCTGGCTGAGGGGACAAGTGGGTGCCTAAATCCAGTCCATAGTCCATTTACTGAGGTGTGTGCCCTGGCAGGGGGCAGTGTCAGTGTAGAGGGAAGGGTGGCTTTCTGAAATGTGTCCGCTCAGAGAGGGTACTTTTTTTGTAAGGAGCACAAAGGCTGCATCTGTCGTTCTCTAAGGAAGGGTCAGCCTTCACATCCCTCCTCCCATTTGCTTTCATCTGTCCTTGCTGAACTATACTCTCTAAAATAAACTTGAGGGAGTGCGGGGTCAATACCCCACGCCATGCCTGACTTCTGGGAGAACTGAGTTCTGCTTTGGGAGGCCTTCGAGAGCCCAGGAGAGAAGGTGCTATACAAAAGCAGACAAATTCCATCACCCTTATTAAACTGCCAGGAAAATTCTGTGCACAGTGATACCATCCTCTCCCTGAGCGCTTGGTCTGACCTGACGACAGCAAATAAACAGCAAGCTGTGATCTGTTTTTAATTCTAAATGAAAATCCACCCCAAATAGAGGCAGCTCGGCAACAATGTGTGCTTTGGCTGAGGACCCTGGGAAGCCTTGCTTCTGTTAACCTCCGCCTATCTCCCTCTCCTCCTCATGTTCGTTCCTGAAAAGCCCAGCTCACATCACTGGAATGGTTGTGTATTGAGGATAAGGATGCTGACAGTATGGTTTAAGCTGCATAAATAACTGCAAATTGCTGCTGGGCCCCAGCAACTGCCAGCAAAAAACGAGGAAGGAGATGATATATGGAGCATAAGTTGTGGGGAGCGGGGGCCGGCAAGTAAGTAATGTGGAATCTGGCAACCAGCTCTGGGTGTAAAAGACACTCTGACAAGGTGATCACAGGCCACCCACGATTGTTATGCCACAGTAAGAAGTTATTTTGACAGGACATGTGGCACACTTCAAATAGAGGAATCAAACTCCCAAATGATTAGTGATATGTTACAGGAAAGTTCTGGTTTAAAGAACAAGCTATTAAAATAATTGAGGGATAGTACATATGTGGGCTCCAAATATTCATATTGTAACTTCCATTTAGTTCTGTTGGTGGTGATGTGTGGAGCTAGAAGGAAGGAAAGACAGAAAAACGGTTTATAAGAAAAAGGAAAAATGCCAGTGATGGCTGCCATTTTGTGCTCCCCAGTCCTCTTGCTTTCTCTTGGCATCATTTTCAATGGCTCCTCCAACACTCCTCGTCAAAGAACTCTTTCAGTGTACTCCACAGGATGTGGCATGTGGAAAAGGCTAGACCAGCCATGTGTGTCCCCATCAGGTCAGGGATTTGTGTTCGATTCCGCATTCTACCCACCCTCTTTGCTTTCAATCCTCTTCAACCTACGCCTCACCTCTTTGTTCCACTTTCCCACTCATATTATTGAGCCTTTTGCTTGAAACCACATGATCTTCCTCTTTCTCAAAGTCTTCTTTGAATCTCACCAACTCCAGAAAAACATTTTTGTTAAATTGTAGCAGAAGAGTTTTAGGTGATTAAAAAAAAAATAAAGAATTCGTTGGATGAAATGTTTATTGACTAAAAGGATGAAAACACAGATGGAGGTTAGGGGAATTCCAGGCTCTGGTGCGTTCCTGTTGATTTGTGTGCCCAGCACCCTCCCCACTCTCTGCTACAACCTTCTTCTAGCCGTTTCTCCCTCCTTTTTCAAACACGTGGTTTGTGCGGAAGATGTAGTTTTCTTTCACAGTCACATTTCCTGGTCACAGATTATTGGTGTGGGAGTGGTCACCTAAATAAAACTGGGTGTATCAGTTAGCTTGTGCTGCCTAAGGAATTACATCAAAATTTGATGGCTTAAAATAATATTCTTGTTCATGAGTCTTCAGCTGGGGATGCTCTATTTCATGCTGCAAGTTTGCAGATTTCTGGGCTGGCTCTGTTCAACACATATTCATTCTGGGGTCCAGGCTGAAACAGCAGCAGCTACCTGGGGAAAGAGTTTCTCATAGCAATGGCAGAAGTGTAAGATGGCAAGTAGAAACATACGACATTTCCCCCTTTTTGTGCTCTTACTGCTCTCTGATCTCACTTAGGCCGTCTTGTTTGCCATTTCTCTACAACTTCCTTCCTCTATGAGACTGGTTGGAAGAATTAGAGTGTAAGGTGGGAGATCCTACTCAGACATTGTCAAAGGAATGCTCAGAGATCAAGGTACTTAGAAAAGGCAAGAAAAATTCACTTGCAAAGAGTGCAAGGGAGTCAGACATCAGGAAGACTAGCTGGTCTATTAAAAAGATAACTAATATTTAAGGAAAAACTGCAAAATTATTAGTTACAAAGCATACATTTAATCCATTCATGGTGAAAACAGCAACTTACTCACATGATTATCAAATCCACAATTGTCATGATACATCTTCAGGTGTCAACTTAGCCAAAGTTGGGATAAAACTGTTTTTGTTAGAAAGTTACAGGTTTACAGAAAAAATATTCAAAGATTTTTTACTTTGGGGACTAGAAATACACAGGATGATCATGGTGGTTTTAAAATATTTCTACATATTCTTTGAAACTATCCCACCAAAAGGTGGAGCCTAATTCCTCTTTGCTTGATTATGGCCCAGACTTAATGAATTCCCTCTAAAGAATAGAATGTGGTGGAAGAGGTGGTGTGTGGCTTTTGAGATTAGGTCATTAAAGGCATTACCTCTTCCACCTTGTCTGCTCTCGGATCACTTTCTCTGGGGGAAGCCAGCTGTCATGGCGTGGGGGCACTCAAGCAGCTCTATGGGAAGGTCCATGGGGTGAGAAATTGAGACCTTCTGCTAACAACCAGCACTAACTCATCAGGCATGTGAGCAAGCCACCTTGAAAGCAGATCCTCCAGCCCCAGTTAAGCTGTCAGATGACTACAGCCCTAGAGGACATTCTAACTGCAACTGAGAGAGCTTGATCCAGAACTACTTACCTAAGCCACTCCTGGATTTCTGACTCAAGAAACTATGTGAGATAATAAAAGTTTATTGCTTTAAGTTGCTAAATTTTGGGGTAATTTGTTATGCAGCAATAGATAACTAATACAACAAGCCAATTGTTTTTGGTTTATCACAGGATGTAAAGTGTGTGGTGGTCATTATTTTTGATTGGGTTATGTAAAATACTTAGACATATTAAAAGTAGGACAGAGTGTCAACATCTGGCCTAATATGAGTGATACAACCCACATTTAAAAGTTTCTGCATTGGGGTATAATGCACTGCTAAGGTGCCAATAATACACTGATTCTCTGTGTAGCACCTGCAACCCAGTAGAGTGCTTGGCACACAGTAGGTCTGTGAATATTTGATGGATAACGAATGAATTGAATGAATAAATGAAAACAATGTGCATATTTGTTTACTAGCAATTCATTCACGCTCAATGATCCTTATAGTCAACAGAAAGCTGACCTGACAATACGACAAGGCATTGTGGTAAAGTGGGATGAAGATTGACGCTTAGTGGCTCTGTTGGGGCCAATTTAATCATCAGACGTCACAGACCAAGTGTCCATAGACTATGAGCATTCCAAAGATCTATACAAATGTTTGAGAAGTGAAAGAAACAATTTATTCGCCCAGTCCTTCACTGATGGACATTTATTTTGTTTCTAATCTTTTGTTAGAAGTGAGGCTGAAGCAACTTTGTAGATACTCAGGTACCAGCGTATCTGTAGTATAAATACCGAGATGACAAAATGCTGGGTCAGTAGTTCTATGAATCTGTAATTTTGATGATCATTACCAAATTGCCCTGTGTAAGAGTTTATTAACTTACGTTCCTACTAGCAATATATGAGATCGCCTGTTTTCCCTCAGCCTTACCAACAGAGAGTGTTATCAAACTTTTGAATTTTTGTGAGTCAGATAAATGGATCCTTTATGTTTGAGGAATTCATAGCCTTGTCAGGGGGAAAGCATTATCACTTTACTTATTTATGTTTTAGCTTTGTTGTTACAAAATGAATTTGAGCACAACTTTAGAATGATGAAAATTTTTATTTTTGCTTGTTGACTAATTTATATATACAAATATATGTGTGTGTGTATATATATACATACATATACACCTCATTGTTCCAAAAGGAATCTGAGGACAGCTACAAAAATATTTATAGTAATACAGGGTAAAAACATACAGAGATTGATAAATTAAAGCATAAAAGTGAGAGTGGAATTCTGATTAAGGTTTGGTTACTGCACAAATGCTTATGTCATTAGATTCTATGTAGTTGCTGGAAGAGTATTATAAATTTGACTCTGAGTTTCCTGATAGCTAATATAAAGATGGAAACATGGTTAGTTATAAGAATTGTGATTAATTATGAGTGAATATAATATTAATAATAAATCAGTTGTTCAGGGGAAGTATAGCTTTTCCTTTCACTTGAATGTCCTTCCTCCTTTTCTGTGTGGCCAAGTCCTCTCACCTCTCAATGAATCTTTCCTTGACTAAACTATGTTCTTTGCTGTTTCTTTGCTCCTACAGATCTTTGCGTATATCTCATTTCTAACACTTGTGATGTTGAATTGGAGGTATAGCTTATTGGCTCAACAAATGGGCCTTAGAGTCATATGCTTGAGTTCAAATTCCAGTTATGTCTTTCATGCACTACTGACTTTAGGCACTTCACAGAATCCATGGATGTCTACCATAAGCCGGAAATGAATGTCTACATAACTTTTCTAAGTTCCTGTTTCCTCAACCGTAAAATGTTCCTAGTAGCACCTGCCTTAAAGAAGCTGCTATGAGGATTCAATGAGATCATATGGATAAAGCACCGAATACACTGTCAGTTACCATGGTAAGTGATTATAAGTAATAGCTACAACTGTTTCATGTCTATCACCCTGATGAGCAACCCACACTATCTGCCCTCTAGATTCTTGCAAGAGGATACAACCTTTGATAACTATATGATACTCTCCAAATAGCCAATACTGGCTTCATCTGAAGGAAATAGTAAAATTTAAATTGAGGAAGTGCAAAAAATCTCACAGGGACTACATTTCCATTCAGGATCTACTTCTCCATGTTGGCATTTCCATAGATGTAGCCAGATGGCTACCTTCCCTATTTAAGGGGAGATGAATCAGAAGATTTTAAATGTCAGTTTTCTTTCAGATGCAGATTTGGAAGGAAGAATTTAGCAATTAATGAACATGTTCCTACACTGTGAAATCAAGCCCAGGTAGATTGGTTTGTCGTGCATGCACAGTCATTAATACCTATGATGTCTTAATATAATCAACTATGATCCCACGGTAGCTAAGCGATGCACAAGTTATCAGACAACTTTCAAGGTTTATTTTTAGTGATATTAATTGATATTGCAGACCTCTAAGGTAAAGGAGCCTCCTAAAATTCCTTCCTTGCCAAATGTCCTGGGATTTTCATATATCAGTCAGGATGAGCTAGGTTATGCTGCAGTAACAAACAATCCAAAAATCTCAGTGGCTTAACACAACAGATGTTTATTTCTTGCCAAGAGCTGGCAAGTGGCCTCTGCTCATTGTATTTACTCAGGGATCCAGGCTAATATGTGTTTCCATAATTACCATGGCAGGGGGAGGAAAACAGGGCATACTGGCTATTAATCCTTCTGCCAGAATTGACACTCATGATGGTTATGCACATTTAATTTGGCCAAAGACAGCCAAATGGCTAACATCAAAAAGGTCAGGGAACTGTAATCCTACCATCTGCCTAAAAGTGGGAGAAATAGAATATTTGTGAGGAACCTGTAACCTGGCAATACCAATAGTTAGCCATTAAAGAACACTCACTAAATGCAGACATTTTTCTAAGTGCATTATCTCATTGACTCCACAGTAACCCTATGAGGTAGGATGAGAAACTCTTCTTGCTCAATAAAATATATTTTCCCCTTCTTTTAAAAAAATAGAGCTGGACAGATGGACTTCCAGCTAAACACTACATATCCCAGCTTCCTTTGAAGCATGTAAATATGTGTGGGTCAATATGTGAGTGGAAATGATGAGTGCAACTTATGGGTGATCTCCTTAAAAGACAATCCCTTTGCCTTGGACCACTGTTCTATTTCCTTTCTTGTGAGGTGGCTCATGGTTGTACTCATGATACAACTTTGACACAGCAAATGAGAACCTAAGGGAAGGTAAAATAACAAGATGGGGGAAGCAGGTCTGTGAATGACTGAGTAGAACTGAGCTACTCAACTCACTGGACCATAAACTGGAGGCTGCTACAAGAGAAGAGTAAACTTCTATAATCTTTAAGCCACTGTATTTTTGTGACACTTTATTTACCCCAATTAATTTTAGGTAGATGTATTATTATCCTCACTTTACAAATGAGAGACAGGCAGTTAAGTAACTTGTCCATGATCATGTAGCTAATTGATAAGAGGTACCTTCTTTTGTGTTTAGGTAACCTGCTTCCAGAACCCACATTTTATTTATTTTTTTTGCTGAGAAAGATTTGCCCTGAGCCAACATCTTTCTCCAATCTTCTTCTTTTTGCTTGAGGAAAATTCGCCCTGAGCTACTATCTGTGCCAGTCTTCTCGTGTTTTGTGTGTGGGTCACTGCAAGAGCATGGCCACTGACAAGTGGTGCAGGTCCATGCCTGGGAACTGAACCTGGGCTGCTGAAGTGGAGCACACTGAACTTAACCATTAGGCAACAGTGCCGGCCCCCAGAGCCTACATTTTAAATTATTACAATATCTTTAGTGACCTCTCAACAGAACATGTGCCAGTTAGGCAGTGGCTGTGATGAAAGTGTCTTAAATTCTCAGATATTTTTGCTGTATGTTTCCATTCTGTGAACTACTCATACGTAGGAAACAGAATGGACGTGATATGACTGCTGAGTGCCTGAGCTGCATTTACCATGGTACCTTATCCCTCCATTTTGGGGCGAGGTTTAGATTAACTCTTAGGTCTTGCCTCTTCCTTTTTGCCTAACTTTTATGGCACTTTAGGGCCTTTGGAAGCCTAGGATGATTATCGCCCTCCTTCTCTCCTCTGCCCCATCTCCATTTACCCTGAAGAAGATTCTCAGAACAAACTGTGCTCAAGTTATATGTATCCTTTAGGTCTCATTTAGGAAGAATGGAGTTTAAAGCACTTGTCTAAGGCCAACCTTCCAATCTAGCAATTAAAGGAAGTTTCTGAACACGTTCTCAGTTGACCGCTGCATTTAACTGCCCCAGGAAGGACATGAGAAAGAATTTTAGGTCTACTATGGCTGTCAAAAATTGGAACAAGAATATAGATTTTCCCTGTCTTGTTAAATCTGTCCAAACTCAGTCAACAAAGACCTGGGCAATATAATGAATAGACATTTTATACGAAAGAAAAAGTGCCAAACAGGTAGGCACAGTGAAGCCATGATCATTACCTCCTTGAAAATTCTACCATGACCACAATATGCCTTTTTATTAGCTTTATACACACTATGTGACTTTCAGAATATTCCATAATCAGTATTTTCTCCTTCAGCACCCTGAGAAAATAGAAATATTCAAATGATGGCTCCATAAATATCTATGTAGAATAATCACAATGCCTAAGATGTTTCCTGGGGAAAAAGCATCCTCACAATTTCCGTAGAAACAGAAATACTATGATATTTCTGGCAGGTAATAGATCATATACAAATATGGTTGCTAAGATGTCCCCAGGTCAGCTCTTAATATCCCGACTGTTAGGGATTGCCTATTCAAATTTGTCTTACAGAAAAAATAGTAACTATAGCACTTTTTCTTCAACAATATTCACGGTTTTCAAAATACTTTCATTGGTGGTGGTGTAGGAAGCATGGGAGATGTCTTGTAGGAACTGGATATTTTTATCCTTTCTAAGAGTTGGATTATGGGTTCCTCCTCTATACAGCAAAAAAGTGCTGCTCTGTACTAGTCATTAAGTTATTATCTCTAAGCTCCAAGTCACCCTTTGCTTTGTGATTCTGAAACTGGGGCTCTGCAAACCACTCTTTGGCCTTACAAGCTGATCTCATGTACGCTCTGCCAATAGGGGGCAGTAAAGAAGACTGCAAGGTTGGAGGAGGAAAAAGGGACTTGCTCTTTCCTGTTCTAGTTTTGCTTCCTGTTTCTGTGAGTGTCACCCCAGTAATGCTTCTTCACCCAGGTCGGGGCAGTTCCTTCCTACTGCAGCATTGGACTCTAGTTTGCAGTTTCCCCAACACTTGTAGAATCTTCATTGCTTCCCCTTCAGAGACACCAGCACCAGTTGGCTGGAGCCCGCTCCTCAGAAGTCTGGGTTCCAGCCACCAGGACCCTCCTGTGAACTCAGGGACACCAGTTCCAGGTGAGCAGTGCCCCTCCTCAGAGGTCCAGGTTTCAATTCGATGGAGCTCCTTTTCTAAGCCAGTTTTAACAATTCAAGTTTTAATAATTCCAGCCTCTTTTTATTCCCTCAGCCCTAGGGGCAATGGCAGTTTCCTGAAGTTGCTACCTCCCAGGTAGCTTAGAGTTAGTTCTCTTTTTATTTTCTCAGTTAACTAATCTTGTACAAAAGTTTCTCTAGTTAGGTAACTGGTGTCTTCTTGCTTTCTGAGTGGATTCTGACTGATGCATGTTCTGTATTCCTGTGTCAAAGAAGTTGCTGGATAGCACTGATAGGATTTCAAATATGATGTAAAGATCAAATATGAGGGCTGAGAAATAGTTCTTTTGACTTTGCAAGATCCAATCATATGCTGGCAAGAAAGTTTGGGTTGGTGACAAGAATTACAAAATCCTTTGAGAAGTCTGTAGGGCTACAATGTTCAGGATTAGGCATATTGGGAAGAGGGGGAAAAAACTCAAGACGGATAACCTGAACGTCATCGCTATTGTAGGAGTTTGCCCCCAGCTCCATGGTCACTGCTATGAGAATGCTCAATTGCAAGCTCATGCTATAGCAAACTTTAAACTGTTACATGCTATGGAAATGTAATGGAAAATCATTTTCAACAGTTGGGGAATTTTAGGCATCACCAAGAAAACAGTTTATTGGGATGAAGGGAACTTTTCTTGCACCCCTGAAAATTATCTGATGGGTGGTGACCCATCATACTCACGTGCAAGATTGGTTCTGATTTTTATAGATTATTAAAATTTGTAAGGTTTTCATAGATTCTTATTTTTCTTTCTTTTTTAAATCATTATTTATTTTCCAAAGAAAAACCTCTAAGTCACTCAAAAATATATGAATATGTTTTTAAGAATTGTCAGTACAGAAACATTTGGAATAAAAAAGTGAGGTGGTCTTCTTTCATAAGGCCAATTCTCCCAGCACCTATTATGTGTTTCATTTTGCATTATCTCCTTGAATCCTCTAACAACCATGTGAGACAAACAGTTAGCCCCATTTTATAGATATGTGAACTATCACTCAAAGACTGTCCAAAGTAACTCGGCTATAGATGGACCATCCATGCCTATTTTCCTGGCACTGCTGCTGTTGATGACTGTTGTTCCAGACATTACTTACAGCACTCCCTTTTACTCATAAATATCCTGATTTGGACAATAAATATATGGTTACTTAACTCAATTAGTAAGTGAAAGAACTGGGACTTGAGCTCAACCAAGTCCTATGTACTTTCCACTGACCTACACTGCCTCAGAGCCTCCCAAGCCAGTTAGAGCTGTGTAGAATTTCATAGTACAGGAAGTCCGCATGGCTGGAATTGGGGCAAGTATTCCAGGTGTCAGTCTAAACTTCTTAGGAGGCTACATAGAAAACAAACCTTTCCTTGGTTATTATTTCCCAATATACAAATAACCTTAGAAGATATGTTAGTTAACAGAAAACAAAATTCAGATTGGCTTAAGTAGGAAAGGATACATTGGCTCATATAATCAGAAGTTCAGAGGTTGGGTGAGTTTCCCAATTGGCTGATCTAGTTCAGCGATTTTATCAAAGACCTAGTTTTAGTATTTTTTTCTTCCTTTTTTCATTCTACTATCCAGTTCCAGCTTTAGTCCATGACTGACTTTCTTTGTGGTTGTAAGGTGGCTGATAGCAGTCAAGATAACATGTTTCCACTTTCACATCCAGGTAAAGGAGAAGGTGCCTCTTACCCCAACCAGTGAACAAAAGCCTTATTCTTTGCATTGTTTCAACTAAACTGAACCAAAGATGGTGAACAGGTGCTATGTACTGATTGATTTGGTGTTGGATTGCTGACCATTCCTAAACCAATTGTCATGTCAAAGTTGATGTGGAGGTGGAGTGGAATTATTCTGATTTGCCTACTAATCAGAACTCGCTTCTGGGACTGGGATGAGATTTACAGCCCCCAAAGCCTGTGAACTATATAAGGAAGAGCTCATGAACCCAGAAAGGAGGAAGTAGATGCTGAATAAATTAACAATGAATGTCCTCTGGCTACCCAGCACCCCTACATACCTCTCTTTCCATTCATCCTCTCAGAAGCATCTATGTTTCCCTATTAGAGACAACCCAAAGATTAATGCATTAGATCCAAGTTTTGACTCTCTGGGTGATGTGAGGTCCTTTCCATCATTCCTGGGTGAAACTCCTCATAGCCTAAGGACTTTTGGTAATAATAGGTGACCCACCTATAGCACAACCCATGGAAAATGATGGAGAAAGAATAGCATAACTTCAATGAAAAAAATTTGGAAAAGAGTAGAATGAAAAGCAACACATAGTAGTCATTAGTACACAACAAGATCATTCTTGCTGGACAGAAATGGTGAGAACTACATTCCAGTAGTGAATTCTTTGGGTAGTCATGCTGGCTGCCCAAGGTCTTCTCTTTGGGAGGCTATCCCTTGTCTACTATTTTCCTTAGCTCCATCTGAGAGGCAGTATGTTATTGGGGTTAACATTAAAGGCTTTGGAGTCAGAATGCCTGGGTTCAAATAACTGGCTTTTCTACATTCTAAGTGTACCACCTTGAGAAAATTTCTTAAACTCAGTGCTTCAGTCTCCTTAGATGTATGAGGATAATAATAGTACTCTAATCCTTTTAGGATTAGTAAGCATGTAA
This sequence comes from Equus asinus, assembly GCF_041296235.1. Classification (NCBI taxonomy): domain Eukaryota; kingdom Metazoa; phylum Chordata; class Mammalia; order Perissodactyla; family Equidae; genus Equus; species Equus asinus. The sequence continues at coordinate 75,625,611 of NC_091810.1, read as the reverse complement.
AGAGGGAATAAATTCATGAAAAATACTTAGAACATTGCTTAACATATATCATGTGCTCAAGAATGTTATGATTATTTCTGAGCTGGCATCAATAACTTGGTGGTTAAAGTTCAGTGCACTCTACTTCAGCAGCCCGGGTTCAATTACTGGGTGCGGAACCATACCAGTTGTCTGTCAGTAGCCATGCTGTGGCAGCAGCTCACATAGAAGAACCAGGACTTACCATTACTATGTACAACTGTGTACTGGTGCTTTGAAGAGGAAAAAAAAAAAAAAACAGAGAAGAAGATTGGCAACAGATGTTAGCTCAGGGCAAGTCTTTCCCAGTTAAAAAAAAAAAAAAAAAAAGAATGGTATGATTATTTCAATCGTATATGGGCATTGGGGAGAATGATCTTTCTAAGGGTTTCTTTGACAATAGAGTTTTCCTTCATTATTTAATAGGCTTCCAGTCTAATTGCTTCTGGTCAGTTCCATACTCAAATTTCTGGCTGTAGTAAGAGATCAGATTCATAGTCCTTGAGTTTGGGAAGTAGACTTTTTAAGCCTAGGTATTAGCTTATGTGGAACTGGGCGTAATTTTCTATCCTACTTGTGCAGAAACAAAAGTATCTCAGATCATCTCACTAATGTGTGTGACTAAGTAGATCTTGTTTCTTTGCTTTTTCTTGAACTAAATCTTCCACTAGAAATACCCATTGTGAGCTATGTCCATGGTGATATTTGCCAAACAGTATATCAACCATCAAGCAAAGTTGGAAGGGTAAATCAGCAGCCATCAGTGCTCAACCATTCGGTTCTACTGAAGTTGGTGCTGTCTTGACTGGCTGTACAATTGTTGGCCTTTATCTTTTCTTATCCATGTTGATAGAAGCAGTCCAAAGAGAGAAGAATGCCTCATGATACAACAGCAACAAAATGGGCACCTGTCCTATGGACAGCATTATACCAGGCGTCATCCCCTTCCATTGCCGTTACTCCAACACCAGCTAAAGTTTGAGCTGCCTTACAAGACTTTTCTATTATAAAAGTCTATGGGGAGAGACTATGAAGGTAGGCCTAAACATTTACAGAAAGGCTTTATTTTGTACCCATTTTCACACATCACCCAGATGAACCATGAATTCTTCTTTCCTCCATTTTCATATAAAACTACATACACCACACTGTACATGTAAAACAAATTTGGAAAGGAGCCTCAAGCTGGCCTCTGAAATTGTGTAAGCAATTATCACATTTTTTGTGCGCAAATGCAGTAATTATATGTGTAATTTGGCAGCTGGGTTTGAAAATTTGGCCTTAAATGGAACATAGACAGGAAAAATAAATGTTGGAAAATGCCAATATTTTATAAAGATTTTGAATCAAATAATGGTGGAATTATTGCAAGCCATCTTAATTTTTAATTATAATGATCATTACACAATATACAATAATTTTTTTGAGAAGAAAAGAACTATAGATCAATTGCCCATCATTTTTGTCAGGAGAAAATGCCTCGGTTCTTGGGGAGGATAATTGTATTTTTCAGAGGTTATGGTACATATTTCAAAAGCTTTTTTTCTTATGAAGAAAAGATCATGATTGCCTACTAGTTCAAGTTCTATGATATATTTTACAATGAGAAGAATAGAACTCTTTGTACCGATTAATTTAGAGGAAAAGTAGTATTAACTCTGTACTTATATTTGAGCTAGTAATCTCAAATTAGATAAAGCTTTCTTATAAGCATTTAAGTTTTAGAATATAAGATTATAGCCCAAATGAAGAGTAATTTAGATTTCTTTGATGTAGATTTAAATTGAACTTACATAGTAAAATCATAGTTTTTATACTGTCATCAAGATTGATTCTAATGTTTGTGGCTTTTTTATGTGGCTATGAGGGCTAGTGACTTGGATATAACATAAGGACGACCCTGGGCAATATCGTCTTCTGTTATTCACAGAGTAATGTAGAAGTTAATGCTGTAGGCTCTGAAGCCGGTCAGCCTGGATTCCAATCCTGGCCCTACCACTCGATTAGCCCTGTGACTTTGAGCCAGTTACTTAATCCTTAACCTTTCTGCACCTTAGTTTCCTCATCTGGTAAAATGGGAGTGGTAATATGCCCACCAAACAGAGTTATCGTGAGGACTGAATGAAAGAATCATGTAGGGTACCTGATACAGTATCTGGCACTGGAAGCCCTCAAACATGATAACCAATTTTTTTAATCATCATTTGCTTTCTAGTATTGAACCTTAATCATGACTAAACGAGGAGGCGGGATTATTCAACTCAGAAATGCAATGTGAGAAGAAGAGAATGTCAATGAGTGACGCAAGTATATAGAAAAGTCCATGGGAAGTCCAGGTTCTCCATGATGAGGTAATATCCCCAACAGAATGATGAAGGAAGCAGATGGTGTGGGCAGAGCTCATTTATGGGACTTTATTTCGACTCTGTAGCAAACTATTCAGAGCCTTCCAGGCCTGTGCTAAACTAGGGGATAAAGGAAGATTTAGAAAGTCTCTTTCTCAATGAGACTGTAGTCTACAGAGCGAATGAGATAAGCGCTGGATGACTGTGATGCACGATGCAATACAGCCGGGGCTAAATGCCAGGGGGAAATAAACAAGATGCTCTGGGCATTAAAGAAAAGAGGGGGAGAATATGCAGGTAGTTTTCTTCCCCTTCTTCTAAGATCATGCAAATCTTCCTAAAATAGGTAACTTTTGAGGTAGGCATTGAGGTGGTAGAGATTTGGTTAAGCAGACGTAATAAGGCTGGAGATGAATCTCAGGTAAAGAATAACATAAATGATGCAGAAAGGAGGGAAGAAGCGGGTACACAAGAGTGCCTGGGGCATCCGACATGGTGAGGGGTCATGGAAATAGGCCATTAAAGGAGGTGTGGCTGTTTTCAGAGAGGCTTTGAATGATATGGTGAGAAGTTTGGCCTTAATTTAGTAAGCAACAGAAAGCTTTTAAAGAGGAAGGTCTTGAACAGATTTAAGCACTGGGGCAACGTGTTTCAAACCTTATCATGCATCGAAGAATCACTCCCGGGTCTTGTGAAAGCACATATTCCTGACCCCTTCTCCCAGAGATTCTGATTCAGGAGGTCTGAGATGGGGCCCCAGATTTGCATTTCCAACAATCTGACATGTCAAGCCGATGCTGCTTGTTCACAGAACACACTGAATGGCACTGACGTACGGCACGGGGCCTTACCCAACTTTTTGTTTGCAGGTTCCTAGTAGTAAAAAAAATGTCAGTGTATACCCTCACTGTATGAATATTTATTTTCAAATTATAGACAAACTACCATGTCAATATCTGTTGTGTATATCATAAAACCTATACCAATTATAACCCAAAAAGGCTGAGCTGATGATGAAATAAACATTGTTTAATTTTTATTTTAATTATTAGTGATATGAAAGTCTTTTTGCTGTCACCAAAATTGTTACTATATTTGAATATGCTTCACTTTTTTGAAAACAAAATTTTTTTGATATAGCCGTTTACATGTGTTTCTTAATTCATATTTTTCAGTATTTTGTTGCAGTGATTTTTGCATCTGAAAAATATTTCTCACGAAGACACAAATCCAAATGGAAGAATTTCCTTACTGGCCATTTAAGTACATCCTATTCACCAATTATAGAAAGTCTTGTTAAAATTTTGGCCGGCAGATTTCCATCTTCTTTGATGTCACTCAGTTGTTCTTGAAAGCAACAGGCAGGTGTTACTATTTTTTATTGTTATAAAAATTCCACTTAAATTCTTTGTTTAGAAGAGTTTTAAACTGGTTTAAAAAATCCTTTTTCCAAGTTTTTAGAATATGCTAATATGAGATTTTTAAAAATAGATGATGGATTTGTTTACCATGTTTTTGGTATCCAAATTACGTAATAATGCAAATCTTTCTACATATCCTTTTCCGAAATGCTCTGCCAGTACCATGAGTTTCCTTAGAAAGGCACTTCCTTCTTATTTACTATTGAAACATGACTTTCACCTTGAAGGGACAGATTGTGTTTATTAAGATTATTGTTATTGTTATTTTAAAAAAAAACACTTGATAGGCAGGGTGCTATGGCTAGCCCACTTGTCATCACAGAAAATGTTAGCATGTTCGGAACACTTGTCATTTAGTAAATATATGTTTTTAGCTCTTTTGAGTACTTTGCCATGAGCAAATCTCTGTGTTGTAGAAAATATGTTTGTGGCTACTCCCCATTTCAATTTGTTCTGAAGAGTCAACTATATTTTAAAGATTTTTTAAAAAAATAAAATGAGCCACATTGCTGACATCCTGTAGTACTTTGTACACTTCTGCTCCAACCCCCCAGCTGCGAATGCAGACCTCTAGATAGCAGGTGAATGGATGTCAGATGTGATTTGTCTGAGTAAAAGGATTTGCCAAAATCCTTTTAAAGTTTTGATCAAAGGACTGGCCTCATTACTTAACACAGCTTTAATACTAAAGAAGTTATTTAATATTGAGAATATATTTTATGCATATATTTTACCATTGGTGGCTCAAAAAAATGAAATTCTTCATCTATTTTATTATTGAAACACACCCTAGCAAAAACTATACACTGAAACTTGGTAAAATAGAAATATAGGTACTTTCATTCAAAATATACATCAAACTTCATAACTGTGTAGTTTGTTCCAATTCTTGATTTAAAAAAAATTCAGCAATATTTTCAATGCATCTTATCAAAATGGGTTCAAATTCCACTGAAATTCTTTGCTTGGAAGAGTTTTGTTTTGTTTGTTTTTCTTGAGGAAGATTAGCCCTGGGCTAACATCTGCTACCAATCCTCCTCTTTTTGCTGAGGAAGACTGGCCCTGAGCTAACATCCATGACCATCTTCCTCTACTTTATATGTGGGACGCCTACCACAGCATAACTTGCCAAGCAGTTCTATGTCCACACCTGGGATCCGAACAGGCGAACCCCGGGCCACTGAAGTGGAACGTGTGCACTTAACCGCTGTGACTGGACTGGCCCCATGGAAGAGTTTTAAACCGGTTGAAAAATCCCATATTTGATGACGAAGGTGTCTATTTTGATTTGTACCATATCATACTGCATGTTTTATAACTGCGTTCCCCAAAGCAAAAAAATTAGGATTTCTATAATAGCATGTAGCTTTTTGTTTTTCACTGTTACAAGGAAACTACGTGTTTAATAAAATTTTGTAAAGTAGTGGATTGAGTATTACCTAATTTAAACATCTTTGAAAAAATTGCAAAGGCTTGTCTCTATGTTTTAGATGCTTATTTTTTAAATGTCTTGCTAGTTGTGATTGGTTCATATTATCACTAGCTGTTACTTCAAAGCACAGTTCTATATATGCATATCATACTCATTAACCAATATGTTGAAACACTATATATATAAGATGAAGCTCATTGTTAATGAAAATAAATGTAAATTCATATTTTAAATGGTCTTCTGGGATAATTTTGAATTTTTTTTAGCCAATTTCTTGTCACTGATTTTATCTTATAATGTGTTAGGTGAAGAGTTTGTACTAGGGGCAGATACGTTACCTGTGCTGTTTTCTTGTTCACTTGAGCTTGCAAATTGGTGTTCTCTTTGATTCATGGCTTCTTTGCAGAAATTGTTAAGCCAGATGTCCATTCTACCAGAGTTAGTTTAGTTAAAACTCAGTTATGTAGTTTGTAACCCCACTTTTACCTGGATATAGCTGACTATAAAGCACTGACTATGCAAGAGAGGTGACGGGGTCCTGGTCATCTGCTCTGTGTTTGGCTATCTTATGTTTCTTATGCGCCCTTGACACTCCTACCTATAGACCAGGGGAAGATACCAGTGTGAGTTAATATATATGAAATGTAATTAAGCTTATACAATTTCTTATTTTTTAGATAACAATAAATACATATAAAAGTTCTAATATTTTTTTCTGCACACCCAGAAAATCATCTTACTCATTTCCAAGATATGTGCACCCCCACCGTGGAGCCCACTGCTTTGGGAGAATAAATCTGGTGGTGGAGGCACAGACAGCCTAGAGGGAAGAGAGAGTGGAGGCTGGAATCAGGATAAGTGACAAATACAGTTTTCCAGGAACGCCCAAGAAATAAAAGACATGTTTGATTTCGAGGAGGTTTAAACTACATTAAGAGGACAGTTCCAATTCCAGGACAGTCACAAAGCAGTGAATCAATGATTTGGACAGGACTGTGAATTGCAGAGTATGAGGAAGGAAGGAGTCTTGCTTTCCCGTAGAATCTCTTGTTCCTCGATGCATGAAGGTGTAATAGAGTGGCTCATTTCTGATGAACCTGACTGTGTGCTTCATCCAGGCAAATAACTCTGAGGGGAATATAGTATGTCCAAACACTTTAGTACAAAGGAATTTTAAGATATTTTCACACTTTTCAGGGTTGTTGTAAGGACTAAATGTCCACCACAATGCCTGGCACATCGTATGTGCTCAGCAATGAGTAGTTATTGTTAATGACAGGAGTAGCGTGAGGGACTTGGATGTGTGTGGGGGAACATTCTTGTGTGGATCTGTGAGGAGGTGTGTGGTGGAGGAAGGGCTAAGGACATGCTGAATCGACTTTAGGAAATTATGCGGCTCTACAAAAATTGGTAAAATGCATAAACTACACTCTAAGTATGTATGTGTCCTATCTAGGGGATTAAAAAAATGATTAGTATGGCTATGGAAATGGTTATGTCAGTAGTGAGCTTAATCAGAGGAAGGGAGTTTTGGGAACTGAATTTTGAGTTAAGAGGTGCCCAATAAGGTTTGGTGAAATTAAGCAGAGTGGGAAGAACAAGAAAAATTTCAGGTGGGAGCACTGACATCAAAAGAGGCCATGTATAAAAACTTGAACTTCTCCAGTTTCCATGTTTTTGGCTTATAAAATAGTGTTTAATTCCACATTTGCAAACAAACTTTTAATTTTTTCGTTGTCTAAACATCTGTTAAATGCCTATACATGCTGGTCACTGTTCTAGCTATTGGAAATACAGCATCGAACAAAAGAAACAAAGTCAGTGGTCTCATGGAGTTTATACTTCACAAGGGGAGATAGGCACAAAGATAAGTGATGACAAGCAATGAAGAGAAATAAAGCAGGATCAGGGTTTGGCGTATAACTCTGTGTGTGTGTGTGTATGTGTGTATGCACAGCTTAGTTAGATTCACTAGAACACAAAGCTTACATCCTTATACTTTTGGGAGGTGCAATCCCAGGGCAGCAAAGTGAGGGAAAAGAGAATGTAAAGCAGAGAAATCAGGAAAACGAAAGGTGGTGCATTTTTGAGCCGGCTACAGCCTCAGAAGTAACAGCTGGTTGCTGGGTCACTCAGGATATTCCCAGAGAGAACATATGGAGATTTGTGCTTCCGGAGAGGAAGAGAGAGCAATTTATGTTGATTCTTTTCCATTTCTTGTCTCTCACTGACCAAAGTTCACCAAACAGTGTTCCACTTCTGGTTCGTGTTATCTAGCCTCTCTGGGCAGCTCTTGAGGAAGCTGGAACCTTCAAGTGTCCACTTGGATTGGACTTGGATTCAGGAGCTTCAGAGGGCTGGCCCTCTCTCTGAAGAATACTTTGAATCAGCCAGCAAAGGTAGGAGATGAGCAGATGATGGTGACAACCAAGGCGTTGATCACATGCATGGTGTTTGCTGGGGCTACTCCACGTAGGAAGTAGGGCAAATGGGTGATGCTTGAGGACAGGTGGAACTGAATGAATCTGAGGAGGCACAAAATTTGGATCCAGTACATGAGCTCTTTTATAAATGGTGTCCAGACTTCTCTGATAAGGTACTATTTGAGCAGAGTTCTGAAGCAAGTGAGACAGCCAACCACATGGACATCTTGCAGAAATGTATTCTAGGCAGAGGGGGTACGTCAAATCCAAAGACCTTCTTGAGGCAACAACAGAAGGTGGGAACATAGAGTGTTTAAGGAGCAAGAAGGAAGCCATTGTGGCTAGATTGGGATAAGTGAGGACATGCGTGGTAGGAGACGAGGTCAGAAAAGCAGGGGGTGCTGGGCCATGAAGGGCTTTCCAAACCCTGGTAAGATCTTTGGTTTTTACTCTCAGTGAGATGGAAGCCATTGGAGAATTTGAAGCAAACGAGTGACATGATTTACATTTTTAAAGGATCATTTGGGCTTCTGGTGGAGGACAGATTAGAGATGGGTAAAGGGGGAAGCTGGAAACCAGCTTGGAGACTCTTGGATCAAGGGGTGGCTGTGGAGGTGGTGAGATGCCACATTCCCACTATATTAAACTAGGACTGTCAGGGTCTGCCAATGGTTGGTTGTGGGGTGTGAAAAAAAAAGAAATCAAATATGATTCCAAGAGTTTTGGCCTGAGCAACTGGAGGAAGAGAAATAGGTCTCACTAAGGCCAAGTTCATTTCTTTTGATAGGACTTAGCTATTTAAAAGCCAATAAGAAGCTGTCACTGAGCAGGATCCTCCATCATTAAGTATTTCAAGCTGAGTTCACCCGTAATGCATAATGTGTTTAACTAATTTATATATTTTAGATTCATTGGGTATAAGTACATTGAAATTTAAAATTTCCATTATGTATTAAGTCTGGTTATAGTATCTGTAGTAAAGAAAAAGGTTTAATTAGCCCTAGAAGTAGTAAGTTGCCTAAGTGGTGTGTGTGTGCGTGCACTGGGGGAGAGGTGGTGAAATGTACTTATTTTTGGTAGTCCTCCAGTGAAAGGCAGACTGGAACTCCCCGTACAATATTTCAGATTGCTTAAGATGTTGTCCTGTCGGTTTCCATTGTTATTGATGCTAACAACTCTCAGAATATCTCTGGCTTATACAAAAAGTCCTGAAATATTTCCATGATTTATGAAACAAAGAGGCTTCCTCGATGCCTGCGAAACAACAGTGATGGCTTCAGCGAATGCAGTAGTAAGCATTTATTGCTGCACCTGGAACACAGTTACTTGGCTGCTCTCTGTTCCATTAACAAGTTGTGAAAAAGTCTTGATCAAGCTTTTAGCCATAAAACATCTTAGACTGTAATCTGTTTTTAGAAGATTAATTTCATCTGAAATAGTGAACCAAATGATAAACAGCTTAAAGGAGACCAGAGAAATAGATCATGTTACAGTTGAGGGCGATAATATTGTTCCACACCTAAGAAAACTTCACAGGAGAAAAAAATCTGATAAGAAAAATGAGTTGAACTATGTTTATTGGATGAAATCGGTTAGGATATTTCTGCCAGGGTGTGTTAAAGGGGAGGGAATAAATAGGACAATTTCCAGTTAAGGGAACAAAAAGAAAAGGTGTGGAAAATTTTATTTTAAAAATATTTTTGCTTCATACAATTTTTTGAAAACTTCCTCACCAGCCGCCTCACCAGAAAACAATCTTCCCGGGGCTGGCCTCGTGGCCGAGTGGTTAAGTTCGCGCTCTCCGCTGCAGGCGGCCCAGTGTTTCGTTGGTTCGAATCCTGGGCGCGGACATGGCACTGCTCATCAAACCACGCTGAGGCAGCGTCCCACATGCCACAACTAGAAGGACCCACAACGAAGAATATACAACTATGTACCGGGGGGCTTGGGGAGAAAAAGGAAAAAAATAAAAATCTTTAAAAAAAAAAAAAGAAAACAATCTTCCAAATCATTTTATTTATTATTTATTTATTGATTTTCAACCTGAGTTTCTGAACAGAGTGGCTCAAATGCAAACGAGTCCTGGGGCCCAGGCGAGAAGGAGACAGATGAGATCTAGTTGGCAGAAGTTCTACTTGGGATGAGCAAAGATTTTAATTAAAAAGGAGGAAATAATTTGATGTGTCCTCTGACTCTGGAGGGAATATGGTTGGAATGTAAGATTTTACTTGTTATGTTTTAAATTCTTAATAATAGAGGTCAAAGCATGTTGTTATTGGCAATGTCAGTAAGAAGGAAGTTCCACATCTATAACTCACCACAGCCGAGCAGGAGAAAGGGATCCAGGTTTTGGTGCAGCTCAAGACACACTCTGAATGATTAGCGAACACTGAATACCCAGTTTATGCCTGTGGAAAGATGTGCTTGATGACAAATAGCACTCCTTAGAGTTTTAGACAGACCGGTGCAGGGGAAGGATGCGCTACTTACCCAGGGGGTTAGTAGCATATGACATTTACCACCCCACGGAGATGTTGCAGATGGAAAATATTATCAATTCGAGAGGAGTTTTTAGACATATTTACAGATGATGCGTCCATGGAAGTTTGAGTGCTTCTGGAATATTCCAGAATCTTTGGATTTTGATATCATTCACTAGCCATCCTTTGATGATGAGCCTGATGTGCTGTTCTTTAGTCCTTTACATAGCATCTTTTATGGTCCAGTTTCAGGGAAACCTGATGTAATGAAGCAGTCGTGCATTTATTTATTCATTTAGTTAGTCAACATTTATTCAGCACCTGTTATTAGGGGATTAGGCTAGGTAATGATAAATAAGAAATGAAAGTCATTTTTCTTATAAAGATTGCTATTATCTGGTAAATAGTAATAGTAACTATTATTATGCTTCCCCAGGCCACCTAAATCCTAGTCGAAATGGGATGACATTAACAGTAACAACACATATTTCTCTGACTCCTCTCATTTATAAATTGTAGGAGCTCTTCTGTAGAAAGAGTCTGGCAGCGATTGCTGGGAGTCCCATGTGGTTTCTGGTGGGTACCACAGCTGGTCCCCATTTTCTTACCCTGCTGCTCTTCTTTCTGCTTAGGCCTCAGTCCTCTGGCATTTCACTGCCTCTGGGGCCCATGGCTGAGCTGCTTTTCATGGGTTCTACCTCTTCTGCTGAACATCACTACTGCTGTTGTGTGGGACTCCTTAGCGGGCAACTGTACATCGGACTTTCTAGAATCCTCAGGATGCCAGAGCCACATCGTATTCCTGGCAGAAGTAGATAAAATAAGTCTCTCCCAATTTTGGGTCACACGATGGAGAAGAGCTGTTTGTGTCAACTGTGTTACAGAGCTCTACTGTAGCTGCTCTTGTTTTTATACATGGCTTTTCCTCCCTGATTCTTCCTCCATTATCTCTTCTCTCCTTTCCTCATGCCCACAACCTTAAATGTAGTTCACTGGGGCTGGGCGAGGAGGGCAGTGAGGGGAGGGTGGACAAATCCAAGTGACATCTCTTAACTCAGAATCATGCCCTCCTTCAATAACCCCTGTTATTAGACTGGCTTTTATGTCTGATTCCTTTCTCCATAGGATAGATTTCTCTTAGTTCTTGTTGCAAATCGACTCGTAGTTGGCTCACTTTTTCAGGCCTGTAGCCATGCTCAAACCTCATAGGCCGAAGTCTATTAATAATTTACATTTGAACATCATCACAAAGCATTTTCATAGACAGTATCTCATTTATCTCACAAGAGCCCAGGGGTTTTATGCATTTTACAAATGAGGACACGGAGGTTCAGGGAGGTTGCTGCGGGGTCATACAGCTTAGGCTTTCCATGCAGAGTCCGTAGTGTGGCACTCAGGTCTCTTTACTTTCTGGCCTCCACATATCTCTGTTAATTTCCTCTCTCCACCTCTCCATCTCTCCACATGAATCCTATGCCCCAGTCATAGAGAGAGAACCCTGTGCAATTTTCTGAATGCTCTATGCTCCCTTTGACATTTGTGACTTTATACATGTGTCTTAGTTTGGGTTTCCTGGGAACAGACTCTGACATGGAGAACTGCATGAGCAGTACTCTTGCAAGATTCATTCACAACGAAGAGGAAGGAAAGATGGTAGGAAGTGAGGAAGGCAGGATTGAGCATCGGGAGAAGCTGGTGCGCAATTTGATTGCAACTAAGGCTTCAGATAATCCTACAGAGAACAGAACCTTGGTCAAGACAGTTCCCTGAGGCTGAGGGCAATTCCCAGTGAAGAACAAAGATGTGAGTAGTCAGCATCTGATATTACCAGCAGTTGGGGGATGGGCAAGTCAGTTCTGAGGAAGGGCCCAGACAAAATACCAAAGTATCCACTACACATATTTTCCTTCCATTTTGATGTTTGTTTCATATCTGAATCATTTTTTGTCTTATACAACTGATATTTTTTAGAGTTTCTAATTGACATTTTTTCCCTCTTCCCACTATGACAAAATAAACATGTTAATCTAATTGCTAAGCTCAATTTTCTTCATTTAAAAACGAATGGGATGGAATACACTTTCTTCTTAGAGATATTTTTCTTGAATCTCTCCTGCCTTCCATTATATTTTGGAACAATTGTTTTCTAGTTCTGTTGCACAGCTTTCCTCTTGGAATATGTTTTCATTGAGCTTCTGCTTTTAGAAATAATGTTTCTTAGATTCTGTGTCTTCTTTCTTGTGTTTCTGTTTACAGCTTCAATTTACTTTTTACAAAGGATTAGTGGAGAAAAAACTTTTGTCTGAAACTACATGATTTTGCCGTGAAATAGAACTCTAGGTTCAAAATAATTTCTACTCATAATTTTAAAGGACTATTCCATTGTCTTCTAGCAGCTAATGTTGCTGATGAGAAGTCTGGCGTCTCTATGATTCTCTTACCTTTGTAAGTAACCTGTCCTTTTTGGTGGCCATTTTTGATCTTCATATTATCTTCAGTGATCTGAAATCCCATTAAGCTATCACTAAGAATGAGTCTTCTTAAAGTCATCCTGTTAGGCACTTTGTGGTTACCTTCAATCTTATGGCTTCTGTCTTTTCTTAGTTCTGGAAATTTGTCTCCAGTTGTTTTCTTCCCTTGTTGTATCTCATTCATGAATCTTCTCAATTGATTCCTTGTATATTTTCCTATTTCTTTGCAATTCTTCTCAGTGTTTTTGGAGATTTACTCTTCTTTTTTTCTCATCCTTTCTATCAAATTTATTATGACAACCATATTTTTAATTGCCCAAGTTTCCTATCTTTGACTGATCCTTTTTATGAGAATCAAGTCTTGTTTTACAAATGCACCTTTTTTCTACAACCTATGGCAAAGGAGCTGGGCTTTCATTCCTCCAAACCTCTCAGTCATTAGGATGCACAAAAGTGTGTTCCAATAGTTTGAGGGTAATTCTCCATGGAAAGATCCTGAGAGGTCTGTGGTAATCTGGACAGAGTACTGAAGTTAGACCCTACTGATAACAATTTTGATTGTGGTATGAAATTCTTTTATTGAGCCCTATGAAAATGATTAAAATGAGTTGCATCTTATTTTAAATTTGTTAAAGTACTATCTGGGAATTCTTTGGGGTTCATTATGACTTTTCAGGCATTTTCTGGGCCTCACTTATTGGCAAGATGGGATTAAACCAGATAGGGCAGCAAAATGGGTCAAAGTTAATCGGATTTATTCAAAGTGAGAAAATATTAAGAGCTTCCATTACGTATAGACTATGGAGCCTACAGAGAGAAGGCGAGTTATGGTGGGAGGAGTGGTTTTTATGAGAAGTCCATAGAATGTGGTCAGTTTGTAGAGAGTTTTTTGGCCAAGAAAGATGAGAGGCTCCAACTTAAGGTATGCATTCTTCCTTATCCATGATCTTCATTACTGAAGTGATTGCAAACAAATAAGTATTTGTTGTAGGTAAAAGAAAAAAGTCTGAGAAATCATTTCCAAGCCAGGAGATAACAATGCTGATGAATCACTTCCCCCCTAAGAACTTTAGATAGTCGAGATTTCAGAAGAACTCAGTTTCACATGTTACAGTTATTTTTAAATTATAAATTCTAATATTTGTGAGTGTTACCTAGGTTAGGATTAAGGTTGAATTATTCCTGAATCTTTTTGGCAGAATCTTTACTGCATGTGTTTTAGGCACGGGAAAGAAGCAGGAGCAACTTCTTGCCCTGGCAAAACTTCCACTTTTCTCGCTAACCTCTCCAACAAAAATACCTTTAATATTTTTTTAAAAAGCTGAGAATTTATGCCCTTGGGAAAAGTCTGGAAAAGGGCTTTCCATTGATAAATGGGCCAGTCTTTGCCTCTGAGGTTTACAAAATATTATCATTAATATTATATGATGGCATTGCTCAGAGCTATACTATCCACCTATCAAATAACTTGTTCATTTTTACTAATGTGGTTGGATTAATGGATGCATTCATGCTGGGGTACTGACTCCACTCAACCCCATTAGATGGAAGCCCTGTCTTACTTCTTTGATGTCTCTCCAGATGAGGTAGTGCAGGGTTCTGACCCATTAATTTCCTCTGAGACTTTGTTGGCAACCTGTGGAAATACCTAATATTAGTATACATTTTAGAATTTACTGAGAAATACGCTCTAAGAGAATACTCAACTTTGAAATTTGGAGAAAGGGAAGTAGCAATCCTATGGATATGGAGATGAAAACACTTATTAAATTTAAACATTAAATGTAAGGTCAAATGGGCATTATTCTTTAATCTCACAAACTGTAAAACAAAATAAATCAAGTGCGGCAGCTTCAAGCTGACACAAAAGACAGGTTTCCCCCACTCTCCTCTCCTAGGACTCATCACATTAATATACATACAGAAATAAAATCAACATCATCATTATGCATTTTTTCTATTTACCACTATCCTTTTTTTAAACATTAGCCCCTCTGTTGGATTTTGAAATGTAGAGGCATTGATAACAAATTTCAAGTAAGAAGAAACCCCTACACCACAGTAGGTATGAAAACACTTCTCGTGGTTAAAGAGCTCTTGATATTTACCACTCAACAATTTCTCAGGCACCTTTAAAAGGCTTCCAGGTTAACTATTGCAGACCCACACATTATAGTCCTGCCCCATCCATCTTCAGAATCCAGGAAACAGATCAATATTTGTGCTACAGGCAGTTGAATCTATAAGCAAACCTTTCAAAGGAGCTTAATACAAGCAGGTACAATTCTCTAATTAATCACACAACATTTTAGAAAGCTATTTTGTTATGACTACTCACTGTATAAAATTTTTGGTCTTTGTTAATGGTCTGTGATAGGTGAGTGTACAGATTTATGTCTTACCAAGAAAAGTCCAATTGAACATATTTTGTTTAAATTAATAAAGAACTGTGGAGAGAACTGGGGGTTGAAGGATTAGGTAATGAATAAGTGAAACAGATGCAGATGAAATACGACTTCCTTCGTATGGTGTATTTCAGGGAATCTGTAATTCACCTGAATATGGCCATGAGTTATGCTTAGAGTGTTGTATTAGAATTCCTAGTAGAAAGGGATTTAGATATACACGTAAAGTTAAATGTGGTTAGACAGTAAAATATTGATTGCTTACCACAAACAATGCAGCAGGGTATCTAACACTTGTTTTCCTTGCGGAACATAATAAGGTAATTAATTTATCTCTAGCTGAGTTTTATTTGTGAAAAAATTTTTTTGGTGGAATAGATTTAAATGTGTTTTGTGTGTCTCAAACAGCTCTCTATGTGCGCTGTAATAACCATGTGCAATTCGTGGCGGCACTTTAATAATCATCGCCTTGGAAATGGGGATACTTTCTTCTTTTAAATAGTAAAATACAAGGCTCAGTAGTAAAACGGCACTCTGGATATAAAAGCTAATGACTAATAGGCGCGTTCTGACCCTCTGAATTGCGTTTACCGTTCACCAATGATTATGTCATTAGGAATGAATTAGATAGTCAATGAGGTGAATCTTCAAATCAAAGCTGCCACTTCGAAATTTTCAATAATCTGTTCACTTGTAGGATCAGGGTAGTGTTTAACAGCCATTACCGTTCTGTTGCTGGGGTTATGTGGCCGTGAGAAACAGTTTTCTTGTGGTACTGTTTTTCTTTCTCTCTTTTTTGGGGGGGAGTAACTGTATTTTTTAAAGCTAGAGTTCTCTGATTACTTACTCCCTATAGGAACAGCAAGCTAGAGCCACAATAATCTACTATTTACTTCCGGAAATCACAGGAGAACAAAGAGTGGTGGGGTCAAGTAGAGGTTAGAGGACCGTCCTGAACAGAGGACATTCCAGAAATGTTGATGGATGAGAATTCTTGTTCCTGCCTCTTATTATTTTTTCTGCATATTGTTTACTATCTAAATAATATAAAGAAACATAATGACTATCATTTTTTTTTGTCTACTGGGAGAATCAATTTATGATTTTTTATATCTAGTTTTGCATAATCTCTTTTTCACTGCAAAAACATTACTTTAGTTCTTTTGTGGATAACTCTTTGCATAACTGGAGTAACAGCTACAACAATAGCCGCCATGTATTGCATGTTTGCTGTGTCCTAGATGCCGTGCTGGGGACATTATCCGCACTATCCCACGTAGTTCTTACTGCACGCTATGAACTTACCAAGTGGGACAAAACGGCAACTGGCTAAGATGCAGACAGTAATATAAATTTTCATTGAATGCAGAGAATCATGTCGTTGATTGCAAACCTCCCTCTCCCACTCAGAATTATTGACTTAAAGGACAAATATGCAATATTCTCCAAGAACACAGAGGAAAAAGATACGATGAAACTGACTAGAGAAGAAGAGCTGGAGGAAAGAAGGCAGACAAATAATGATTAAAGTAAAGAGGAACAGAGTAAAAAGAAAACGCGTCAAAAACGAAACAAAACAAAAAACAACTCTGAGCCAAGGGATGGAAGAGTTTGCCATGATTCAGGCAAAATTCCTCAACCGGGATTCTGGAAATAGCAATTATTGATGAGCAAGTCTGGTGAATTTTCTAAAGTTCAAGGACAAAGGAAAAACTTCCTTTGAGACCTCCTCTGTGAGCTAGCAGTTATTCAGAAGTGTGTTTAAATTCCAGGTTTTTAAGATTTTCCTGTTGTCTTTTAAAAAAAAATGTTCCTGTGAAAGTGGTCCACATGATACTGGGCACCCAGTGATTGAATCAGAATTTGCTAAGTGTGTTTGGTGGAATACTAAAGTGGGATTTCTAAATAGCCAGCATAAGGACACAGTTAAATGTTTAGGAAATACCAGGTTAAATAAAATTAAACAGATCTATTTCCTGCAAATATTACTTCCTTTAAACTAAGAGGAATTAAAAATTTTCCAAGAGGGGAGTAAAGTATGTCATGTTTCCTAAACACTTAGTCACTAAGTCCTGTTACCTGTTTTTCTCTTGATGAACGTTTTGGTATTTGACTCTGGAGAATAAATTTTGGGAAGCATCTTGAGTTATGGCTGCTGAGGAAATTTTTGAGAGTGTTCTCCAGAAAGGGTCCTGGCTCCTATGTTTCAGAGCAATGGCTTGTTGGCGGTTTCTTTCTCTAAGCTGGAAGTAAATTTACACCAAAGGGAGTTTAAAAACACCTCTCCCACTGCCCCATGGCTGGGGAGCCTAATGATTTTACTTGCCCGAGAAAACACAGAGTCACAGAGCACTTAGGTCAGAGAGAGAGAGAGAGAATGAGAGAGTCTGGTTCGTTGTATGTGTTACGTCACCTAGAGGTCCCTCTGAGGAAACAAAACTCAGTTATTCTGAACACATCCTTTTGTGGGCATCACAAATGCTAATTTCAAGCATCTCTTGAGTTTTGTCCTATAGCACATATAAATCCAGACTGGGTGGGTGTCTATAATCTGTTATGGGCAAGATTCTGGTGGTTAGTTCTCCAACGACCTGGTCATTTTAATGGAGTTTTGGCTTGTCAAAGCTTGTTTCTGTTCAGTTGTGCTACATGTTATGAAAGGACTGTGATGCTCCACAGATGAAGAAACTGAGGCTCCGAGAGTCAGGGGTTGACTAAGGTCACGCACACAGTGAATGGTGAGCTAGTACTGGAACTTTTTCTAATGCCCAGGCTTCTTCTCCTTGGCCGTCCTCCTCAGAATGGGTTGTAGTTCTTGCACAATGGGGCCAGGAAATATTTCCCAAAACATCTCATAGTGATGGGTTAGTAGGAATATCATGAATATAACATTACCATGTAGTAGTCACTTATAAAACAGAAAAAATTGTTTCCTGAATATGCCTTTTGAGAAAATGACCTGTCAAAACAAAAGTCTGATTTTTTAAATTATGTCCCTTTGAAACATAAATTTTTTACCAGAATAAGATACATCCAATTAATGTTCTTTAGAGCAAAATTCAATTAAGTTCGTATTTCAAAGTTAACCTCTCTGAAGGACAGAGAGTTCACATTTTAAAAAAATGTCCTTGATTCTAGTCTCTTTACTTTATTCACTGCTAATCGAGCCCAGTTTGGGGAGAAAAAAATACCTGATGCACATGGAATTGTGTGAGAACCTGCTGAATTCAAATTTTACTTGATTGAAAGAGTTGATTCTATGTCTGTTGTTACATGGCTTTCAAGGTTGAATCAAGCAGACCCCAAATGTACAAAGACCGTGCTATAATTTTTTCCCTCTTAGAATTCATTGACTTTTGAACTCATTGGAACATTTGTTTGCTTTTTTAAGATGTCTGCCATCTGACACGTCCTTCGCTGGGTATTCAGAAACGGGCTTACTTGCTCTTTGTTTTGTTTGAGGAGGTGGATTCTTTCCCTTTAGCCTGGTTTATTGGCATCTGCAGTAATTAGTTGGGTGGTGAATTAAATAAGTTACACCTGAATTAGTTGAGAGCTTTAATCTGCCCGCATGAGTAGGAAAATTCTAAGCTTCTGCTCAACTGAAAACCCAACTCACTGGCAGGATAGAGGGTGACAATGGTTGCAGCTAATGAGGTTCTGTTGAAAGGGATTGAATAATCATTTAAAAATCCATTCATTGGCTGATCTTGTTGTCAGGACAGGGCACCATCACACATATGGCCTGGCTGCCTGGGCCTCTCTACGCTGTGGTTAGCCTGACCCTTCCAGGAGAGTTCACGCCCCAAAACATCGACGACCTCATTTTAACAATAGGAGCAAATGTATGATGGACTTGTGTTTCTTAATCAAATTGAAATTCTGCATTTGGCTAACAGTATCCTGTATTGAGGGGGAAAAATGCATGTTCCATCTTCTGTTTGTTTCTAAGAGCCAGCAACAAGCTCTTGGCATCAATATTCACAGTGGGTTTTCAAACACTCGGCAAAAAACATCAATAGCATCTGCTCACACCCCATCACCCTACCCGCCATGCACTTTGTGGATGGCTCTAGCGAGCTGGATGGTTAGATTCTGCACCTTTCTGTATCTAAACTGAGTGCTGTGGACTAACTCCAGCAGAGTTAGAAAGTTGCTTCAAAACAGTTGCATTTGGCTTCATCCTTACTCATGGAACCCAGGCCACTTGACCAAATAGCAGAGCCAAAGACTATGGACTCCAATTTTAGCATCTTTAAATTACTGAATCCATGGATAGAGTCAAAAGGCCAAGATTTAAATCATATTCCATATTGGCTAGCTTTGAGATCTTGCTCAGTACTTTAATTTTAGCTTTAATTTTCCTCAGCTATAAGCATGGGGATCAAATTATAATTTCTGTTTACCCCACAAGGTAACTACTTCTGGTTGAAAGGAGCTTTAAATATTATTTCTAATATTAAATTTAAATAAATATATACCGTCCACCTTATGGTCATAGGTTTATCTTTTGGAGAATGTCTACCCCAATTCCACATGACAGATATTTATGGACAGCTGTCTTGCAACTGTTAAGCCATTATGTTTCCATTGTAAGCATCTCTCTTGCTGCGATCATGACATGGTTCCTCAAACCTTCATCCTTCAGCCCATACTCCTTTAGGAGGCCACTGGTTTTCTCAATGTACCTGTTAAGATATGGCACGCAAAACAGGACACAGAATTCAATCTGGGGGTCTGATATGGATTTATAATATATCCTTATTCTGCAGAGCTCGGAATGCAGTCCTGAGATGACTTAACTATTTTTGACAGCTAGATCCACTTACCTCACTGAGATTTTAGTCCATAAAACACATAGATGTTCTTCATATCAACTTGGCATGCATCCATGTCTTACATTCCTATACTTAATGATAGTAAGTGACAGCCAAGTTTTATCAAGTGCTTACAACGTACGAGGCACTCTCCTGTGTGGTTTGCATATATTAATTCTTTAATTCTCACAACAAGCTTATAGGCAAATTTTATTATTTTCCCCGTTTTACAGATGAGGAAACTCAGACTTACAGAGAAAGAAATACAATAGATTTTTGTGTGTTAACTTTGTATAATAGTGCAACCCTGCTAAGGTCACTTATTAATTCTAGAAGCTTTTCTTTTCTTTCTTTATTCCTTCCTTCCTTCCTTTTATTCTTTCTTTCTCTTCCTTCCTTCCTTTCTTTCTTTCTGCCTTCCTCTTTCCTTCCTTTCTTTCCTGGTTCCTTGTCATAATAGACGATCATGTTGTCAGTGAATGGGACAGCTTTCTCTCTCCTTTTCCAATCTGTATGTCCTTTTAAAAATTAATTAATTTTTTAATTGAGGTGGCATTGGTTTATAACATTATATAAATTTCAAGGGTACATCATTATATTTTGATTTCTGTGTAGACTAATCGTGGTCCCCACTCAAAGACTGATTACCTGTCACAGTGCACATGTGCCCTTTGACCACTTTCTCCCTCCTCCCCTCCCCCTTTCCCCTCTGGTAACCACCGATATAATCTCTGTATCTATGTGTTTATTTGCTGTTGTTTTTATCTTTTACTTATGAGTGACATCCTATGATATTTGACTTTCTCTGTCTGACTTATTTTGCTTAGCATAATACCCCCAAGGTCCATCCATGTTGTCACAAATGGCAAGATTTCATCTTTTTTATGGCTGAGTAGTATTCCAATGTGTATATATACCACATCTTCTTTATCCATTCATCTGTTCTTGGGCACTTAGCTTGTTTCCAAGTCTTGGCTATTGTGAATAATGCTGCAACAAACATAGGGGTGCAAATATCTTTGTGCATTCATGGGTTTTCTTATTCTTTGGATAAATATCCAGAAGTGGAATAGCTAGATCATATGGTAGTTCTATTCTTAGTTTTTTGAGGAATCTCAGTACTGTTTTCCGCAGTGGCTGCAGCAGTTTGCATTCCCACCAGCAGTGTATGAGGGTTTCCTTTTCTCCATATCCTCTCCAATACTCATTATTTCTTGTCTTGTTAATTATAGCCATTCTGATGGATGTGAGGTGATGTCTCATTGTAATTTTGACTTGCATTTCCCTAATTTAGTAATGTTGAACATCTTTTCATGTGCCTGTTGGCTGCCTGTATATCTTCTTTTGAAAAATGTCTGCTCAGATCCTTTGCCCATTTTTGAATTGGGTTTTTCATTTTTATTCTTGTTGTTGAGTTGTATGAGTTCTTTATATATTTTTGATATTAACCCCTTATCAGCTATATGATTTGCAAATATCTTCTCCCAATTTTTAGGCTGTCTTTGTTTTGTTGATGGTTTCCTTTGGTGTGCAGAAGATTTTTAGTTTTGTGTAGTCATTTGTTTATTTTTTCTCTTGCCTGGAGAGACATGGTATTCAATAAGATACTGCTAAGACTGATGTTAAAGACTGTACTGCCTATGTGTCTTTTTCTTGCATTATTGCACTGGCTAGGACTTCAGAGATAATATTGAGTAGGAGTGGTGAGAATTAACATCCTTGTCTTGTTTCTGATTATGGGGGGAAACATTCAGTCTTCATTACCAAGTATGATGTTGGCTGCAGATTTTTTTAGACGTCCTTTATAATTTTGAGGAAGTTTTCTTCTATTCCTAGTTTTCTGAGAGATTTTAAGAAATCGAGAATGGGTGTTATATTTGCCAAATATTTTTTATGCTTCTATTAATATGAACGTATGTTTCTTCTTCTTTAGACTGTGAGTATAGCGAATTATATTGATTTTGAAATATTAAATCAATCTTGCTTTGCCAGGATAAACCTCCTTGGTTGTGTTGTATTATTCTTTTGATTTATTGCTTGATTTGGTTTGTTAATATTTTGCTGAGGATTTTTATGTCTATTTGAGGGATACTGGTCTGTAGCTTCATTTTCTTGTAACAAGTCTTTTTCCAGTTTTGGTATAATAGTAACACTGGACTTGTAAAGTTAGTTGGGACTTGTTCCCTCCACTTCTATTTTGGAAGAGAATGTGTAGAATTGGTGTCATTTGTTCATTAAATGTTTGGTAGAATTTGCCAGTGAAACCATCTGGGTCTGGAGATTTCTTTTTCATAAGGTTTTAGACTCACAAATTCAATTTCTTTAATATTTTTAGGATTCTTCAGGTTATTTATTTTATTTTGGGTGAGTTTTGGTAGCTTTTGGTTTTTAAGGAATAGGTTCATTTCGTCCAAGTTTTTGAATTTATATTCATTGTAGTTCTTTATGATTCTTTTAATATTTTGAGGGTCCATAGTGAGATCTCCTATTTTATTTCTGATACTGATATTTATCTCATCTCTCTTTTTTCCTTCTTTAGTGTTGTTAGAGGTTTATCAATTTTATTGATCTTTCAAAAAAATCTTTTTGTTTCACTGATTTTCACTATTGTTTTCTGTTTTCAATTTTGTTGATTTCTGCTCTTTATTGTTTCCCTTTTCTGCCTAACTGGGGCTTCTTGTGCTGTTTCCTTTCTAGTTTTTTGAGGTGGAAGTTTAGAGAATGTTCTTTTTTTTAAATGCAAACATTTAATACTACGAATTTTTCTCTAAAATTTTATTCAATTAAAAATATTTTCTATTTTCCCTTGGGATTTTTTTTTTTCTCTTTTACCCATGGGTTAGAAATGTATTGTTTAACTTCTAAGTATTTGAAAATTTTCCTGTTATTCTTCTGTTGTTGATTTATAGTTTGATTCTCTTATGGTCAGAGAATACACTTTGTATGATTTAAATTCTTTTAAATTAGTGAAGTTTGATTTGTGACCAAGGATATGATTTCTAGCTACAAAGGAAAGTCACTCTCTAACAGCCATGTACCCTTCCAGAGTCAGATGTGTTGGTGGAGAGTGAGAGGGTGGGTCACTCACATAGTTGTCCTTTTTTATGGGTTTGACGTATTGGTGGTTTGTTTTGTTATAAAGCAATGAAAGGAAAAACAGACCAAACTATTCTGAGAAATCAGAGATAAATTTTACATTAGCAACCTAAGAAATTTAATGGGTCCAGGAGCAGAGGTGCAAATTGTGAGGTAATTAAACCTCCTTTTAGTATATAACATACAGTTCACTTGGTAGAGCTGATTGGATGGGAACACCAGGAGTGAAGGAAACTCAGAGGTGTCTGTGTTCTTTCGGGAGGAGGGTGACTGTATCTGTCTTTGTCATTGGCTGAGTTCTCGTCTTTGCAGGCTGATGTCTGCCACTTCTGGTGGTCTGCTGAACCTCCACTGGGATGTGGTTAGCCAGCAACTGCCATATCTGGTGCCTGCATCTGTGGCTCATTGCAAATTAACCCCTGGCCACTGGATGCCACTCTTCGGTCAGAGTTTTGGTTTGCCCGCCTCTTGCTGTTAAACTTCTACCAGTGAATTATTATTTCTGGTTTTGCCCAAGGGTTACAATGTGAAGTTTGACGAAATTGTTTAACTGATCATAACGTCCATCTCTCCAACGAGCTGATGCCCGACTTAGACAAACCACAGAAAGTTTCCGTTCCACTTTGCTTGTCTCCTGGTTTAATCTGAGTTGTCAAAGCCTCTTCCACTCCCTAGGCTTCCTCCCATTGTGATGAACTTGCTGAGGCCAG
Source organism: Equus asinus (assembly GCF_041296235.1). NCBI lineage: Eukaryota > Metazoa > Chordata > Mammalia > Perissodactyla > Equidae > Equus > Equus asinus. Next base: position 75,601,993 of record NC_091810.1, on the reverse strand, counting down.
AGCTCGGCATTTTCATGCCTGTCCCTCTCCTTGCCTTCAATTAGGAGACATTTGGGCATAATTACATTCTTTTCAGCAGTCTCATTTCTTGCTGCAACATTCCTTGACTCTCTTGGCTGAATGAGATGCCCTTTCCATCACACTTTCCGAGCATCTTAGATGTATTTTTAATAAGCTTTACAGACATTGTATTTATTTGTTTATCTTGGGAGGCTGGTGGGATGAGAAACATGTGCAGGCTTTGAAGTCAGACTGTGGTGGATTACTTAAAGGGCCCCAATTTTTCTCTCTTTTGCCATATTACTTTGAAGTTCCTCTCACAAAAAGGTAGAGTATGTTTCTCTGCCCTTACCTGGGTTTGTCCATGTCGCTTTCTTTGGCCAATGGAATGTTGACATGGACAACGGAACCAAGTTTGAAAGGTGCTTGCCATGGTCATGAGAACAACATGCCTGAGATAGCCTGATGCTCCCAGAAAGATGAGAGGCATTTGGAGCAGAGTCACCCTGAATCAAGCCCAGCCTGGATCAAATGGCCCTCAGCTGACCTTCAGATCACTGAGAATAAATAAGTGTAGGTTTAATATTTGGGTTGGTTTGTTGGCAGTATTTTTGTGGCGATACATCCGACTAGGGGTCATATCTGATCTCTAAAACTCACCAGCTGAGGTTTGAGATATACTCAGCCTTTTTAAATGGGGTCAGTAGTAGCCAATCTTTAGAGTCGTTGTCAGGACAAGCAACTATGTACGTAAAATGCTGAGCATGGGGCCTTAAAGCCACCTCTACAGCTACTGGCCCATAGTAGGTATCCAGTAAATGTGTATTGAGTGCATTATTTGAGCTTTAAAGACTGATATTGATGAGAAAGTTCGCATTGTGGGATTCAAGGGCTTGTTTACAATTTTGCAACCATGGAATGTGTCTCTAGAAGTTTTCTGGGGGCTTTAATCTCTCTAAATTTCTGGGGAACTAGAAGATTCCACTACACCTAGAGTGTAATATGAAGAAGTAGTTCTATGTTGTCTCTGAGGCCTCTTTCACCTCAGTGATCTGCTGATCTCAGGATCCTTGGAGTTCATTTCTTCCCATGTGTCCATTGGTCGTCTGATCCTATTCTTTGGTGTGTTATCTGTGGTGGCTCCTCCTCTATCATGAAGCCTTGTGGTTATTGAGTACTTACTATATGTCAGACACTCTATAACGCTGTATTGTTATTCTCTCATTCAATCCTCACACCCCCACCAAAAGAGTTTCCATATTATAGGTGAGGAAATTGAGATTTGGCGAGGTGAAATAGGTCACACATCTAGTAAACAGTAGAGCTGATATTCTACCTAACATCCAACCCCTAAACCCTTGCTTTTCCCCCCACTTCATACTATACTATAGATGAGTAGCTTTTTAATAAATGTTTACAGAAACTCCAGGGTTACTATAAGAATTATCAAGAGAGTTTGAACAGGGGGATGTTGTCTGCAGCATAACCGCCAAGCCCTGACTGCAAGTTTGTTGGTGGTCCTGTTTGAAACTCAGATGCATATGACCTTTTTTAATGTCTGAAAATGGTTTGTGAGTGGTTCACTAGTTGTCAAGTCTCAATGTTATTTGTCACTGAGCCCCAAGAAAGGTACTGCATGCCCTGCCTGTTTGTCCTCTGAGCTAATTGTGATGGGTAGATATGACTCCAACACTTCCATCATCTCAGGAGGATCACAGGTCTTTCCTACTTCATGTTTATAGCTCACCTTGGTCCCCTGAGATGGAAACAGAGGGAAAGACACATCAAATGATTACACCATGATTTTCATCCCACTGATTGATAGTTGGCTCTTGGGATAATCTAAACTCCATCCTTGGGTTTAGGGCTGGCTGGCCTGAATGTGTTGCTGACTCTCATGTCTGGGCAGGTTAACTTGGGCACTGGAGTACATGGGATACAACTGCTGGTTTGATGACTTCTTCACAGTTGCCACACTTGGAGCCTATCTAGGATTTGGTCCTGCTCTCTTCCTCCCAGCGTGAAGAGATCCAGGATGCAAAATTTGACTGCCTTCTTCCTGTTCATTGTTTATTGCTATATTTATACCACATTGAACTGATTGGGAACACCATCGATGAATATGACGTCACTCAATACCTGCTGCCCAGAAGGTGGGACTGTTTCTGAGCAAGTCAAGCAGAGTGGAAACAATACCATTGGTTACTTACCTCACAGAAGTCCTCCTACCTCTTTGCTGACAGAAGTCCAATTTTGTTCACATAACTGCCTTTCACGTGACCCTATCCACAGCTTGGGGATAAATCCTGATTACTCCAGGACACATGTGGTCTTCTCATTGCTCTAAACAGTTAATGTTGTGGGGTGGGCATACGACCCAGTTCTGGCTACTGCCATCTGAGGAGATGTCTGCTGGTACAGAGACATTTGGGAAAATATTTCCTCACTCTGAAAAAGGAGACATAAGGACAAAATGGCCCCTTCTTCTCTGGCTGGTTGTTATGTCTGCAGGTGAAACCTAAATTGTGGCATCTGTCTTGTGACCATGATGGAACTCCCTGAGGACAAAGCAAACAAGCTACGGATGGTAGAACAGAAAAACGTTGGTCCTTGATGGTTTCACTGAGCCTCAGAGCGAACCAATCCTGGAGCCATCCCCCTTTGGAACTTGTGTTATGTGGAATAATAAAATATCCTCATTGCTTAAACCATTTAAAGTTGAGTTTTCTGTTGGGTGCAGCTAAAAACATCGTAATGATCCAAAAAAGTTGTTGGTAAGAATAATGAAAATTCCATGTGGATTTTAGGTTTGCACTGGCTGCCTTAGCTGTGTTATAGTTCCTCTCTCCTTGTTTGGGGCTCTTTGACTCTGGGCCATTCAGAGGCCAAATCTGGTCTTGTTTGAGTGAGCTTCCCTCGCACACCGTTCAGCACTGGCAGACTCTGCAGTCTAAGCCCCTGAACATGAGCATGGTGCTTACTGGTGCGATGCAGAGGGGTCACGTAACCCACGTGGAGGTGTAATAGACAACCTCTAAAGATCCTTCGTACACTCTGAGTGTTTATGAGCAGTGGCAGGGCATAAAAAGGGATAATCCAGGGAAGAAGATTTCCTTGATTTCCAGTCAGCCACTTACTAGTGATGTGACTTGAATTATATTATTTAAACTCTGGGCCTTGGTTTTCTTATCCGTAAAATGAGCACCAAACATCTTCCATGTAAGGTGGTTATAAAGATTAGGTTTAATAAATGCCTGGCCTCTGCCTGCCTCTACAGTCTGCTTCTGTTCCACACACTGCCACCATTCCAGCTACTCTAATCCTCTCTCAAGTCTTCCAAAGTGCTTTGCCGTCTCTCACCACAGGGCTTTTGCACACTCAGTTCTCTCTGTGAAGGATGCTCTTTCCTCACTCTATCATCCCCCACCATTTGCTGAACTCTTACTTATCCTTCATGCTCTCAGCTCAGGTGTCCCTTCCTTTCCTGAGTCTCCTGCATGGATCATCTTTCTCTGTGGTTCTCATGGAACCGTATTCCTTCAGAGTATTTATCACAGGGTCTAGTTATTTCCTTATTACTGTGATTTTTGGTTAATGTTGATCGCCCCCAGTAGCCTGAAGTCCACGAATCCAGGGATCATGTCTCATGTTAATATCTGCTGTATCCCCTGGTGGCTAAATCAGTGTTTTCCGTATAATAATAGTCAATAAAATTTGTTGAATGAATGCATGAATATGCAAATTTATGATATTTAGCCGGGGCTCAGTAAATCGTAACTGCCATTGTTCTGGTGTTCTCTTATCAGACTTCCCAGCCATTTCATATTTCCTTATGTTCTCTTGAATGGAATCCAGAGTGTTTCATCACTAAGTTGCCCTTTACATATGGTACAAAGGAGCAGATGGTAGGGTATCATCAGAAATCCCAGAGGACCTTACCTCCCTGAGCCTCAGTTTCTTCATTTACACAGTGAGTTAGATCCTTGCTTCTCTGGCGTTCAAAACACTCGGGTGGAGGGCAAGTCACAGGGGGAATATGGCGCGTCTTCCTGGTTCATTGATTTTTACCTGAATATTTTAGGAAAAGGAGACCTATATAATTAATTAAGAAAACAAAAATGCTTTATTGAATCAAACTACAAAGTGTGCACCAATTTTAAGATAAAGGTATGCATTCCCGAGTTCCTCAGCAATGTGCGATTGTGTGTCAGAATCACCCAGGCCTTTTGGCTTCAACTGGCCTGGAGTGGAGCATCAATAAATGCATATTTAAAAGCTCTCCATGGAGTACTAATGTGCGGGCTGGGCAGAGACTACTGCTTTGGGGGATTTTGGGGGAAAAACGTGACTCAGTGTTATGGGTGAAGTCAAAGGTCTCTTCTGGTTCTGATCTTTTTCCTGTGCTTTTCTTTGGGTCTTCTCAAATGATCTTAGAGTGCTAAAACTCTACATCTAGGTCTTTCAAGAGCTACTTTTGGCTCTTCCCCGTGGGAGGGCATTCACTAGCAACCCAGGCAATAAACTCATGAAAATTTTCAGGGATGCTTGGAAACCACGCCATGGTCCCTGTTGATAAGGCTGCCTCTGTGTTCAGGGAAGAAAAATGTGTGCATCTGAATTTCTTGATGTAAGGTCTGGCCAGCTCTGCTCAGATTTGGAAGCACGAGTTCCAAGGCACCTCAGGCCTACAAATAAGAGAGCCTGCTGAAGCCTTCTGGCTCGGTTTCCCAACTGTCTCCCATCTGGCCGGTGCCTGGATTTAATTGAACAGGAGTCTGACCCTCCGCCTGGGCCTTTGTTACCATGCAGGCTGCTCAGCAAAGGATGGGAACGCTTCCCTTAATAAAGCGTCTCCACACACTGCCTTTCTGAGCAGGCACATCCAGAGATCTTAACGCTCAGCATACAGGGATGCTATGAAAATCAAATGTGTTTTATTTATAAGTCCCTTGTGCTCCCCCTCCCAACCTCCCAAAGAAAAAAAATTGCAAGCAGCAAATGCAAATAATTTTTCAAATCGATCGTTTTATGAAAATGCCTGTTTTTATTCTATCTTTTTTAAGGACTAGAGAACCACATAAATGACAATTCCAGAAACTGTAGATTTATGACTTTTTTACTTTCCAAATATGTTGGCACGGAGTAAAAAAAAATAAAATTTTGTAATTTCGGGAAGAGAATAATGTACTTTTTTATTAAAATGGAAATGACACACTGCTGCATCTCTAAGTTGATTTAGTGTTTTTATTAGTTATATAACTGTTTTAATACCTCACTAACTATTGCATTCTCCCTTAAGGTTTCCATTGTTCACATACCCTAGAAACAAATTGATAATTCTGAAAAAATAAAGTATTTCTTGGTTGTTTGCTAACAGCAGAATAGCAATCAGTCACCACAGGGTTACTACAATGGGCATCATTATATCTGGATCCTTATCAATTTCCCTATACGGGTAAGTATTATTGCTGTATACCGGAACTCCTTTGGTGTTATTGCTTAATTTTAATTGTGATTGTAAAATGTGAACAATGTGGATCTTTAAACCACAATTAAACACCTGCTATACTTGTTGTCTGTTAGCATTTAAAGATATATTGAGTATTTAAAAACTGCTGATTCAGATATTACATTGAGCATAAAAATAGATTTAATTTGAGAACAAATGTTTACTTAAGGAGGAAGTTCCAGGAAAGTTTTCGGAAGTCAGATAGGTGAGTCCAAATTTAAGTTTGATAGGAGAGTGTAGACCCGATATAAAGTGTAACCATCACGCAGGATGCTCTCCAGCCTCCTCCTGGCGGGTCTCATGCCAATTTCCTTCAGCAGTGGGGATCTGACTCGGTCCCACTGACAACTTGTTAATGAAGAACCTCCGTACAGGAAGCACCTGCCCGATGGTGATGAGATATTAATAGGAGAAATAACAGAGTTACAGAGGCGCAGGGGAGGGTAGTGCGGAGAAGGGGAATGAGATCTGATTTCAGCCCCAGGTCCCAGCCCAAATCAAATGTGAAAAGTAGATGGTCCCGGCCTTAGGGGCTTAAATTCTGCAGATGGAGGGTGATTTGAAGTTTCCTGAAATCCGTATTCAGAGTGAGCATTGGTCCCTGAGCTGGATCTGCATTCTGTAAACCAGAGGTTTTCTTTTTTTCTGATAGGTCATTAAGTGTCTCCATCATCTCCATCATCATAATTAACCATTTGCACAGTGCCTACAAAACACTGTATTCAGTTCTGAGTTTCCGATATCATTTAAAACAACATTGTTTGCCTAAACTCAGAAATGCTTCAGTTTCTTTGGAAAATAGCAATTCTTGTTTTAATTTCCCAGCAGTGTTTTTATAAACAGTGAAGAAGGGAGTAGATTGGGTGGGGCAATGGGACAATGAAAGAATCTTTCCTTGGAGAAATAGGACCACAGGTTGGATGTGAGGAGCAGGAAAGAATAAAATCTACTGGGTTATATTCATCTAAGCTTATTTTTTTACCCACAAAAAATTCCAATTGAAATAGATTTGCAAATCCCAACTTTACATTGTGAGTAAACAAATCTGATGGTGCTCGAGGGAGCTGGTTGGCTGTGTAGGAAGGTTCATGTGAAATGGTTAAACTTTCTGCAAAGACCCGGACATCTAGCTAAGAGGAAAACGCATGAGGGAACATAATAGAGGTGGAACATGGCTGTTTAGGAGTTGAATCTGGGGTAAGATGAACAGGTAAATTCCATTTAATTCCATAAATTATGATGTCATATTCAGATATGTTATGAAACTCTGGGCCTTTTGCTCCTCCCCTAAGCTCTGTCTCAGTGCTGTGACACACTAATGAGAAACAAACCAGACTTTAAAGAGCCTTAACAAGTAATCCTGGTGCTTAGTGAGAGTCACTTGAGGACTCAGAAGAGGGGAGCACATAAAAAAAGAATCTAAATCTCTCATTTTACAAGGGCAAACCATTCTCCCTCATATGTCTCTCTGCTGTCACCAGCACAATGGAAATGCTACCGTTCCAGACTGACATCCCTGTGAAACTGTGGATCTGAGTTGAGGGTGAGCAAGGACACCGCCTAGGGAAACTTTCTGTTTTCTTTCTTTAAAACTGTACAGCCTGAAGCTCCGCCTCTGCTGTGGCACGCAGGGGTGCAGGGGTGTAGGCGGGTGGGGTAGAGAGGAGGGAAGGGGGTGGGCATTAAAGAGTCTACAGGTGCCTTTTGCTTTATGATTATAGCTCTCAACCTAGTCACTTTGGAACCATATTTGAAGTAAGAATCATTCCTCTTGGGTCTCATTTTAAGGGACCCTTAGGTATGATCCTCACCCCCAGTGAAGACACAGAGTAGGTGCTCAATAAGTAATTTTTGAATGAGTGCATAAATACAGAGCAGGCCCATAGAGTGGATCATGACAAGAGTTGATGTATAAAATTCTAATTCACCAGCCAACCTTGCACAACGATGGGGAAAAATAATTAATATCTTTGATTATGAATGCATATTAGTTAAGGTAACATCAGCTGCTATAATCTACAAACCCCCGAATCCCAATGGCATAACCTCATATCAGATTTCATTCTCAGTGTCTGGGACGAGTGTTCTGGATTGAAGAGAGTCTCCTCCAAGCTCTGATGCAGAGACCTGGCTCCTCCAGTTTGTGGCTCCTCCCTCTTCAGCATGTGGCTTCCACAGTTGCTGGAGGAGGGGAAAGAGCATGAAGGAGGAAGGAAAGAGCATGGGAGGTTTTTATGGGGCAGACCAGGAGGTAAGACATACATCTCCGCACTCTGTCATCCAGAACTCAGTCCTGTGGCCACATCTAACTGCAAGTGGGAATGTAAACCAGTCCAAGAAGAGGAGAAAACAGTTTGGTGAACAGAGGAGAATTGTTCAATTCTGTGTCAGAAGAAACCAACGGGTTAGGAAGCAGGCCCTGGCTCTTCCACCTGCTGAAGGAAAATAAAATATGCTGAATAGCGGATGATGTTTGGCATGGAGGGGAACATAAAATCTTTGCTGCTCATGGTATGAACCTTGAAATGGCCAGAGTGTCTCAGACTCAAAGCAGGAGGGAGAACTGGAGGATAAGGGATCTGTTTGGAATGGATGGATGTTTTCATTTTGGGAATTTCCTTGGACCTAAGCATGTTCACTATTAAAAAGTTCACACTCTCCATGATGACCACTAGTGTGGTGATCTGAATTAACTGTTAACACATCCCTAGAGACCATATCATCCATATCCCGAAGACAGATCTTTCCTTGAGAATATAGTGATAGATATAGAGCAGCAAAACCCACATGGTATCACAAGCTGGATTCATGTCAGAAAACCTGTGTGATTTATTGATATATTCTTATCCTCCCTCTAAAAAAATAAACCACTAGACGTTTTGTGTTACTTGTATGTATGACTTTTCCCTCAAGCAGAGTGCCCAGAAAGAAGCATAAAGGGAGTCATCTGGTGTCCTAGGGAGCTTCCCAGCACACTTTTTAGACAGTGCTGTTCAGTGTTGTTCCCTGACTGGTGCCAGTCCTCGAATGTTACTGCTATGTGACAAGTCCAGATTTTGACAGCAAATATTAGAAACTTTTAAAGCAATTTGAGTATGCTTTTATGTCTGTTGGATATAATAATAAAAAATGTAGGCTTATATTTCCTACATCTTTATTATAAAAATGAAGAAACATTTTGTTACTTTACAAAAGTATTGTTCTGCAGTGGATTAGAAACAGAAGGAGAAAGTGGCTCATCACCATGGATGGTTTGAGAAACGCTGCTTTAGACTGCTGTCTTAGGATCCATGAAGTGAGTTGCTGTGAGAATGAAGAAGTGATTGTACACGAAACTATAAATTGCCCTACAAATGGACAGTGTTTTTGTTGTTGGTGCATTCATCAAGCTGATACATTCCCAGAAGACCCTGCCTTCTCTGCCCCTCCAGAATGTTTGAGAAAAAGAAAAGGTAGGAGGATGAACAATGGAGTATGCTTTTCAAAACTACTATTTCCTGTCCCAGAGGGCTTAAGCGCTTGTGTTCTGATCAATCTGTGGTCAGAGGCTCACTAGATGTTCAATCGGGGTATGGGCACAATAGTGGATGGTCCCTGAGGGATGTCCTCAGTGCCCTCCGTTCCCAACTCTCTTGTTTTCTTTGTCCCCCAACTCCTACTCCAATCTGGAATGTTTTTGAGCAAAGGAACAACATGATCAAAGTGGTATTTTCAGAAAATCAGTCTTGTGTGCATGTGCAGGAGGTCACGATTGAACCAGGGAAAGCACAAGAGGACCCTGAGACAGCGGTTTTGATTGGTGGATCACTTTTTGAAATGGGTCATTGGAATCACCTCGATCTTGGTGTTATTGTGGTTACCTGCATGAGAACCCCAATGCTGTAAGCCCCCTTTGCCTATTCTACTGATTAGGGTGCCAGAATATAGCAGGAGCATCCATTGGACTCCCAGGTACAGTTCAAGAAAAAGCCCTTTAACTATTTTCCTAGAAGAACAGCAAAGGATTTGTTGACAGGAACTAAACCTCTATTAAGAAATAAGCTATATGCAGATTTTGAACAGTTAACTTACATATATCACTAAGAGTGTGGATGAAGGTATCGTTGCATAACTGCAGTGAGTCCTGAACCTGAAGAGATGTGTTAGATATGCTAACACAGCAGAGAGAAGGCACCCCCTCCTGCCCAGATCCGAATGTGAGTCCATTTCTTCAAGGCCATCTTGGCTACTTCATAGCCCTCTAGCTGCTCTCCATCATGGAGCACTGTTCAACACTCACTAGTGCTGTTTGTTGTGTATTTGTTGGGTACTGTTATGTGCCGGGCACCATGCTGGGCATGGAGAATACAAAGATCAGTGAGATGTATCTCTGCCCTTTTAACATTATATCTTGGTCTTGCATTGGCCACTACATAGCTTTGGTCAAAGTGCAGATCAAATAATTGATACCTGAAGTGGTAAAACCAAAAGACTTTCTAACTTCATTTCTGCAGATTCTCTAAGTTATACCTCTATATTTGGTTAGATCAAGCAAATGCCATATATCTGGATATATTGCCTATATATGATGTAACAACGTGGACTTAGCTTTTAGTAAGCATTAACATTAGAAACAGAGAAATATAAAGAGCGTAAATTCAACTTTTGTAAAACTGACGTTGAAGTCTTTGACCATAATATCTAGTGTCCCTGTACAAGGGTTTGTAAAATAAATTATTTGTATAATTCAGTGCTAGTGAAAATTTTCTCTCTTTCTGGTAATAGAATTAGTGCAAGTTGTAAAATTTTCTTTCTTGCTTTGGCTACCAGGATGCTCTGGGTTAGGTTTCTATCTTCCTATTTTACCTATTTTCCTTACTTTATGGCACTTTTTTCCACTAAAAAGAATCTTTTTTCTATCATTTGTTTTAAGCTACCTCAAATTCTTAAATAAACCTAGGAAAATATAAAAAATTAAACATGTAGATTCTATTATATAATTTCTCTTCTTTAAAGTTATTGGGCAAATTCTTTCGTGGCAAAAAAAAAAAAAAAAATCCAGAAACCAAGAGAATCAGTTCTCCAATGCAGCTCTCTTTTAAGACCGTTCCTATGTGTGATAGTTGGGATTTTACGGACCTCAGTTGTCTTACGAGAAGAAACAAGTATCTTCTGGGCTAAATGCTGGTTGGAACAATCTTTCTCTCACCCCAAAGCCTTTTCCTGGTCGTCTGAATTGTGCTTGTCCTCAAAGAACTGGTGGCCTCCTGCGGCTCTGAGACCCAGCCAGCAGTGTTGTATCTTTGCTGTGTAAACTGTTTCATGGCCTGGACCTGTGTGTTAAACTGTTACATAACTTCATAACTTTTTCCTGATTAAGGAAACCACTTTTTTTGCTTTAATTACCTTCATTCATTTATCTAAGCGTCATTATTGACTGTGTTCCCAGTAGGTGCCAGGCATCGCTAGACAGCAGAAATGCTGAAGTTTTTGAACTGACCAGTTTTGAACTTAATGAGCCTGCAGTCTGAAGAAAGAGACAAACAGAGTACAATGATCCTCCTTTTCAATCAGGGGGTTGATGTTCCCAAAAAATGAATAAAAAAACTTCTCTCCCATGGTAGAATTTGTCGTTGAAACATATGTGACCTTATGGAAGCTATAGTGTTGGGAATCAGGATAGAATCTATGAAAGCTGTGGAAATCAATGGAACCTACAAAAACTGAACTCATGAAAATAAAAAAGATGGCACACAAAGTAAAGAGAATATTGTTATGATAATTTCTCCAAAGCTCGGAAATAAGGCATGTTTTTACAATGATATGTAGGAGCATTGTCTAACAAGGCCACCTAAGAATAATTAATTATCTTGACTTTGCTATTTACTGTTAATTAAGAGCTCAAACTCTGTGAAGTTACATGTTAACCTGTAGATCTTGTATGGCAGAGATGCAAATAATTTCTCTCTTGCAGCAAAGATAACCCCAAAGGTTATAGTTTTTATCATCCTGAGGAACATTAATCCATTTTGTATCTAACCTAGCAATCTAATTCTAACATTTCTTTTTAAACGCCTATAAATACCCCATTCCTCAAAATGCTCTCTGAACTAGATTTACCTTCTTACTGCCTCCTTCATTAACGAATTAATAAATCTTTGACAGGTGTTCATTTTATATATGTGTGAGTCTTGTTTTCAACTATAAAAAATTATACTTTGACATTATGCATAGCATTTTACACATCTTACATTATTATTAGTGCAAAATCAATTTCCATTCACCATCCTTGCTTAATAGAAAACTTTCAAAATCTCTCTTCCCCTGCAATTTCAACGAGACATATAGAAAATAGTTGCTTTGTGGTAGATGCATTGAAGGGTCCGGTCATCTTGTGTCTAATCTTCCATCCGAGAGTTCAACAATTTTGCCTTTTTATATTTTTAACTTTTAATTCCATCATGAGGTCCTACCATGGTCCACAGCACAAGGATGCTTGATGTGGAGACAGTACTGGGGAGTCTGCATTTAATCCACTTAGTTTGCTGGCAGAGAAGACTTTCTCTGACATTCTTCCCAACATCCCCGCCCATAATAACACCATGTCAGAACCCACAAGGAGAGAGCAGGTCACCATCACTGAGGTCTTTGAATTCTCATGTTTGATTTAGCTCTGTCCCCTGTCCTTCGAATCATAATAGTTAGTTAACTAATTCAACAAACATTTATTGTGCACCTGACAGGAACTTTCCATAACCATGGAACAACAGCAATAAACGTTTATTGAGTGTCTACTATGTGTCAGGCACGATTCTAAGCACTTTATGTTATTAACTCAGATAAACAGAATTCCTATATATGAAACCATACACAGCCACACAGTTTAATAGGATTAATAACTAAGACTGCATTAACATGACTTTACTATTCCAGAAAAGTTTTGTCCAGAAAGATGAATATGTGAATAAATTTATTTCAGGAACTTGTGGAAATCTAATTTTTCCCCCCAGAATAATAGGCAAATAAACTAGGTCTCGTCACGGTAATGGTAGCCCTTTCTCAGAATAATGCTTGACTAGGTCATCGAATGACTGTTTATTCTTCAAGGCTGTCTTCAAAAGCTTCACCCACTGACTCCACCACTCTTGAACGATTCTATCACAAACTGTTCTCCATTCCAATCATGATACTTGCATTGAAATACTTTTTTAAAACTGAACACCTAAACTTTAAAATATCCTGCCCTTCATCTCTGCTTTCTGAGATGCTACCAAGACTTTGTCAAGGCGTGGGATTCCTTGGCTGCAATAAGCAACAAACGTGACTTTCCTTGATCAACAGCTCATTTTGTTGGTCTCTTCAGGGAGTTGGCAATTAATACCTGCCTTCATGGACGTTACAGTGTATAAACAAACAAACACACAATATGATTTAAGATAGTGATAAGTGCAATGAAGGACAATGAAACAGAGGAAGGGGATAGAGAACGCTAGGAGGCACGGGCTACTCCAGGTACGGTTCTCATGAGTGCTTCTTGGAGGACAGGAAGTTTGATCAGAGACCTAAGGGAGACGAACAGATCTAGGGAAAGGATATTTTAGCTGAAAGGAACAGGAAGTATAGAAGCCTTGAGATAGGAATGACAGTGGTGCATTCAAAGAATAGCAAGATAATTGGAGCACCACGAGGAGAAGAACTGAGGAAGATGAGTTTGGAGACATAAGAGAGAGCCACGGTACGGTGACTAGACTGTTCTAAATGTGAAGGGAAAGATTCTGGAGGAATTTAAGTGGGAGTGATATGACCTGATTCAGATTTTTAAAAGATTACCCTGGCAGCTCTGTGGAGACTGGATTGTGGGGGAATGAGTGGATTTGGGGTGAGCACTAGAGGCTATTGTAGAAGTCCAAGTGTTGATGGTCCAATTTGAATGCTCTCAGGGGAGGTGCTGGCTGGATTTGGGATGTGTGTTGAAGTCAGAGCTTGGTTTGGAGAGTGGTCTTTGGGCCTGAACCCTCTGGTCAATGGTGGTGCCATAGCGAGGCCAAAAGACTAGAGGAGGAAGGGGAGGGAAACCAAGAGCTCTGATCTGGACATGTTAAACTGTGATGAGATGGATAGTCACAGGAGGTGACTTGAGGCCACTGAGTATATAAACTTACTTCCTTTATCTCTGGCAGCTTGATGGCACAATCCTGCTCTCGGGTTCTGCTACCTTCCCTCTTTCTCCTTCCATTCCCCAATATTCTCTTTTTCTAACGATTCCTAGCAGAAATGGCTTAAGAATTTACATATGCTAAAGCCAAAATGAATACACAAGTAAATCTACATATTCTAGAGTTTCACCTAAGGGAAATTTATTGTGGGGAGAAGGATTATTTAATTAGCAATATATTGTGAAAAGGGCTATAGTACGATTTTTTTTTAAACAGTTACGGTTTTAGACCCACTGGTGGGTTGTGAAATCAGCTTAGTGGGAGGTGAAATCAATTTAGTGGGTCACAAACGGGATTTGAAAGAATGAAATAGAATAGAGAATAAAAGAGTGCATCACACTTAATAAAGGTAAGTATTATGTGAAATTTTTGTTTCATACACTCAACGTATGTATATACTGGGCCACAGCATAAAACGTGCTTTTTTCCTGTAAATTATAAAAGACTCTGAAAGTCACTGCTCTAGGAGAGGTGTGTTGCAAGTGTTGGTTTTCAGATGGATAGCAGCAATTTCAAAGGCTAGTGTTATATTTACAGTTAGGGCCAAGCCAGGTAACCTGTGGTGCTTAGTTTTTCCTATTTATAAAACAGGAATATTTTCTCCCTATGTTTAAGTCAGGAATCTTCTAGTCGCAAGTGAGAGAAACTCAGTTCAAAACAGCTTAAGTTAAAAGAAAAAAGACTATATTGGAAGGATTCTGGGTCAGCTCACAGAGTCTGAAGCAAGAACTTGAGGAGGAAATGGGCAGCTTTGGAGCTTGGGACTAGACTGGGGGGCTCAGTTTTGCTAGAACACCTCTCTCTGTCCAGTTTGTCCTTGCTCATTTTCATTCTTTCCTACGGCAGACAGCTGTCTTCACATGGCAAGAAATTATAATTGTCATTAGCCTTGGGTTCATATTCTTCTAGCTCTGAGAACTAAGAGGCAAGAGGCCTCCTTTGCTAGCACCAATTAGACAATCTCAAGGAAAGCATCGATTGGTCCATTTCTGGCCACATGCCCATCCCTGAACAATTGCCGTGATGTCGGGGATGAGGGCTTAGATTGGCCAGGCTGGGTTTTGTGTACAATTGTGTGAGGTGTGTGTGTGTGTTTGTGCGTGTGCTTTCAGAAGAAGTTGAAGAAAGGCATGACAGGAAGACAATGAGAACTGCTCCATCTTTTATATGCCACAGGAGTGTTCTGAGAATTAATAAAATACAGTTCATAAGAGCTTCTGAACTTGTAATTTACCTTGAGGAGTGACTTCAATGTCTTCGCAGTAAACTAGCATCTGTGGAACAAATTCTTGGGCTCATAAAAAGAGCAAGATGTGATCAATTCTACAGGAGGTACCTTACGGGTCACCCCACCCTCTGCTTGATGTGCAGAATGCCTTCCCCAGGTCCTCTGCGCATCAATCCTAGCTGAGTTCGGTCTGTGCAGAGTTTTGTGATTATTTATTAAGCACACTGGTTAGAGTAACTCTCCACAGCAAAGACCCAGAAACACTCTGGGACCCGAAAGTCCCTCAAAAGACCATGAGATCTAAACTTTGCTCTTTCTAAGATTTCAGTGCCTCAGGTTTGTAATAAGCTTCCTACTTAGGGAATGATGCTATCTGGTAATGGAGAGGAAAAATATTTGCTAATGAAAATCTAAATGAGGGATGATGAAGCTAAACACCATTAGATTTGGTTAGTTTCCCTACATGATTGGTTGAGGGGAATCTGATCTGCAGAAAAAGTTCCTTTATGCCAGCCACTCTTAGAAGTATCACCTCGCTCCGAAGAAATCATTTAAATATCTTACACTGCTCCAGAGAATGTCCTGGCTACCCAAATATTTTCTTGTCAATCTTCTGTAATATGTTCTGTCAAACGGGGCCCCCTGGGAATGAAAAAGGTTTACTTAAAAATTTTATGAGATCAACTCCTCTAGATCCAATGGCTGGTGATGGAATGGGATTATTAATACAGAATAAGTCACAGGCAACTGAATTAGAAGACTGTAATTCCATTGAGAGGCTCTAGATTTTCAAATTAATTTAATGCTTATGAAAGCTCTAAGACTGACAGCCCAAGAGAATCAAGTGGGATTTTTTTTTCCTCTGAGGAGTAGGTCCAGCTGCATCAGAGACTGCGACCGAAACTTTTGGCAAGCCCTGTCAAGGGGGTTTCTTCATTGGTGGTCTTTGTGGGGACGGATATGCCTGGCTTGGTCTGACCTCATTTTTTGGAATGAGAGACAGTGGCAGGGCTTTGGCATCAAAGAAGCCTAGGTTAGATGACCAGCTCTGTCTCTTTCTTCTAATGTGATTTAAGTAGGGCTGCAAGACAAAATATAGGATGCCCAGTTAAATTTGAATTTCAGATAAAATTTCAGATTTTTTAGTATAAGTTATGTCCCAAATATTTCACAAGACATATTTATATTAAAAAACTTTATTTGTTGTTTATCTGATATTCAAATTTAATCAGGCATCCTTTATTTTTTTGCTAAATCTGGCAATTCTAGATTTAGGGCAAGTTACTTAAACTCTCTTTGCCTTAGTTTCCTCATCTGTAAAGTAGAACTAGTAACACTTACCTTGTAGGGATGCTGAGGGCGTGGATCACATAATTTACTCATTTGACAAACGTTTATTGACTGCCTACTACATGCAGTGAACAAAAGGGATACGAATCCGTGCTCATTAAGTTTATATGCTTTTGCAGGGGAGACAGATAATAAAGAATATAAATATTGTGGGCCAGCCCCAGTGGCCTAGTGGTTAAGTTTGGCGTGCTCCACTTTGGTGGCCTGGGTTTGGTTCCGGGGCGCAGACCTAGAAGCCAGAAGAAAGTAAGGAAAGGAGCCAGCCCTGTGGGGAGCTGCAGGGAGCTCATCCCAAGTAGAGAGACCAGCAAGGGTGCAGTCCTGAGGCAGGAGGTGCCTGGGAAGACAGAGTAGCTGGAGAGGAATGAGCCAGGGAGAGAGGAGGGGGAGAATATGATAAAAGGCCTGGCATATTCTTGGTGCTCCTTATTCCTGCTGTAGGGTTGTATGGACCCTGATGAATGCTAGTTGATGACCAAAGAGCCTTCTGGAGGCTGTAAGTATTTTAAAGCTAGCCTTAGGGCCTCAGTTTCCTCAATCACAAAGTGGGTATGAATATAACAGCACAGCTTCCCTTACAAAGTTCTTGAAGGAGTCAACAGAGGTAAGATGTATGAGAGATTCTGTGAAGCATAAACTGTCACACACATGTAGTATTATTCTTCAGAACTGCATGAAGCCCGTTAGCTCTTTCTACTTTCCTTTCCAACAAGGAGAAGGCATAATTTGGTAATTTCTATAATTGAATATGCTTTCCTGTCTTCACCTGGTTAGCCCAAAGCTCTCTATTGATGAATCTAAGGCTGTGGGTTTTGGTCATCGTGATGACCAATTAGCTTCACTCTGTTCCAAACTGCAAGGTACAGAGTAAGCCCCACTTTCCAGAAAGGGCAGCTCAGATGATGTTAACCCAAATGTCCTGAGGGAGTCTTGCTATGAGCTTCAAGGGCTAGACTAGGAGCATGGAAGCAAGGCTGGGAGTAGGCAGGAGAGAGGCATTGGAGAAGGTCCCAGGAGCTGGTGGGCTTGGTAACATCCAAGGTCTGCCATAACTAGGTGAGGGCAGAGATTAGAGCTGGGATCAATGCAGAGTTCTTGGTCAAGTCTTGAAAGAGCTGTTTGGTACTGAAGATAATTTATGACAAAGAGCACAGGAGCCCAGGCAAGGAGAGAGGGCAATGGGGTGGGAGGCCAATTCCTGGGTACTGGATGCAGGGAACTGCTTGCTAAAGAAAAATGGGACGGAGTAATCCCTAAAACAGTTTTTCTATATGTGTGGTTGGAAACCATCTCTATCCGAATCTCTTAGGGAGTGTGTTAAAATGCAGATTGCTAGGCCCCTCTGACTCAGAGACAATCGGGTGGGGCTTGAGATTCTTAAAATAAAAATGACCCTGGTGATTCTGATGTAGAGCATCTGCAGTCTAATTTGAGACCTGTAGGTGGAGGTAACTGTGTTCACCTGTTTCAGCGAGGCATGAAGGAGAAGAGAGAAGGATTGTTTTTAACACTAAACTAAACCATCCCTGTTGTATTTTGTGTTTTTATGCCAATTACCTCCTTATGTCTCTGTGTAGTTCTTTAATTTTTTCATGAGTATTAATCTTGACTTCTCTAACTAAATTAAAGTTATCTGATGATCAGGGACAATGTCTTTCACTTCTTTGTATTTTGCGTAGTCCCCAACTTAGTGCTAGGCATGTGGAATTTCAATAACCACCTTCTGATTTCAAGAATTAATTACACAGCCATCCTTGCTCCCACCTTTCCTGTGATCAACATTTTTGCAAATGTGCTGATGATCTTAGAGAACCAGTATGATAAGATGTGGATGTATCTGCATAAAACTTTTCTCATTATTTGTAAAATGCCTTGTTGCAATGGTTCTGCACATTGGAAGCACAATACTGTGTTTAAAAGTCCTGATCCCAAGCCATACCCAAGACCAACTAATTAAGAATCTCTGGGCGTGGGACTTAGGTATTACTGCAGAGGGGAGAGCTTCGAAGTATTACCAGAAGCTGGGAGCTTGGAGGAAAAGCTTCTGCAGGGCGAGTGGTTAAGTCTTGGAAGGGAGATTTGAGTGCAGGAGGCATGGCTGGTAGATGCTCTGAGCTCTAGCAGGGCACAGCCAACTATGCAGGTGGGAAGGCTTGGCTGGTATTCAGGCAGCAAAAAGGGCAAGGTCAGCTGGTACTCAAATCATGAAGGTGGGATGATGGCCACTAGCATGGCTACTACTAGCCCTACTGAGGGGGTGTGATAAGGCCGATGCCATGAGTGCCAAAAGAATTAGGAGTTTGGAGCCATAGCTGTCCCCTGTTGCTGGAGTGATGTAGACTGGAGCTGGAAGCAGGTGAGTTAGTCCCTTCTCCCTTCCTCTTTTCGTCCAATCTGTAAAATGGTAGGCCACCTGGCAAGGGAGTCTGGACATGTAGTTTATAGACTACTAGCCCCAATTTCATGGTACGCCATAGAGAAAGGTGGAAGAATAGATTCATAGCTGACACAAAATAGATAAATAACCAGCACACCAGGCTAGTAAATGATAAAGCTAGAACTGGAACCCAGATAGTCTTGCTTCAGAGCCCATGCTAACCACCACACCTTGCTGAAGAGGCTAGTTCATCTTTCGTCTCCCGTGGGCAGGTACTTACCTGGTCTTCTTTTCAGAAGGTGAGAGAGAGAGGAAAACTAGTATTTTGTTCCTGGGTTGGGTGGCTGCTGAAGCCACTGTCCTGCTGATCTGCCTCAGTGCTGAGTGGGAGAAAAACACAGGGGAGAGATGGTATGATGGTTCTGGCAAGAAGAGTGGGGAACAAGTTGCCTCCTTGAGTTCCCAATTTGTCAGTGATACTGAAGATGGATTCTTACGCCTATAGGTTCTAGAATTGGAAATCTGGAGGATGAAGGAGATTGGGGGCTGCTGGCTTTTGGGAACCTCTACAGTGCGGGGCAAAGAGACTCATGCCTTAGCGAGCACCCACTGGGAGTCACTGGTATATTCGGTTGCATTTTTTCTAGGAACTGCCAAAGCAGTGGGGATGGTAGGGATGGAGTCCCTCCTAGTGGGGCCAGTGGAGACCTCTAACTGCCTCATTGAGGTTATGGACTGTGAGATAGATCAGGCACCTAACCCACGAATATGCCCAGGACAGGGGGGTGTTCATGTACGGGAACAGGGCTGTTGGTCAGCAAAGAAGAAGACAGAGCAGTCACATTAGGAGTAACACTTTTCTTTTGCTCCTTCTAGTGAGAACACAATAAGAATGAACATAGGGCAGAAGGAGGTATAGGAAAGAAAGAGCAGATAATATTCCCTACTGACCACCAGAGCCACAATGCTGCTGCCCAGGGCATAGGGGGAACTCTGAATTTAATCCAAGTTCTTAAATAGTAAGGACTTCCTCTTAGTAACCCAAAGGGGACTGTTTTATAACTGAAAGTGACTGAGGAGTGATGGAATCAGGCTGAGGTATCGTAAAGAATGTCCACCAATCTGCAGAAACATTGGGTGGTTTGGCAGAGCATGGTTGGCAGTAGTTACTAGAAAAATAAAATAACTTCATGTTTATACTTTGATAAATGCAAACTCCTCGATCCGACAGCTCCAGTTTACAACCCTTACAAACCCAGGGTCCCATATGGCCCAGTCTGAAAGCACATCTTGTTCAAGAATTATATTTTCAAAGCCAAAAGTCATTAAAAAGGACTTCTTTTCTCTGTTTGAGGTTTGGACATCTGTGATAGGATCTACCTACAAGTCTACAGAAGCCTTCTCTTCAATCATCTCTCTCACACTTTGCAATGACTCCAGCACTTCTCTCCTCAAATCCCTTAAAAATTTCTCTCTCTCTGACAGGCACCGCCACTTCTCTCCTCCTGCTATCGCCCTCTCCCTCAGCACTTGGATACGTAAATTGTCTTTAGCCATTTTTCTTTTTTTCTCTTTCCTTTTCTTCTTTCGTTTTTTCGGTCTTCTCCCCATCCTCTTAATTATGCTGCGAGAAAGCCCAAAGAACCAGTTAGGGGAAGATGGACTCCACAGAGAGTGCTGTGGAGATGCTGGGGCAGGGCGTGGGAGCAGGAACAAGAGAAGGGGGAATTTTCTTTGTCAGGCAGATGGTGGTGTTGGCATGGGGGCAGGGACAACCACAAATCCTCAGACACTGCTAATTTTTGTGCACCGTATTTGAAAAAAGCTGACATTTTCGGGTGCTTACAGCTCACAAAATATTTTGACATATCTTATCTCAACTGCTCCTTAAAGCTCTGAGAGTGTTATGCCCTCCTACAGGTGAGGAAACGTGGCTCAGGTAGGCTAAATGATTTGAATAAATCAGTAGGACAGAACTTCAGGATTCCAACCCTGAATTTGCCCAGTGCTGCTTCTCTTCTGCCACCTTTCTCTCCAGTTTGTACTTTATTCTCTCCAACTACTATTTTCTCAGGATACTCTTTTTCGCCTTTATCTCACTCTTATCTCTCTCCCCTACTATTTTGGACCTACTGGCAGTTTCCTTCCTGATTTGAAATCACATGGTTCTTATTGATCAAGAAGCAGCAAAGACTAAGAAGTTTCAGTTTTTTTTTTTTTTTTAATGACAGAAGAAGAAGACTTTTAAAGAGACTTTATCAAATCCATTCTTCCTCAGAATGACATGTATGTCTGGCCTGCATGTTAACATCATGATTCATATACAAGGTGTGGCTGGCAAGTAAGGAGACAGACTATTTTAACAAACACTCAGCAACAAAACATCCAAATGCTGGGGGTGCTGTCATTGTCCAGAATGATCTGAAGGTTTCTTTTGGAATGTTTCTTAGAGCTAGTTTATAAGCCACATAAGACAATACATCTAATTTTTTTACTTGTGCCTCTTTTGGCCCCAGACAGGTTTACTTGGCTTAATCCATTGCCTTGTTCACTAGTCTTTTGTCTGCCTCCAAGAATGAAATCTGTTCCCAGAGGACAGATATTTGATATCGTCAAAGATAAATATCTATCTATCTATCTATCCATCATCTCTATCTCTACTAAAATACCCAAGAGGCTCCTAGGGTGATTAGATGTGCAGATTCAGGAATACGACTTTGCTGTCATCTGACAGTCAGCATTACTAATATAGGCCCAAGCTGACAGGTGTTCTGTGACATGGGACTAGTGACTGGCTACTGACTGTCGGATGGGTGGGAAGTGGGGGTGTGGGGAGCAGTTTTTGTAAACTCCCAGGTGCTTCCAGCTTCAGTATGTGAGGTGAAGCAGCTCCAGATTGGGAAGGGTTGGCCTAGAGACAGTTATAGTTGGAATAGGCAATCTGGGAGCAGAGAATTTGGAAGCTGGGGGATGAGCACACAGATCCCATCAAGGGGATCGGAAGGTTCCTGGGCCAAGCACTGACATGATCAGATTGGTCATGCATTTGATCACGTTGGTCATTGAAGCAGGCTGACAAAACCAGTTTGACCATTTTCACTGAAAAGACATGGTCTGGCATTGCTGAGTACTGATTGGGAAATGCCATTTTATGGGCATGCAAACATTCTTTTTTTGTGTGAGGTAGATTAGCCCTGAGCTAACATCTGTGCCAACCTTCCTCTATTTTATGTATGTGGGATGCCTCCACAGTGTGGTGGATGAGTAGAGTAGGTCCATGCCCAGGATCTGAACCCACAAACCTGAGCTGCTGAAGCAGAGTGCATGGAACGTTAAGCACTTGGCCACCGGGCCAGCTCCTGTAAACATTCTTAAAGAGATTATTTAACGTACTTGCACTACAGTGAAATAGAATTGCTTTAATTTTTTTTTCTTCTGAGCACTGCTCTCCTTTGATTATTCGAACCCTCAAAAGAGGCAGAAGAAAAATTCTGTTTGTGAGACTTAGCCAGTGCACGCCGTTCCTGGGCCGCCCTTTCCTCTGCTTGCTGCTTTAATTTGGTCGATGGTTTCATTTCCAGGTGTGACTGACTGTGCTCGTTCCCTTCTTTGTTGTGAAACCAAGTGAGGCGCTTCCTGCGAGTCTCTTCTCTTGGAGGAAGAGCAAGACTAGAGGATTGAGGGAGTGGAGAAGAGGGTGAGTTTCTGAGATACCCCACACTTCCTGCAGACTACATCAACTCTGGCGCAGCCCCAGACAAGCTAGACCTAGAAGTCAGGGAAACCCTCAAGAGGACTGAGGCCCCTCCTTAACTTTTAGCAAGTATTGTTAAGTATAAATAAAATATTTTATTATTGATGAGACCTGCTTAAAAATCACCCCAAATTTATATTGTGGCCGACTATGGAACCGTGTATCAATAATACATATAATTGCGGTGAAGGCAGAGTGGGTGTGTTAGTTTCCTGTGGCTGCTGTAACAGATTACCATGAACTTGGTGGCTCAAAACAAAAGAAATCTATTTTCTCACAGTTCTGGAGGCCAGAAGCCTGAAACCAAGGTGTTTGCAGGCCCGTGCTCCCTCTGAAGGCTCAGTGACGAATCCTGCCTCGCCTCTTCCAGCTTTGGGCAGCTCCAGGTGTTCCTTGGCTTGTGGCTGCGTCACTCCAGGCTCTGCCTCCATC
The DNA here is from genome assembly GCF_041296235.1 of Equus asinus. NCBI lineage: Eukaryota > Metazoa > Chordata > Mammalia > Perissodactyla > Equidae > Equus > Equus asinus. The sequence goes on along the minus strand of NC_091810.1, from coordinate 75,579,148 downwards.
TTCACATGGCCTTCTCTTTCTCAATGTGTTTCTTCTCTGTGTGTCTCTTATAAGAACACTTGTCACTGCATTTAGGGCCCACCTGGATAATCCAGGATGATCTCCTCTCAAGATCTTTAACTTACTTACATCTGCAAAGATCCTTTTTACAAATAAGTTCGCATTCACAGGTTCCAGGGGTGAGGCTGTGGACGCATCACTTTGGGGGCCATCATTCAACCCACTACAGTGGGTTTGTTGATCTTCTTATATACCTTAAAATATCTGAGCTTTGGCATCTAGAATTTGTTGTAATCATGAGCTAACCCTTACTGAGCCCTTTCTCTGTGCCATACGTGGTATAAACCATTGAGCTTATTGTTTTACAACAATTCTATGAGGTATCTCCTATTGTTATGTCCATTGCACAGATGAGAAAGCTGAGGTTTGGAGAGGTTAAGTGACTTGTCCAGGGTCACAGAGCTTCTTTGATGGTGAGGGGTGGGGCCAACATTAAGTCCAAGTTCATGTGCTTTGAGTTTGGGCTCTTAACTATTGTGCTGTGGGAGAAATAAATAAACGTGCATTAAGTGTCTTAAAAGCTTCAATTCGAAAACAAATATTTTTATTTCTTTTCAACCTCTTAAAAATTGCTGGCAAGTAATGTTAACACACATGCATCTCCTAATTATCCACGTGCTTATCTTGATCCCCAATCCAAGGCATATAGCACAACCCAGTAAATGAGTTTACCTGGAAGGGAAACAAATTGTATGTTTCTAGGAAATAACCACTGGGGTCTTCTTTCAAAAATAATGTTAAAATTAGTCTGCATAGTAACACAGAGTGCAACCTACCTTCAACTGAGCATTTCCTTGAAATCCTCAGTTGTGATTTTTTTTGGCTTTCTTGACTTATAAGATCCAAAGATGTTGAGTTAACTTTGGTGTGTGGATTACCTCCGGGTAAGAAGGAGGACGCCCTCCGCAGCCTCTTACAGGGGGGACAGCAGGTGAGTATGACTCTGGGGAACAGTTTCCAGCCTGACTTGAGTCACACTGGCTAGTGTGACTTTTAGAAAGTCACTTCACCTCTCTGAACCTCAGTTTTCTTATTTAAAATGGGCTGGATCAGACCATTTGTTTGATCTTTTATAGTTTGATAAAAGCTAGGGATCCTCTTCTCAGAAAAATGCCTATGTACAACGTTATATACAATGAAAGATTCTCATACTTCTGGTAGTCCATTCATGAATCTCCTCATTGTCTGTGGACCCCAAGTTGTGAATATTGGACCAGAGCATCCCTAAAGTCCCACCTGGCTCCAATCTACTAGGATTCTTTTAACACTTGTGTTACCCTCATCTAGTAGAGAGAGAATTATGTGTGACTTTATGAAAGAAAATCCTTCAATAAACAGAGAATGAGGGGAAGGCCACGTGAGAGATGCCAGAAATGCATCTATTTTACTATTTACTACTAGAGAAAAATGTACAAATGTTGAAAGAGCTCTTGGAATATGACGTCCCTATGACATTTTTTCAATCGTCTGGCACATATTGAAGGGTTTTGACTTTTGAAAGATTTTGACTTTTGAGTTTTCATGAAATTACATTTTCCATCTGATGCCAGGGAGGCAGTGGTGCTTTTGTCACAGCCAGAATCCAAGTGAAATGGCTGCTGGCAGTTCCAAGGAGTCAGAAAAAGTTCATGTGGCAGAGGGATCATGCCCTGTGCACAAAGAAGCTGTGCTGTTCTTCCAGGGTGGGTGTGTGTGCGAGCTGGCGCTCTGAGGATGCTCGATTGGCACGAGGGGAGATGCCCAAGAGATAAGATTTCCACTGCAGACACGACCCAATTGTTAGAGCTTATATGTTAAGGGATGAACACTTTTTTCTGAATCAGTTCTCCTATTAAAGGCCTATTGCTTTGCAGTGTATATTTCCTCAAGTCCAAGTTGTCACAAAATTATTTAGTTTTGTGACCTCTGATTAGCCAAAGTTGGGTTGTTGGTGCTAGGATGCCCGCACGATGCCTGTATCGGGAGAATGAGATTCTGGTGGTGTTTGTCCTCACTCACCTGTTGGAGATAACTGACCAACAGCTGAGGTCAGGTCAGCAGAGCTGAGCTTGTTGGTTGGCTTTTGCTTGGGTTCTCAGGAAGGTTACTGTAATGGTTACTGTTGTCAGCCTTGTTTGAGTGCCAGTGTATGTACATGTGTGTCAGCGCACGCAGGTGTGCATGAGATTCAGGATAAGACAAGAGAGAACCAAATGGCACCAGGACCCATGGCTAGAAAGACAAGAACTGAGTGTCAAACTGTCTCCCGATGTCCAAACCTAACGGTCCTGCATTGTTTTACAGCGATGCTGTCCAATAGAACTTTCTGTGGTGGTGGAAATGTTCTTTATCTGCCCTGTCCAATATGGTGGCCACTACCCACGTGTGACTGTCAGGTACTTGAAATGTGGCTACTAATATGATGGAAAACTGAAAATTTTAATTTAATTAATTAAAATTTAAGTTTAAATAGCCACATGTGAGTAACGGCTACTGCACTGGATAGCACAGTCTAGGACAGTATGGTTACTGGATGGTCCCTTCTGACTTCATTTTCAAGGAATATTCTCCAAATATAAGACTCTGTGTCTTAAATTACTATCATCCTTTTGATAGGCAAACCTAATGATCAGCTTAGAATTAAAAAAAAAAAGCCTTATTAGCTTGTCTGTATAAATAAAGATATGCTTCATCACTGCCTGCTCAATAGCTTGGTTTCTTGGTAATATTTGCACCCATTTATGCTCACATGTGTCACACACAAATCAAGGCGGTGTCCTAATGGGTGCCTCCCGTTTCCAACATGTCCCTGTCATTTCTGCCTAGGTGGTACCTGCCAAACCCTCCTTTTTCTACCCTTAGAGTTTTTTGTTCTTATTCCATTCATTTCAAAATATCATTACCATTGCAAACAAGGAAAATGTGTTTATCAGAAACTGCAAACTCCTTGAGGGCCTCATAGGATTAATCACGGTTATAAAGTTTTATTAAACACAATTTTTGTTTAATGACAAGCTCCACCAGTCCTTCCCATTCCAAACCAATCCTGTCCTAAGGGTGAATTGCGCTTAGCAGATTGTTTTCAACAGACTCTTCAAGACAATCCCTATTACTTTGTCATGCACAGAGATATTTTTCTTCCTGGATAATTTGAACTTCCTTAAAAATCACATCTGTTTCATACTTTATTTATTTGTAATTTAAATCCTTAAATTGAATCTTTCATTACTAACATCTGGGCTTGAAATGCAGCCCACTTGAAAAAATACAAATTTTATTTTATTTGTGGTTACCCCCCTTCACTTGGTAGCACTGGTACAAACATTCTCTGGCCAGAGGCAAAACAGCCGGGTATCTTAAAGCTGTGATGCTGTACCACGTGTAATGTGGCTCACTTGATTGTCCCTGAAGTGACTGGCAATTTGCCCAGAATTAGACTGAATGCACGTAATAAGCTGTAGAATTTCCACAATATTGACAATTAGATATCTCTATACAGCAGCAGCTGTGTATTGTTCTCATGGTATGGTCCCCTCAAAGCACCTCCTAAAAAGAAAAAAAAAAAAAAACTGGCAGAAGGTTGCAGGCAGCAGAAAGGTAATATACATTGTATGAAATATCTCAAATTCAGATTAATCGGGATGTTTCTATTAGTACAGTTTTCTGCAACGGAAATCATGGCTGAAACAGAATGCTTTGGAATAGGCGTTTATAACACCACATCTGTATCGGGTAATTGCTATATTTTTAGCATGTTTCCGAGGAAGATACCTTTTCTCATTTCCATTCACTGCGAAAGGGAGGGAATTGTAGCACCAGCACTCCTGGAGCATTTCGAGTCTTTGAGAGCGAGCAGTTCTGACCCCGTGGACATGTTGCTATGCTCTTACCCTTCTGAAATGGCTTTGGTCATTTAAAATTACTTTTCCCTACCCCCTGAGTGGAAATTAGCCCCAAGAAATCATCTTGTTTGTGGACAGTTTTGATGAGAAAGAGCTCAGCTTCTAATTTGCCACTTTTGCGCTCTTAATACGCAGGGAGTCATTCGGATAAACACGGAAACATCTCTCCATATTTCACTGTTTTTCATAATATTTCTCCACCGGTTCATTTGTTCCATGATTATAGAAAAGCAAAGAGAACATGAAGGAATTGAACCGATAGTTTCTTACTATCTAGAAGCCACTGCCCACAGTCCTAGGATTTGAATATTATTTTAAACCACACGTTTGAAGTTTGCATTATGAATGGCTAATCTTTGATACTTTGCCCGGCAGATCTGGGGGGGGGGGCTGTTGTTGTCTGGAGCCAGACTCAGCAAACTTTGAGTTTTGTTGTTTGTCTCCTCGCGACAGAAATGAATGTTTTAAAAGAAAACTGCTGTTATTCAAAAAATACCGTAAAACCTGGGGAACAATAAGATGTCAGGTTTTCTATTGCAAATTTTAATTTATCAGGCTAATTACCAACAAAATGTAGCTAAATTGCTGACAATCTTGAGACTGATTAATTCAGGAACAAGACATGGTTGGGTTCTTCAAAGGTTAGCAGTAGCATTTTGGTAGCATTAGGAACATAGGATTCTTTCTCACCTCAGATTACATTGTATCCTTCTTTTAGTAACGTCACATTACTAAGAATATATTCAGTTTTGGTCCACACACTACATTGATACACATACATTGATTTCTCCATTAATGCTAATTAGAGGACAAAAGAGAAACCACATTTCTTAGCAAAGAGAACTGATTTAGAAACTTGTGGCTTCTCTCTTGCAATCCAGTTTAAAATTCCTGCTCTCTCTCTCTGTAGCTCCATATTTCTCTTTTAAAATTCATTTGTATTTACACTTCTATTCTTTTCCCTTCCCTGGGTCCAATCTTTAATGATGGGTCCTTCATGATTGCCTTTTGTATTTACAAAGCAGCAAGAGTTGCGGTGGGAGACCCCTTCTAGGAGTCAGGAATTCTGAATTCTCTGGTTCTGGCTCTGCTCCTAACAAGCTGGGTGACTTTAGACTAGTTGTTTCTGCCTCTCTGGGAGCTGAAGTTCCCCCAAATGTGAACAAAACGTCAGCAGAACTTGATGATCTAGAAGATACAGTTGATCACAACAATCAAGTAAAACGTGCCATGGACCCTGACGTCGGCGTCGGCCATTCTTTTGTCAGGCGTGGGAAGCGTGCTTTCTCGGCACCCACTCTTACCAACCTTCCCTCTGGGTTCTTGCACCGGCCTGCAGTTGAATCAGTGCCTAATGAGGTCAGATCATGATGCGTGTTCCTGTGAACCGAAGACAGGGCTGAGATGGCATGAAATGGTACCGCTTGGGTCTTTCTGTTGCCAGCAGGATAACATCGCGTCCCTTTGGTGCCCAATGTACTCTAATAAAGGAGGTTAAAGAGCCAGTACATTAATTGACTCCAGTCCTAAGTCCCTTTTATAACCTGTGTTATCAGCATAAGTACAAGTGTGGTGTAGTAAGGAATATCATTATGAAACAGATTTCCTGAGAGAGGAATTAGCCGGCTCTGGTGGGCATCCCTGCTGTAATGAACACACTTCCGTGTTTATGAACACAGTTATAGATGTACTCTTAACAATTCTGCTGGGGAAAAAAGCTTCATTGGATAGCACATGCCTAATGGAGCGTTTTTTCCGGCTGGTTCTTGAAGGGTTAATTTGCAGTTTACTTTGAATAACATAAAATGAGCTGTAAATAATGTAATGATATGTATTGTTAAGCTACATATACTCTACCAGGTGCTAGGACACCCACTCCTCACTTAGATATAATCTGGGGCAGTCAACAAACACAGATGTATTTTAACAAAGAGAGAGAGAGGGAGATAAAGACAGAAAGAACAAGAAAAAAAATTAAAACATATGTAAGATAATTTAACCAAGATAGAGATCCAGGTAAAACTTGGCCTATTTTTTTTGTCTCTCAGAGAAGCTTTCTTGTACTGGGTGAGATACAACAGCATTTTGGCTTGTTTTTGGAACACACACGAGCCAAACACGTGGGAAACACCTTGACAGGCCTTTTGTATAACTACAAGGAAACTGATAATCCTAAATAAATTACACGGGAAAAATATGAATCTTTGAATACTAGTAATTATAATGGTTATTTTTCACTTTTGTAGCACCTGCAAGTGATGTATATATAACAAAGCTTCAAAAAGCTCTAATTAACTTTTTATTTTTTTCCATTTACTGGCTTTAACCAGTTTGCATTAATTGGCAATTTATAGCTATATATTTTTACCAAATATTTCTATTACTTTTGAGTGGCTGGAAATCACACATTATTGAATTTATTTTCACTGAGTTTGCTTTTAGTTTTTGTCAGCCACTTGCTCTAAACTTCCCCCTGCTTGCCCCACACTCTCGAGGGGTTGTGGAGGGAAGTGGAAATTTCTAGATTCATCTTGTGGGCGGGAGAGACCCACACTTGCTCCTCTGGTGCAGTGACATGACTTCTGACTAATAGTGCCAGTCAGAATTCCTAACTGCTCCTACCAAATGTGCAAGGCTCCGGCTGGAAGACCTCCAGGCTCAGCTTTCTGACAGATTACTCTGGGCTATTCGTGGCAGAAGATTAGTCTGACCAGCACGAAGATGATGCTTTGTTCTGCTGTTGTACTGGGTTTAGGGCAAGACAGACCCAGATGAAGCAGAGCTCTGAGGGGTCTTAAAATGGATACCAAATTTAAAACCTCCCTATTTGCAATCCTGATTATTCTCAAATTACGCCGTTGCTGCTGCTTTGGGTGGCAATGCCAGGAAAAGAGGGAGGCTGAGATTGTCTGTGGGCTAACCTTGTGACCTGGGAAGCAGAAACTGTGCGCTGTTTACCTCGGGAAATCTGAAGGAAGGAGGCAGCAGCTCACACTTGAGATCTCTCTCTCCCTTCCTTCCTTCCTTTTTTCTTTTCCTGAGTTTGTTTTGTTTTAGATGCCTATACCATCTACACAGAAGTGGACCTGCGTGGAAGGTTTTAATAAATATAAAAAAGTTTCTCAGTTACCAGGGAAGAAGAAAGGTGTTGAACTGGTGACCTAAGAAGAGGAGAAGAGGCAGGTTTATGTCAGGAAATCTGAAGTAGGGGGAATCAGATCAGGTGTGTGTGTATTATTTCTTTTTAAAGGAATGAACGCTTTTTAGCTGCTATCTACATCGAAGTGGAAGGTGGAGGAAGGCTTTGACTAGTGTCAAGTGCATCTCAGACCAGTGACCCATCTTTCTGGCTGACCACGGGCCTAGGCCAGAGTGAATGCTGCCTGAAAGTAAGACTGGGGCCTCTCAGGATGCAGAGGCAAGATGGCTGCCACAGCCATCTGCAGGACATCAAAGGCTGCTGCCTGATGGCGCTTGGGCTGCCAAAGCTTCTAAAGGGTTTGGCGCCTGACTGGAAATCGGATGCAAACTGTCCATCTGCCGCATGGCACTGGCGACAGCTGATTCTTTTGCAGTCTGCAAGATGGACCCGGCCTAAGCCAATCGGCCCCCGTCCCTGATTGCACAAGGTTTGTCTGACCCGTTTCATTAGCCAGACACACGAGTTACAGTATGTGATTTTTCATTTTGCTTGGTACGTGACACTATAAACACCAGTGCTGGGGACGAACTGAGAAACCAAAGGGGACGCACTGCTGCTTCTGCGGAGAAAGCATATTGGCAATGCTCAAAGCATATTGGGGCATAACAGTAGCCTGGAAACCCCAATATGGATTAGGACAACTGACCAGATGTCTTGACTGACATTTTTTAACAAGTTTCAAGGGTATCTCTACAAAATAGAACGCTAACTATACATCTGTGTGCTCCTTTTCTGTCCCACCCCCTCCCAGCTTCAACTAAGTGTGTGGTGCTTGGAAACTCAGAATGTAGCTGACAGCTCCAGTGACAAAGAGAAGCTTCCACATGCTCAGACTGTGGCCCATCTACTTAGGAAATGCCTGAACTCCATTTGGAGGGAGTGGCTGCTTGCCACCGAGGGAGTGAATGACAGCATGACCCCAATGTGGACGTGGGCAGCTCTCTTGCAAGCTGCCCCTTTGAGGGTAGAGGAGTATTTTTGGAATTAGAGTCTGTTTCCTTCACTGCCCTCTGCCACAAGCTTTTATGGACACTCCGGCAATTCATTGTCACATGGTAAATTCAGTTTTGCTCCTGGCTAGTCTGGTTGGGGCTGCTGCAATTGGAAAGGCAGACAATACACAGTCATTCCGCCATGGGATGGAGGGCGGGCAGGAAGAGAGGAAGATTAGAATTTTAGGGAAGAGGAGCAGATTTATAATTCTAATTTTCTAAATTACAGGCTTGTTGGCATGGGAGATTAAATTGGATTTTAAAAGTTTGAAAATCACAAGGAAAAGCTGTAGTTTTAATATTTGGGTTCTCAAGCATTATGGTTAAATTCTGGACTCTTTGTGGTAATCGCATATTTAACCAAAAATGGTTCTTAAGATTTCATGTATTCCGAAAGATTGTAATTTAAACTTGGCTAGAGGTTAATGTCAACCCCTATTTTGAGTTCTAGAAGGCTGTAGTGTGGATTAAAAGCAGCATCTCCTTTTCTTTAAGAGCAAATCAGACATATAATTTACCACTGGATGTCTTTGTCAGATTTTGTCTAGCTGGTTATCTTTCTATCTTCATTTGTTTGATCAGCATAAAATAGAATATTGGATCTGCAAATTTCCTGGGACTGATGGTCAGAATCTGCAGATTTCGAAGCTTAAACCTTTCTTTTCCTTAATGATCAGCATTTAAATGTGTTGGAAACAAATTCTTTACATCTCACTAAAATGTGCATATAGTAAAGCTAGCCTCCTCTTAAAGCATCACGGATTCATGAGTTGGAATGGAAAGCTGAGATTGTGTCAGCCAAGATTCTTTTTGTATCACTGACAAAGTTTGATGAAGGAGAAGATGAAGTGCTCTGTTTAAAGAAACACAGTCCCGGGCCTGTGTGCGTCCCTCTATGCTGGAACCAGGCCAACTTGACAACTGGACTTGCTTTCCTTAGTAGAGTAAGACATAACTACATACCTGGATCATATTTTCTTTGATTAAACAAAAAGAAAAGGAAGGATTATGTTTTAGATAAAGTTAGAGATCTTAAAATTAAAAAGTCCAAAATCTTGCCTTGACCAGAAGGAGCTATGCAACGAATGAAAAGATTTCCTCAATTCAGCTTCATCCATCTGCTGTTTGCAAAGCTATTTCAAGACCGTTTTACCTGGAGCCGGGGAAGCAGTGAGCTTTGTCAGCTGCAGTTATGAGCTGGCACAAATGTGAAGGGCTCAGACCAGAGCTCCTGGTGACGATCCTCTACATGTAGAAACTGGGAGACAGACCAGCCCCCACAAAGAATGCGAGCACCTTCCTCTCTGCCAGAGTCCTCCAGTCAGAATCAGTGTTGCTGACAGCAGCCCGGGGTTCACACGTACATGACAAAGGTTTATGTGTTGGACGCAGAAACACACTATTTCCTTGTCGGAGTCGGCACAGGCAATTCCCTTCCACAGACAGTTAAAAATAATGCCAGGTGCAACATAAACAAAAGTTCCTAACAGACACTGTGCCATTAGACTTGCTTTGTAAATGAAAGTCTTCCTTTGTTCCCTACTTCTTTCTGAAACAACTTTTATGTTGGCTGATGAAAGGAGAAAGCTCTCAGACTCAAACCTTCCGAAAGAACATGTTGTGTGACTGCGGAGTCTGGATTCCAAGGCCCACCTCTTTATAGCCCTTCTTTCCAGTTTGAAGTCTGCTTTGCTTTTCTGTTGTTTTTCAAAGATGGATGGATGTTGTAGAAAACCTTTGCTTTATCAGACACCAAATTATATGATAGTTTGGACTCCGTCCTTTGTGGTAGGTTGATAAAAGTCATTCCATTCAGCGCAGTCACCCCACCTCATTTCTTTAGTCGGCTTGGGTGATCTGAAAAAAAAAATCACAAGTAAGCTAAAGTTGTGATTTGAAAAAAATCACAAATTAAAATTTGGGAATGTTAAAATGAAGGCAAAATACTTCAGCACAATTTATGAGGATTTATTGGAATTCTGAAAATCCTGCATAACTTGAAGACTGACCTGAACTTTTTTTTTAAAGTCAGAATGAGCAGATGATTATTTTAAACTCTTCCATTATTTCCTCATTGTTCTCCCATCACTATGGCTGGTCTCTCCATGGAGTTAAGGCTTCCTTAGATGCTGTACAATTGGACATCAAGTACTGATGTTTCTTTAGCAGGATTCCGTCCTGAGCCCTGACTTTATTTGTCCAGCAGATCCAGGTGGAAATACCTGTTTGGTTGATGAGTTTGTTGGGGAAGACCTGGCTCCTGCCTCTAGAATATCTGGGTTGTAGAATGTGGCCAATTAGTTGCCTCAGAAAAGAACATGAAGATAGATTGAGGAGGTACTAGGAGGGGAAGCAGTGGCTTAAGAGTGGATGTTACTTCCTTCCTTGTGCACCTGGACACTTCTCCCCACAATCGTGCACAGGCCTGGCATTTGTCTGCCATCTGGATTTCTTTGGATCTACAGGATGATAAATAGCTGGAAAGAAAGTAAAGAATTAGGGCAACTATCCAGATGTTTTGACTGGATGTTCCAGGCATTTCAGCAAACATTTATTGAGTGGTTCTTACAAACAAGGCTGAATGCTAAAGGCATTGGGAGACACCAAGGCGAATAAGATAAATTTTCTATCAGAGTCAGGCTTTGTGCAGAATCCAATAGAGCTTAGCTGCACTCCAAGAATTTTTAGTGAATCCGATGGGCCCAAGTGGAAGAAAGTCATGGTTCAACAGGACATATGCCCATAGGTCATGTCCATGAATCAGACAGGGGCACTCATTCACCCTGTTTCTTCAAAAAACCGTGTCTGTTGCAGAGGGGAAGAGGATTATAAATTCCAGCAGGTGTTTGCAACTTTGCAGACTGCCATATTTCTGGTGCTGGGTCAGTACTAGAATTTGTTCTAATGTAGGGCTTGGGCTATGTCTCATAGATTGTGTTATGATTAGGGGACCTATGTAATTAATCATTCCTAACCAAGGACCTTTTTGAAAACGTGAATGGAAGCTATTAACAGTTATGCTGGGATAACAGGAGTAAACTGGGATGCTCTGAGCAAATAGGACATATGGTCATTCCAGTTACAGCTGAAATAATCTTAGGATGAGGCTTTCTCAGTGTACCTCTGGGGGGAGTGAGGAAGGGTTCCTGATGTCACCTTGTGTGCTATCTCCAGACCCAAGAACACCAAATTGAAACAAAGTGGAAACGCAACTTTAATGGTCATGTCCTCAGCATTTATTTTGCTGTACCTTGGTTGGACCCTTCTTAGTTACCTTTCCACTAACTCAAATGGTCAATTCTGCTCAGAAGTAAATGCTCACTTGAGGATTAAGCCTGACAATGATTTGGATCATCTACTTTCAGATAATCTAGAGTTACCAGATACCTTGCACCTTTGAAGTTAAATGTAATGGATCATATATTCTGTTTACTACAACAGAATGCCTGCATTAAAATTCTGAAATACTTCTGGCAATAGCATGAAAAGATAGGTAGTATCTCTTTAATTTTTCTTTGATTCAAAAAATTAGATGTAAAATATTTTATTAACAATATCTTATCTATTTCTCTTGGTTTGCAAATTTTGCAGTAAAAGTACTCCAGGAATCAGAGTGATTTCTTCTTGATCATTTGATTTCTCTCATGAATTATATTGAACTTAGTAAAAACGTGCTGCTTGGCGCATAGTGAGAACTCAATAAATGTTCAATAAATGAATGAATAAATAAATTTGGTTCAAACAAGTAAAAATCAGTTATCTCATTTTCTTTCCAACTTGCTTATGGACTTTCAACATTCTTTAAGAAATTATTCCCTAGCAGAAATATCAATTTGTGTTTGGGAGTCGTTTTTAAGTCACTGACCCGTATGGCTGTGCTTGATGTGCGTTTGTGTGTGTGTGTGTATGGGTTCACGTGAGTGTGTACATTGTGATTAACTGTCTGCTGAAGCTTAAAGCATAAGATGTTACTAGTGCACAGCACTGAAAATCCAACACTTTTCTACATTCCTTGTAGGAATTCTACCCGATGCTTATATTTCATAATCTGTATGTTCTGTGTGGGTAAATTCATCTTACTGTCATCTCCTCATCCTTCATGGGCAGCAGTTATAACTGCATAGGTGGCTCTACCTACCGTACCTAGCATAGTATCAGATGGAAGTCAACAGCACAGGATTATTTTTAAATAGTCATGACGAGGAGGAAGTAGAATCTTCATTTGGGTGTATTTTATAAATAGAAGCTCAAGGAAAGGGACCCAGAATTTTTGACTATATTTTCATCCAAATCGTTAAAAGCAGTACAAAATGCAGATTGCTTAGTGTATGGAAATTTTTTATGTTAATTTGATATTTTCTAGGAACTCAGGTTTAATAAATCCATCTACCTCTTCTCTTGTATTTAAGATAAAAAACAGAGATGCTATTCAAAATCTCAGTCATGTGAGAAAAAAGTCTGTAGACCTTGTTTGGAAGAGGTGTAAAGAGTAACCGGTAAATTGCGGGGATCATACACTGTTAACATTTTATGTTTTAACCCAAACAAAATTAATAGTTCACTTGGGTTTTGCAAAGATTGTTCCTGGACCAGCTGTGTATTTCTGAATGACATAAATATAAAAAAATTAGAAATTAACTTTAAATGGATTTAGGCTTCTTCCATAAATGAGAGCCACCCTTACGCAAATTACTAAATCTATTCAGAGTAATTTATCAAGCAGTTATATGTTGTTTTTCTATTTGAAATTCCAGAAAATTTAATAACAACATACTTTCTGGAAATTGCATTAGCATAACCATTAATAAGTTAGACCTATGGAGCTTGTGTGGGAGAAGAACGTTGCCATTAACAATGTCTAGTAAAGTGGGAACTGGTTATCACTTAAGCATATCTATGGTAATGCTGAAAGACAAGGTTTTCCAAGAGCTTTCAGTATCATCTGAAATAAGCACTTAGAAAATTGTTCTATGGTATTTAGCAGCTAACATGAGCCAACAGCGGTGAGATAAGTGGTCCCAAATGAAAAGGATATATGGGGAGCCAATTGTAGAATTTTACAGCCAGAAGAGCTCTTATCATTTAACTACTCCAAACCCAAGATAAACAGGTTCAGAGAGGTCAAGTGACTTGCCCAAAGTCACACAGCTAGTTTGTAGCAGAGCCAGGATGAAACCCTGCATCTCCAGAGTCTCAGCAGAATGCTCTGCTCATCATATCGCACAGAAATTGTAAAATGCTGGGTTAACACTGCTCACAAATAAGCAGGGGTCTGGCAGCTGATGGATAAATTTGGCTGGTGCAAACAATTAAGTGGAGTAACTGCAAAATTGCAAAAAGTGTGAAAATTTATTTTATCTGTGATTTGGGTTTTTGGAAAAGAGTTTCTTAGCTGGTCAAATTCAAATAACTGCTAACTCTTTGCAAAAGGTTGCTCTACTTTTGGAGAACCATGAAAACATGATTCAGAAATGTTTCACCCTTAAAACCTATTGTCAACATCCAACTGTGGGTGCAAAAGGATTTGTGGCAGCCTCTTACTCAGGTCTCCTCAAAATAATTAGGAAATGAAATAAATGACTGAAAATGCGAGGAAAGAGGCTTTTTGAGCCACAAATTTCAAGCCATTTTTGTCTTATTTGGGAATTTTTCAATTGTTTTAGACACATCACACTTGGAAAACAAAAGACAGCTGATCATTAAAAATTAAACCCAGGTGCATGTGTAAGTCACATCTTCGGTTGGCGAAGGGAAGGCTGCGCGAGCGGGAACTTCCGCCAGCGTTCCAAGTTAATGAGGGGTTTCCACCCTTTTTGCTCTTTGACCTTATTGGTGCCTCTGCCGGTCTCCTTTGTGCCGCTGTCCTGGAAATACAGCGTGGCTGGCCTGTATTTGCAATTACAATGGTCTTGGAGAGCATTAAGAAGGCTGGGTCATCAGATAACCACAAACTTGGGGTCTCAACTGCAGTTATTAACTGTTTTGCTGGAAAACCAAGTATCATTTCAAACGTGGAGTGGACCTACAATGTGGCAGTCACGGTGGCAAGAAATTTAAAAAAGACAAATAACTTAGTTTGGAGTGTTCTGACAATGGCAGGTGTGAGAATAGATTATTTCTTCCCTTCCCACAGCTACCCAAGTCACTTTCTACCCTTATTCCTTTGTTATCATTGTATGTATTTCAAGATTATCATATCTGCCGCATTTCGTGACACCGCAAAAACACGGTTCAGAAAAGCTGAACTTTTAATTGTGGTGAGAAGTAAGTTAGCTTAATTATTCTCGGGTAGTAGAAAAGATAGGTTTGTTTCTCTCCCTCAGTCTTTCCTTCCTAATCGCAATTCAGCACCCTTTTCCCGGCATCGCTATGTATGAACTTCATGCTGCTAGACAAATAAATTCTTTGGAAAAAATGCACATTTTTATTTGGAAATAATGCCATCTCTTTGTTAGATTTGCAGCAATCCTATTTTGCCTCTACTGTTTTTAAGTCGAAAATGAAAAATTATATAGAAGATGTTTGTGCATCATATTGTGCTGAATGGTATGTAGGTCAGCATGCTGCAGCACGGAAGATAAGGGACGGGGAACAAGTGTTCTATGTACTTACAAGCAAATATCAGTCATAATAGAGGAAGACAGATCTACAAGAGCGTTTTGGCTTCGGAAATGTTTCTTGTCATTAGCATTTAAAAAAAGCTATGAGATTCAGGCCTATCAGCGCCGATTCACAGCAAACCCTGGCTTGCACAGGTTGTTATCTATTTCGCACAGAGGTACAGCTGGTTAGCAAATGGATTTGCAGATTTTTTTTTTTTTTTTCAGGGATGAGTAAAAAGGCAAAGAATCAGGTACTTACAACCCATTCAGAATGTAACAATTTTGTTTGTGTTATAAACCAAACCTTCTGTTTTTGCAAACTGCATTATTTTTAGAAACAGAACCAAGAAAAAAACCCCAGCTGATTTAAAAAAAAAATCTTTCTTCATATTCCAACATCCCTAAGGGTTCTAATATCCATGAAGTAATACCAGCAAAGAGAGCTATAAGAACAGCGGACTCCGATGATTCAGTTTACAACGCGGCTTTATTGTGTTAGCAGTCAAGTCAAAAGGCAATATCTAATATTTTTTAATTTTTTATTCCTCTCTCTACTCTAGATGTAAAGGAGGAGAAAGTGCTGGGTAAAGGTGTGTGTGTGTGTGAGAGAGAGAGAGACACACACACACACACAGATTATTATTGAGTCCTCATTTGGAAGGGCAAGGGTAATGCATTTTAATATGTGTGTGAACTAGTATCAATTATCAGAAAGGACATCACAGTGCAAGAAACACAATAGTTTTGTCTGAAACTATACAATCTAGTAGATATAGCTGATTGATTTCTTTGGGAAAAAAGGCAATTACTGAGAAGAGAAAATAGACAGCAAGGTATTTCTGTCTCCTGGGTCTAAAGATATTTAAATCCTTGGCTTTTGTTTAAGGAGTGCTTGAGGAGTTTCCCAAATGAAGACATGGTGCAGGGACCACATTTCATCATGTGGGTGCCTATAGATATCTGTCAAATATTTTCTGTAAGGACTCTGAGTTGTGATGGGTGTCAGATTTGACATGTCAAAAAGCATTGCCCCCCAAATCAAGCCCAGTGGATGAATTACCATGAATGATTAGGCACGCAATCAAACAATCTACAAGGCTCCCGATGTCACAGTTACTGTTCACATAGAGAATACTTACATTAGATCCCCTTCTAGTGCTATTTGCTTCATTAATAGGGAGGTGATGGAATCCTGTGCAATGAGGCAGGATAAGCCAAATCCTTTGTCAACATCTACGACTTAGATCAAAGATTGGAATAAAGCAGGGGTGGGTGGAGGGAAACGATGAAAGAGTAAACAGAAATTAAGAAATGGATTGGATGTTCTGGAAACATTTCATAAATGAAACACTGTTGAAGTACAACACTGAGCATTTTTGATTACAGTGTTTTATTAGGAAATAGACAATCAGCCACTTCACTTTTAAATCAAGTTTTCTTGAGTTAGTTTATTCTGCTGTCTGTCAAGGCAAATACCTTTTGTGGAATCGTCCGGGAGTAGAACTGGTCTCACTTTCTCCATTTTGTTATATTATCCTAGCCCTTCCTTTCAGGGAGGTCCATGAACAGACTGCATTTCAGTGTAACTGGTTTCTTTGCAATCTTTTATATTTTTACATTTCTATTTTATGCATTTATTTTGCAATCCTAGATATATTTTATTATTCTGAGAAGAGGTCTATTGGCTTCCTTAGGAATCTGTGGCCCAAGAAAGGTGAAAGAGGTAGATTTGAAGTAGAATAGACCTTTGGGAAAAAACCCGAAACCCAAAAACCAAAACGTGAGAGGTACTCATATAAAAATAGATGCCGAGTCAGGTGGCTGGTACTAAGTTCTCTCTTCCTTTTTCACTGCATGTGAAGATCGGGAATGTCTTAAAATACTGAGGACCCAGCAAAGCTGAGGGACTACATGGAGGAAAGTGTATCAACCAGGATGTGCTCTGGGAATAAAGACGTAAAATCCTGATTATTCGCATCTGCGCATCTCCTTCTTTTCTCAGAAAGCTTGCCTTCTTTCTCTCTCCCCTCCCTTTTCCTCCTCCCTCAGTTCTTTCCTTTGAGTGATCTCGACTTCTTAGACTAAAATTCCCCTAAACTCTAGGCTTCAAGAGAACAGAGACTGCTTTTTCACCAGACCTGGCACAGAGTGGGAGGTCAGTAAACATGTGTTGAATGAATGAGTGAATGAATGAATCAGTTTGTGTAAAGGGAAAGATACTTCATATTGGCGATTTCCTGTGTGGACAATCAAAGGTGGAGATGAAGTCGTACAGAAAAAAATTCAGTCTTACCAGATCACAAGCTCTAAGCCTCACACGTGCGAGCTCTCCAGCAGAGAGCTGATCCAACGGTATGCGCAGCATCTCCTTCCTTTTTTGTCCCTCCCAACATAGAGTGCTCACGCAGAGAAGATGCCTCCGTGGACAGGAGGACCGCATGACATTCCCCAGGCCCATCACCTGGGTCAAGATAAGGGTTCTCTACCATGGGTCATCAGTACCTTTGTAGCCACTAAGCTCCTCCTTAAAAACATTAAAAAATATTTTATGCATAAAAATAATATAAAAGAATAGTAAAATAAACATCCAACATCAGCAGTAGGACATTGCAAATACTGTTGAAGTCCCCTGTCACCTGTTCTTCTCAATGGGAGTGGTGTAATCACTGTTCTGAGTTTGGTTTATCATTCATTTGCCTTAAGTTATAGCTCTATTACAAAGATGTTTATTGATGATATATTGTTTAACTTTGTATTTTTTTTACAAATGGTATCATATTGTCTGTTTTATGTATTTTTTATGAGATTTGATTTTTTTAACTACAGTTATGTATCTGAAATTCACCCATGTTAAGTGTAGCAATAGTTCATTGGTTTCTCAGTGTTGCATAGTATTCTATTATGTGAGTATCTGCAATTTATTTGTACAGTTGCTTGTTGATAGCACCTTGATTTGTTTCCGTCTCTTTGGTGCCACAATCCATGGTGTCATAAGCACTCTCACATGGTCTCCTGGGCTGAACATAAAGAAAATAAAGACATTTTAATTTATTAAAGATATATTTTTGTTGCAGAGAAGTATGATAGAGTAAGATCAATAAAACACTTTTAAATGTAAAAGGGGGAATTAAATTAGGAGCAATGTAAAATTTCTGACTTTGAAGAAGAATTTGTACATGTATTTTTAAGTAGATGATGGAAATTATTATGCTTTATCAAACTGTTATGGTTTTTAGATACCTTTGGATATATTTACAAGTAGTGTAAAAATGTCACTATTTCTAATATGCCAGAAACTACATCGTCTGTGACTGTTCAAGCTGGTGATAAAACTTTTTAGCTAACTTAAAACTGTACAAGATCGCATGCAATTAAAAAAATTCTTTTCAGATTAGAGAACAAATTGTTTTAAAGAAGGAACAGGACTGCTGGGTCATAGTGTATGTGCATGTTTCACTTTTGAAGATAAGGCCAAATCGTTTTCCAAAACTGTTGTTTTGATTTGCACTTCTACCAGCAACATAGGACAACATATTTCTCCACACTCTTGTCAACAACACTTGCCATAGTCTGACTTCTATGTTTTTGCCAATTTGATGTGGCTAAAATGGTATCCGATAGGGGTTTTATTCTGTGCTTCCCTCATTACGTTGCAACACTTCCTTGTATGCTTCTTTGGCCATTTGTGTCCCGTTTTCTGGCAACTGGTATTTAGAAGCCTTAATTCTGGGTGCTCGGGGTGCCTATGACTTTTGGGTCGCCATTGCTTCTAAGCCTTTAAAGTGGACAGAACTGAAAAATATGTGCAATTTTGTAAGAGGAAGAATATTATGAGGTTTTCCAATTCAAACGTCAGTTTATGGAATTTTAACTAAACTTTGCTCGTATACTTTTTCTCTTACAAAGAAAATCTTGGTTCACAAGGGCACAATTATTTGCTTTATCCCACGATAAAATATTAATGGTTTCAAAATCACAATACTAGTATTGCTATTAGAAAATACTAGCAACAAGACTATTGAATAAAACAAGATTTCTTTGTGACTCTTTTTGTTTTTAGAAAATATCCTCCCAACGGAGTACACTCAAGATAGAGGGTTTTAGGGTCCCTTGAAGTGGAGTTTTCTATGAGTAGGTTTGCCGCCAACTGGATATTTAGTTAGATTCATTTCTTTCAGTCTGTTTTAAATTTTGAAGCACTGATTATTCCTTTTTGATTTAATTTTGTCTTTTAATTTATATGGTTCCAAAATCAAAACTATATAACAAGATACATTTGTAGAAGTTTGGCGCCCATCCCTGTCCCCTCCAACCTGCACCGTATCCCCCTCATAGCTAGCCATTTTAAAAAAAGTTTTATATTTGCACTTCTATTGTTTCTTTTCAAAAATGTAAACAAATAGCTGCACATAAATCTTTTTACCTTTCCCTCTTTTGCACAATAGTGGGTTTATAGTTAACATATAATAACAATAAAACTTTAAAAAGAGCATACAATAAACAATAATTTTTTTGCACGTTGCCTTTATTGTTTAGCAACATATATGTGGAGACGATTACATATCGATATTTAGAGATTTTTTTTATAGCTTATTCCTTTTCACAGCTGCATTATATTACATTGTGTGAATGTACCATAGTTTATCCAACCATTCTCCAATGATGGACATTTGAGTTATTTTCAGTCTTTTTGAAAATAGCACCACAATGAGTAGCTTTGAGCCTACGTTATTCACATTTTGCTGGTGCATCTTTGGGATACAGTGCCAGAAGTAGCATTGCTAGATCGAAAATGCATATGAAGTTTTGCTAAATAAAGCTAAATTTGTCTCCATGAGGTTCTGCCATTTTTGCATTCCTACCACCATTGTAGGAGACTGTCCATTTTCTGATAGACTTGCTAGCAGATCATGTTATTATCATCCAGAATTTTTTCTGATCTGCTGGTTGAGAAATGGTTCTTCACTGTAGTTTTAATTTGCCTTTCTTCCATTATGAGCAAGGTGGAACATCTTTTCATTTCTGTGAACTGCCTGTTTATATTGTTTACTCATTTTTCTGTTGGATCATTGGTCTTTTCAACTTTCAGGAGCTCTTTTTGTGTTAGGGAATTTGCCCCTTGTCTGTGACATGTTACAAAGACTTTTTTCCAGTTTGACATTTGTATTTTGCCTTTACTCGTGGTGTTTTTGCTTTTGTTTTTGCCGTGAAAGCTTTCTGTTTTATGTGGGCAAATAGGAAAGCTTTTACAAATCCAGGTTATAAAGAAATTATTTTCTTCCATTAGTTCTATCAGTAGATAGTATGCTAAAAATTTTTTTTGTTATTAAAATTTTCGAGCATACAAATATATAGAGAACAGTGCAGTGGACTCAGTTTATTCATCAATCAGCTATAACAACTATCATTAATGGCCTATCTTGTTTCGTCTATACATCTATTCACTCTCCTATCCCATATTATTTTGAAGTGAATCTTAGATACTATACTATTTCATCAATAAATATTTCATCTTGTAAACAGTCTTTAAAAAATTTACAAGGCTGGCCTGGTGGCGCAGAGGTTAAGTGCGCACGCTCCCCTTCGGCAGCCCGGGGTTCACCTGTTCGGATCCCGGGTGTGGACATGTCGCAGCTCGGCACGCCATGCTGTGCTAGGCGCCCCACATACAAAGTAGAGGAAGATGGGCACAGATGTTAGCTCAGGGCCAGGCTTCCTCAGCAAAAAGAGGAGGACTGGCAGTAGTTAGCTCAGGGCTAATCTTCCTCAAAAAAAAAAAGAAAAAAAATTTACATTTTACATTTGTTGCTGGTTTATGTAGTGTAATTAATTTCATTTATTACTTTATTTTACTAATGTAATTGCTTTTTGTATATTAAGAAAATATCTTGTTTTAAAAATAATTTGTAGATTTATTTGAGCTTTCTATATAAAAAATCGTCATACGTTAATTTCTATAGTCTCTCTTCTTGCTTTCTAAACTTGTATCCTTTATTAAATTAAAAAACTTAATCTTTTTATACTTAGCTGACTATGACTACCATAGAGGGTTTCTTTTTCTAATTTTAAAGACAATGATTCCAATATTTTATTTTCTGTGTTATGTGTACTGAAGGTTTTTGTAGACACTCTTTCTCTGCTTAAGGAAGTTACCCTTCATTTTCTGATTTGCTGTTAATTTTTATCATGAAAGGGTATCAGATTTTTCTAATACTTTTATGCATCCATTGAGACTATCAGATGGTTTTATCTCTTTTATTTATTTTTTTTAAATTTGTTGAATTACAAGACTTTCTGTAACTAAACCAGATTTGCATTCTTGGGATAAACCCACCTCATTCAAGATGCATTACATTTTAAAAAACTATAAAGCTGGATTTAATTTGCTAATATTTTGTTCAGAAGTTTGCATCTATCTTCGTGAGTGAGATTGGCTTGTATTTTCCTTTTCTATTAGGACCTTGTATGATTTCAATATCAAGATTATACTATCTTAATAAAATGAGTTGGGAACTATTCCCTCTTTTTGTATTCTCTGTATACATTAAAAATTTTTGTTCCCTGAAAGCTTAAGAGAATTGACCTATAAAACCATGCGAGCCTGGTGATATTTTTGGGGAAGATTTTTAACCATAGATACAATGCTTAAAAAGGTTCGCAGGATTATTGGTGTTTTCTATCTCTTCTTGAGTCAGTTTTATTAAGTTGTGTTTTTTTTTAGTGGAATTTATCTATTTCTTTTAAGTTTTAAACTATTAGCCTAATGTTGTTCATGGTATGTTGATTATCTTTTTATTTTCTGTCTCTGAATTTCTGTAACCCAATTTTCATTTATAATATTGTTTTTTGTGTTCTTTTTCTTGACCAATATATTTGTTTGGCATTGTTTGTTTATTATTATATCCTATTTTTAATTAATTAATTTTAATGATTAATTTACATTATTTAGTAATTTTTCTTCCTTCTACTTTATTGATATTAATCTCTTTATTTTTCTAACTTTTAATTTTGACACGATTCATTACATTTCAGCTTTTCTGCTTTTATTAACTTTTAAAAATGGCTATGCATCCCATTTATTTTGGCTGGTTGTATTTTAAAATTTTCTTTGATCTCTGAGTAATTTAGAAGTACGTTTTGTGTCAAGACATAATTTTTAAGAACTTATCCTTTTGTTACATTTTAAACTAAATTGCATTTTGATAAGACAGTATGGAATGCATGATAATTTTTTTTGAAATTCATGGACACTTTGTGCACTAGTATTTGATCAGTTTTTGTAAATACTCCACATGTGTTTGTTTGAGACAATGTTATTCTCTAATTGTTTTGGGTGGGGCTTTTTATATGTCCGTGAAATCAAGCCTCTTAATTTTGCTATCCAAATCTATATCCTTAGTAATTTTAACTTTTTAATTACTAAGATAAATTTGTTAAATCTCCCACTAAAATGATGGATTTATTAACTTCTCATAATTTTGTGTATTTCAAAGCTATGTTATTGATGCAATAAATTTAGAATTGTTTTTCCTTTCTAATATGATATACATATATATTAGATATGATATATATATATATATAAATTGTGCAGCTAATATGAATTTCAACCCTAGGCTCATTTGATTGCAGAGGTTATAAGTTTTAGGAGACTATTATTTATATTGTAATTATTCTTATATCCAGAGTCAAAATTGGATCAAACAGGTTTTTCTGATGACTCCCTTTGTGTCAGGCAAGTGGATCATTTTTTCTTACTTATCCTTTCATTGAGAGTGTGGCCTCTTTGAGGGTCCCATTATTAGGTAGGGGTCTGATTTCAGCCCCTTTACAGTGTGTAGGCTCGAGGGCTGGTCTGTCATTTTGTGAGCGACTATTACTTCTCACATCTCTAGGTTCACGTGTTGACCTTTACGATCAGGACTGTTATGACTTCCATGTTTTCTTAGCACTCTGGTTTCAATTCTCTGCTAATTTTTTTTTTTTTGCCGTTGTGGTTTTCCCTTATTTTTTTGTGAGTTGAACAATGCATTTAAAAGCATGCTTATTATAGTATATCTAGCAGAAATTATTTTGTGTTGGGCCATTTTTTCCCCAAATTATCTAATTTATCATATTGCCAGAAGTGTAAACCTCCTGTCTTGCAATAGGCTTTTAACCAGTTTCTTCCCTCAATCCATTCTCTGCAAAGTAACCAGAATAATATTTTTATAATATCAGTCATATTATGCTGCACATAGGCTAAAATTCAAATTCTTTACCAAGGTACACAAAGGCTGTATAACGTGGTCTCTGCCCACATTTCAAACTCATCTTCAAACTATCCACTCTACAGACTTGCATCAATCACCTTGTCTTTCTTTCTGTTCCTTGACAGGCTAACGTTATCCTTGCCTTAAAGCTTTTATTGATCTCTCCCCTCTGCCTAAAATGGTCTCTCCCAAGATCTTTGTAGTCTGGTTCCTTCTTATCATTCAAATTTCCCCCAAATGTCACTTCCTCAGAGAAGACTTTCGTTATCCCATCTGAAGTTGCCCCTCCCTAACTCTCATATCGCCCTGGTTGTTTTCACAGCATTTATTGCCATCTAAAATTATCTTGTTTATTAGTTTACTTGCTAGTTTTCTCTTTCCCTTCTCTGGGATGTAAGTTCCATGAGGACAAGGACATAATTCATTAATATTTGCCCAACGCCTCAAAGAGTTCAGGTATTCAACATATATTTATCAAGTGAAATTCATTAAAAAAAAATCTGTTGAATACCTGCTATGAGCCAGACACTGTTTGGGGTCTTTAGGACACACAAGTGAAATAAAGACTTAAGGACCCCTGCCTTGTACAGCCTTTATTCTAAATGTATATCTAAAGGGGTAGATATACATTAAGCAATAAGCATATCATATACGTAAATAACTTGGCATATTAGAAGGTCATATGTGCAGTGGGAAAAAGAAAGTAAAGTAGAGTAGTGGAGAGGAGCAGTTTGCAATTTTAAATAGGATAGGTTAGGCTTTATTGAGAAAGTGATATGAGAGCAAAAACTGAAATGAGAGACTTAACTGGATGGATATCTAGGGGAAGAGCATTCCAAGCAGAAGGAACAGCAAGTGTCAGGGTCCAAAGGAGTCCTAGCGGTGGGAATGGAGTGAGAAGGTGGGAGGAGACGAATTTAAACTGGAGGCCAGATTAAAGGTCTTTGTAGACTATTATGAGGATTTTGGTTTTTCCTCTGAGTGAAATGGAAGCCACTGGAGGATCCTGAGCTGAGGAGGGACACAGTCTGACTTACGTTCTAAAAGGACCTCTTGGGTTGCCGTGTTGTGAATAAACATGAGGCAATGCTAGAAGCAGAGAGACCTATGAGAGACAATTACAGTAATCCAGGCAAGAGACGATGTGGCTTGGACTAGGTGATGGCAGTGGAGGTGGTAAGAAGTGGTTGGACTCTAGAAACATTTTGAAGGTTGAGACAACACGATCTGCTAACAGTGTAGACATAGGTTGTGAGAGAAAGAAAGGCATAAAGGATGATATCGACAACTAGAAGGATGGAACCGACACCAATTGATATGAAGACCATGGGTGAAGTAGGTTTTGGGGGAAAAGAAGAGTTGTTTTGGATGTGTTGAATTTAGCCTCTAAGTAGTAATGTTGAGTAGGCAGTTGGAGTTCCGAACAAGGGTCTGGGGAGGAAATATAAATTGGAGAGTAGTTAGAATGGAGGTGGAATTTAAAAGTCAGCGAATGAGTGTAGGCAGAGAAGAGAATAGGACCAAGGCCTGAACACTGGGTGACTCCGACGTTAAGCAGGCAGGGAGAGGCAGGGGGACCAGCAAGACAGATGGAGAAGTTACCACAGGTGCGTTAGGAGAGGAACAGGAGAATGGGTTCTGGAGCCAAATGTGGATGTTACATGACTTTAATACACTCCTGTCAATGTATAATTTTTGAAATTTCCATAAATGCAAATAAAAAATGGTGATTATTGAATTAGTTTCTTAATGTATACATTTGTAATAACAAAAAATCTACTCAGAGGTGAAATCCTTCACAATTTCCAACACCAAGTAATGTGTGACTTGAGATTTTATAGGACTTAAATGTGAATCTTTAAACCTGGCTTCTATGAGGGTCTCACCGCTGTGTTGTTTTAACTCTCCCTGTGGAGGGAGAGCGAATTGTCTCTTCCTTGTCTCTGCTAGGGTTCCCATTCCCATTACTCCCGGCCTCCATCTTCCCCATCTGAGGTCCTTTTGCTGTTTCTGTTGTGATAAAAAGGATTTCTGAGACAAAGAGCATATAGAATGTGGATGGAATGCCTGGCTTCTCATTAGCTACCCAGCCTGGACTTGTGCTTGGATAGATTTCAGGATAGCTTCTAATTGCCCTACAGTTTTGTGTATGGAACTGGGTGGGGTGGCATATTTCTAAGTTCTCAACAGAATTTTATCAAACTTACAACATCATTTTTGCAACTTCCAACCTCCATCTCCACTCTTCTCCCCAAAAACCTGACACGTAGTAGGTATTCAGGAAATGTTCCGTTGAGTTGGAAAATTACCCCTCTAACATGGCAGACGCAGTGCTTTCGGAACAGCAGAAGATTTTATTTTAAAAACCTAACAACGTCTGAGAGTGGGCTGTTGCTTTAAAATTACACATACATATATGTGTTCTAGTAAACATAATGATAAAGCGTACCTAAATTACAAATTATCACCTCAAAAAATTTAAAGCAGTTTATCCCTGTTGGTTTTCCTTTCCCACTAAAGTCATCATCTGTTCACAGAGCACCATGAGCAGCTGAAAAGACATGGCAGGGAATTGAACAAATTGAACATTCATAGCAGACAGATTTTCTCCTTCTGTGTGTGTGGTTTGGACACGACTGTGAACAGTTGGAGGTCAGACCATCACTAATACGTATAAAACTTTTGATGTTAATTTGCCGTTAAAATATATATTAATTTTTGGCAGAGGTGCAAATATCCTTGTCTTGCCTAAAGCTTTATTTCCCGTGATACATAGAAAACTAAAATCCACACTGGGCCAATGTGAAAAGCAAGTAAACTTTTTCTTTATTAAAGCTCCATTTTGTTTCTCAGTGAAAGTACGTATAAGAATTTCATTTTCACTCACTAAAAAGGCCCTTGCAAAAGACTGGAATGATCTGTGAGGAAAAGAGGGATCATATGAATAGGGTACAAGTGTTCTGTTTTGGCTGCGTTTCAAGGGTTCCCCTGAACAGGTCCTTTTGGTTGCCATTTTGGCTGTGCCTACCCAACCTCAAACAAATGCCTTGTCAAGGAACAAAAGGATGCATAAAATTGTGAGTGACAATGCCTTAGCATGCTAGTAGACTGTACTTCTAAAAAGAATAATCTTTTATATGATTGTTGTAAAGCAGATGTCTCTACTATTAAGTGTTGGGTTACGGTTAGGATTAGGGTTGAGGTTAGGAGGCAGTTGGGGTAAAAAAAGAAGGGAAAGAAATGCCCAGTTAAAAGTCTCTTCACAGTCTAGCAATTGCCTGTTTTCCTATAAACAGTTAAAGAATGAATGGTCTTTAACATCTTTTCTACTACCAGGTACCCAGACTACGCTAGGAGAGTAAATATTGTTTCTAAGCAGAATGGCACACTTTGGAAGTGCTTGCTTTATGTGGTGTGTGCATTTATGAAGAAAGAACATAAAAGAAGGGATTTTACTTTATTATTGCAACAAAACACAATTATTTTTGACATGTTGACATCTGACATAACACGACATTGATCCATCTTCTCTGAATAAATCTCCTTTCTGTGGGTATTGCTGAAAGTGCTTAAACCAAACTTCCACTGGTTTCCCTTTTGTTCTCTTTGTTTCAGTTGGTAGCCATTAATTTTGCAGACTGGTGATGGCTTTTAACATGATATTATTAAAATAAAATAAAATAAAAACTCGTTAAACATTTAAGAGGGACAGTCTCCAGACAAGGCAGGCATTAAATTAGGCTTTATTGTTGATTTTCTTGGTTTCCTTTTTCTTTTTCTTAATAGAGTAACAGTTTCAGGTGAACTATGCCTCTGGGAACTCTTCAAGAGAAACATCTCAAGGCATTCCTCAAAGATGCTGTTTAAATGGACGTGGATGTCACTAAACAATGACAAATCCTATAAGTGGACTCTGGAATAATATTTGGGGGGATCAGAGACTGTGATGATAGCCAACCCAATGAGGTGTTTGTGTCCTTTTTTCATAGTAAGAATGAGGGACTAAGCCACGAGTGTTTGTTACTGTCCTCATGGCCTCTAAATTAAGCCCTTCTTTCAAGCCCAGCCTTCTGTATACATAGTCAGCACCCCATAAATGTTATTAATTCTCCATAAAAATATTAATTTTTGACAGAGATGTAAAGCATGTCTCATCAAAAGCTTCATTTTTCATGATCCACATAGAGATAAAACCCATACAGATAAAATCCGTATATCCAATTTGAAAAGTAAGTAATCTTCTCTAAAATTTCACGTTCTTATCAAGGGCCCAGCCTTGGGACAGATATGGCAGAAGATAAAAGAAAACTATAAATCATGATGCCTTCCTCCAAGGAGACCACCATTGTATAAATAATACTTACATGAGAACTACTAAATTACAAGGCAATATAATCAGATGCCGAGCTCAGTGGTAGAGACCATAAACGATAGAAGAACTGGAGAAAAAGAAAGGTCTCTGAAAAAGTTTTATAACCTACTTAAACTGAGCCTTGAAAAGAATGTTGGTGGAGAAAGTCAGCCTGAGAACGAAGATTTACTTCAAGCAAAAGTGCTGTGGTGGGAAGGGAATAGTAAAACGAGGGTCCTGAGTGGGGTGTGGCCTTTGGTCCCTGGTAGGGAATAGGGGATGTTCACAGTTACCTTGAGAAGCTTTGTTTTTTCCCAAGAATTCTTTAAGAATTGCAATTTAGGATGCTGAGGGCCTGTCTCTATGTTTTATTTATCAATCATTCCGGTATTCCACCAAAGAAAGATTAATATGCAAGAGATCATGTAAGAATAGGTAAGAAGGTTTTAATGTTTGACCTCAGTATCTATTAATCTGGATTTTGAATAGGAAAGTGAGAGCCTGGTAACATCCCCATCAGTAAATAAAATGTCCTTGATTTTTATATTGAAAGCCTTGCGTGTAATACTCTCAAATTCACTCATCTTTTATGAGACCTGGAATGATGTGATAAAATCAAAATCTTCCTCATGATGACAAGAGATTTTGCATTTTCTTACCAAGAATATGCTATGCTTGAGTTTTTCTGGTTGACAAATCTGAGCATTCATTTGGGTGAGACAATGAAGGGTGTCTACGTCCTCCAATGGCTTCTTTATTTTCCTCTTCCTTCCTCATCCTTCATCTAATGTGAATGGACAAAGGATTCTACCCCCATTCCCTTTTTATTCCTGATTTCTGATGTTTCAAGAAATTGAGTCTAAGGCTGCCTGGTGGCGTGGTGGTGAAGTTTGCGCACTTCGCTTCAGTGGCCTGGGATTTGCGGTTCCAATCCCAGTCGCGGACCTACACATCACTCATCAAGCTATGCTGTGGCGCGTCCCATATACAAAGCAGAGGAAGACTGGCACGGATGTTAGCTCAGGGCCAATCTTTCTCATCAAAAAAAAAAAAAAAAAAGAAAGAAAGAAAGGAAGAAAGAAAGAAAAAGAAATCAAATCTAGGTGGTGTAATTCACTTCTGGCATTTTTCTGGTCCAGGCTCCTTACAATTTTCCCAGTTGAGCAACCACAGAAAAACCTCACAAACAGAGCACAGGATTCTTGAAAGCCTCCTTCAATTTCCAAAGTCGGAATGGCTTACTCAACTTGTAAACAAGATGATATCTCAGGCTATCCCGCTGCGTTCTGCATCCCCTACCTTACTCGACACATTCTATTGATATTTTCTTCCGGAAACTGAATAAAGGCAAACAATATTGGGGAAGTCAAAAAGAGACGTATAGTAACATGTGAAACACACTTTCAGCTCGGTTTTGATCTGAGGCTATGGGATGTAGGAGAGAAGCAGAAAGAGACCTGGCCATGTTAGCCTCATGAAAAAAATGGACTATGGACAGGAATAGCGTTTTTTTGAAAAAGGAAAATGGGAGAAATGGTGCTGAGTGTTGGATCTGGTCTTTTCTTTTTGCAGGAATTCTGTTGTCCCTTTAGAAAATATAAAAGCCGTTCCAAGGCACATTGGCACCCGCGTGGCTCTGCAGCCTTCTCTTGGCACTGCCTCGTCCTGTTGCTGGCAGTACAGAGCACGGACCTCTTTAGCCTCATCCTCTGTTGTTTTCTGCACAAGAGCCAAACATTGTGGCTATTCGTGAGGCAAGGCTGGCAGCTGAAGAACCCAGATGCCAAGCTCTGGACTGGACTTCTGTTCGGTTTGTGGCTGGTCCCTTCCCTGGCATCTGCCCGGGCTTTGCAGCAGCCTGTGTCCCCGTCTGCAGAGCTGGGCTCGGGATTAGGCTTCTGTTGGCTCCCAAGGATGTTCGGTCACTGTTTCCCTTTTGAATTATCCTTGATTATGAGGAATGTGTCCTTATGACACATTCCTCCCCAGGCGCCTGCTCAGATGATGTGCCTTCGCGGCTAAAAAGGGGGTTTTCTCTAAATTACTTGCCATTGTTAGCAAGAAAGCTCTTGGAATGGGAACATTCTTTTTCACATAGAAAGATGTAAAATGAATTACAAAAGCTTGTATTTTAGGCACAAATTTTTATTTTCTTCGTAGTGATAGGGAAGGTTCTGAATGAAGTTAAACAAAGACAAAAGAAAAACAAAATAAGAATGGAACCCAGAAACATGAGAAATTCCAGAAGCCTCTTTCTTTTTCAGTTCCTGTGCACCCTCTGTTCCCACACGTTGCTGCTGTCCTTGACTGAGAAAAATGATTACATTTCCTTATCCAGAGACTTTTGATTTGACAAAAGGGAGAGTGGTTCTCCAGGCTACAGGAGGTAGTATATGTATGGTTTTACCGACAAATAGATATTGAGTTGAGTTCCCACTGGGTGAGGAATATTGGACCACATTCTGCTGGTGAAGGGCTTAGGGTAGGAGGAGGTCAGCCAATGAGTTTGTCCCTTGATGGAGCTCATGGATGGTTCCTTGATATGAGGAAACCTCATGCTTACCTAAGAAATGAAAATCAACTTGAGAAGTTCACCAACCAGAAGGAAAGCTAAATGTGCACAGAAATACTCACCTTGGAAATATCCTTGTACATCAGGAGGCTTCTGGCATTTGTTCATACTCTAGAATCTTTAGGTATTAGCTCTCCTTGTGACTGACTATTTTTCATCAGAATTATAGATACAGTTCAAAGGGAGCCACGAATTATAGCTAAATAGAAGATTCTTTGCTTTACACAGCACAGTGCCTAAATGACCTTTTGGGAATTTGAGCAACTTTGGGCCAACATCCCAAATCTGTAGTTCCATCAAGCTGAAGGATTATTCACTGCTCAATTTCTGCAGCTGGGAAGGAAGTTGGTCCCACTGGCAATCTCTCTAGCTTCATGAAATCTCAATGAAAGCTGTTTTTGAAGTCAGGCAGACCCGAATTCTAGTCTCGGTTCTGCTCTTTATTAGCTTCGTGACCTTGAGTAAATTGCTGAACCCATTTAAACCTCAGTTTGCTCCTCTATAAAATGGGAAGATAATAGTATCTATCTCATGGGGTTACTTTGACTGTTAGATGACAAATTCATGGTACAATGTATGACACAGAATAAGTCCTGAATAGATGTTGGCTAGCGTTAAGATTTTCTGTAGGTTGAGGCAGGAAGAATACCACCCATCAATCTACAGATGTATGTCATTTTTATCTCATTGGTTCACCCTCATGTTTATTCACCTTACTGCTTTTAACAAGGCAGAACGACTTGTGCTCTTGAGAGTCTTGGGGCTGCACACAGCATGGTGCCAGACAGGGCATGCAATAACTAAATGCTTGCTAAATGAAATAGTGGGTAGGATAGACTTTATCCTCCTGAATGTATTATTTTAGGAAGTTCAGCCGAGATACATCGAGCTCATAAATTACTGTCCAAATAGACGTCTCCTGAGGTAGGCAACAAAGGAAATTTCAAGCCTTAGGTGTATAAGACTGAGGAAAATATCTATTAAAGGAACGCTTCCCGAATTTAGAACTGCAGTCGCACTAATCCAGAAAATAAAGTTATTGACGTAGACAGGTGACCTTAGCAGATGCAAAGCACACTGGGAAGGAATAGTAGTCATTAAGTGAAGCTTTAGTGTCATTTGTGGGCTCTGGAAATGGGAGCCCATCTCTAAATCTAGAGTATAAGGGGAGAGGGGTTGGTATTCTTCTTCTGTAAAGGGCCACAGAGTAAATATTGAGGCTTTGTAGGTTGTATGGTCTCTCAGAGCTGTAGTGTGAAGTTGCCCTAGACAATATGGAAGCAAATGAATGTGGCTGTGTCCCAGTAAAACTTTATTTACAAAACCAGATGGTGGCAGGATTTGGCTAATCCATGGGCATGGTTTGCTGATCTCTAGTATAAGGGATTGAAAACGTGATGAGCCAATATTCAGAATTTTATTTTGTACCTGAGTTTTAGGTAGGTCACATAGTCCCTAAATAAGGCATCTCTTAGTTCTTGTTTCTTGCTAGTTAACAGCTCATTGAACTAAGATGCATGAGGATTTCAAGGGATGTGGAGAAAAGGATCAGAGATTATGCGCCTGGGGTCCAAACCCAAGAGCCAGACATACGTGAGGAGCAGGCAGTAGTAAGATAATAGGGACTGGAGGGGTGGGATGGGCGCTAGAAAAAGAGCACATATTCTGTTCCCAGCCAACCACTACCTTAGAGAATTTGGGCCCAATGTTTCAGATATTCCAATTTTTTAAAAGAAGCCAGAAACCTGATAAAATCCCCTGATTTTCAAATATTGGCTTACCATTTTAAAAACCTGTGTGACCTTACCAAAACATATGTTTGGTTGAAATGTAGCCTGTGGGCTGGTAGTTTGTGACTTTGCTTTTAGCGCACAGACCTTCCGCCTCTGAAATACAGCTAGTTGCCTTAAAATGGGACTGGAGGTTTTTCCAAAGCTAGTCTGAGTTTCTCAAGGACTCATCAGATTTATGCTTGCTTCTTTAAAGTCACTGTCTATTTCAAAACTGTCTACCCCAAGGTGGCCCCACAAAGCTCTGCCTGGCCATATGTACCAGGTATGGCAAGCGTGCCCGATGACATTCTATCTATAGAATTTCATTAGAATTTGAACAGCCTAAAGGAAAGGGCAAGGCTTGGCAGCTGGTTCATTACAATGAAGATTTATGGACAACTAACCTAGAAAATTCAGAGAGAAATCAGTCCAGGTTGGGTTTGAAATTGTCCAGCTCCGCTTGAACATGCTAAATCCGCCTTTATCTCATTCCTGCTCTTTGTGTCGGCAGATTCAGTTCTACGATTCAACGGAAACCATTCTCTTTTCCTAATATTAAAATCTCATTTTGCTCTAAACTCTAATAATTTGAGACATTTTTTTCTGAGTTGAATATAAACAGAAATTACCTTTTCATCACTTGAAAGTTTAATTCCCTAGTTTTAATGAACTCCTTAAAAGTAAATTGGGCAGATTAGAGAAAACTTGTATTGTTTTTATTTGACAATCTCAAACTGCTTTATTGTGGAAATATTTGGGGTGCGAGTGGTAATTTTACTGTCCTGTGCTTATCCCATGGGCATTAATCTATTTGGGATTCATCTGTACAAAAGCCACATGAAATTCTGCTGTGGAAGAAGATTCACACGCTGGAAGTCTTCAGAGGCTTTTATATCCAACCTCTTTTTCCTTTTTCCTTTGCAGCGGCCGTTCTCCCAGAAATGGTCTATTGTGCCTGACAGAATGTATCCCCTCCTGAACTTGAAAAGGTTCCACCCCTATTTGTAACTCAGTGACCCTGAGGCCCAAATTGCTATTGAACTTTCTGAAAAAGCACTCTTGGTTCTTTAATATGAACTTATTGGTAATTAGCACCCTAGCCTGGGCCTGCATTTTGGGTTGTCAAAATAAAAATAAAAATCAAGTGGCATCTGTTGAACTGGAAAAAACAAAACCGGTTATACCCATTTAACTCTGCATTTTAGAAATTCTTAAATTAATCCCGTTTTAGCGTTCTGGAGAAAGGTGCAGTGGAATGAAATGATCCCATGAAATCCTTGTGTTCCATAAGGTGTCTTGAAGTTTGATTGGATATTAACTAAAAGATCATTTTGTTTCTCTTTTATAGCGGGAGATGCAATGTGTTCATTTTATAACATCTCCGCTGTTTGGAATAAATCACCAAGGACAGATGCTCATCACATTTCGGTTCAATAAAATTCTTTGCAGAGTCTGAACAGATACATGGCTAGTTGCTTTAGGTCTCTGTCCAGGCCATTATTTGTTTGGAAAATCAAATTCACAGAACAAAATAGAGTTACACTAAGGACATTGAAATTAATATTTTGTTTGCTGTCGTGTGTGTTTGTTGTTATTTTTTGGCAGGCATGCGCCTGTAGTACTTTCTCTTCAGTTTCGCAAGTTCCACCTTTGTAAATATCATCGACCACCTCTCATCTTTTCTGCTAAAACAGCACAGTTAATCTGATTTCCTGCTGTGAGTTCTTCTAGCAATACCATTTTAAAGGTTCTCAGCCGAAAAATTTGCCAGTGCTCTTGAAGAAGTGCTGAAATTCCATGTTCAGTCTTTTCTGTGGTGGCAAACGGGTTTTCAACACGCAAAACCAAAGCGTTATTTTAAAGTAATATGTGTGTGCTGCAAAACTGTCGGTGAGTCTTGGACATACTTCATGTGCTGTATGGCACTTCTCTTGAATTTTTTAAAAAATCATGAAGACATAATCCACTGACTTGCCAATATTTTTTTCTTTTAGAGGAGAAGAGATTTGAGCTTAGAAAGTTGTGACTGTACATCTTCAGTTGATATTTTCTTGAAGAAGTGTCATATGGTTTTAAATTATTTATCCAAGAGGGTATGTGATAAACAGTTGAGGCTTTCTATAATGGTGTGCAAGGTAAAAGTGTGCATTTTACCAAAACGTTCATAAACGCACGTTCCTGCATTTGACAAAACTGCAGGAGACGCCTGAGAAAATATTATTTAGGTGTATGTGTGTGTTGTTTGTGTGTGTGTGTGTGTGTGTGTGTGAAAGAGTAAAGGAGTGACTTGGATGTTTCGTAAATAGATCAATCTATGGCTAGAACGGTGTGAGGGTGATAAGCATTTCAAAAGGGCGACGGAAAATGCTGGCTAACCTGTCATGAGAGTGAACCCAGGAAATTCAGGACGCACAGTAACCATTTGGTAAGGCTAATGTTCTGCCACCATCTGATGGGACCGCAAAAGTGGGAAGTTAGTCGTGTGGCTCCAACCACCGCCAGTGAATTTTGCTTGCTGTTTGTTTATTAACAACCATGTCAGTGCTGGAATGACTTCCGAGCTTCCTCTCTTTCAAGAATGTGTTTCCCACCCTGGAATTAAAAGAGCATTTTTATTGGTGTATACTTCTGTTTTGACAAAGGACTCCGTGGCTGTCAGCCCATTTTAGGGTTAGCTGCGTTTTTTCCCCGCCCTGAATTAGTTTCCTGAACTGCAAAGAGAAAAACTTCCCCACACGCAAATCCTGAAGTTTATAGTGAGTAGACTATAGGAGATAAAAATTATGCCCTTTCTTTTATTTAAAGATTGCCTTCGTGTTGAACCGGCTTTTTACTGCCATTAAATATTTGCTTTCTGGGCGCATTTGTATATGTTTTCTTAGCTCTTAACTACCATTTCTGCTCAGTTTTGTATCTGCTAGCCCCAGCATTTACAACCTAGGAAAACCTCATAAATCTACTTCATTTTTCTAATAAGACATGAAAGTCCTTAATTGGCCTTAATGAAATGCACTTAAAGGGCAATAAACGTGTTTAAGCCCCTCTTTCAGGGTGAGCTTCAGTACTCTCGCTCGACTCTGTTTTAGCCTTTCTGGTAATTAATCATTTATTCATATGTGACGAATCAGTAACAAGATCAAGCAACTACTGCACAATTGCATGATAATAAGCTGCTCATATATGTGTCAAGATTTAGCAATCCTTTTTAAAGCCTAATTTAAAGTCATTTTACAACTAACCAGACTGCCTCTCTGATGCATTTTTCCCCCAGTATCTTTTCTACATATTTTCATTTGGATGCCATCTTTTTATTTTGTTTATAGAGCCCAGTCCGCCTTAAATCCACTTATGGCACCAGCGTGAATTTCAGCAATGCAAACATTTACCATTGTTTTTCAGCCCGCTTGGAATTCTGTCTTTGATCCAAAGAGGAGGGGGTGGAGGAGAAGCAAAAGGAATAGAAGGACCGCATTTATAAATAGAAGACCCAAGAGTCCCTGCCATTTTTAGTGCGTATTTAAATCTTAAATCTGCAGTGATTTATGGAGATGCGTTAATCATTTGCCTGCACCTTAGCACTCTGAGAATTCCAGCAATTTCCCATGCCACAAATATACCAATGGAGGGGTTCTTTTCCTGCAGAGGAATTCTTACTTTCTTTTTTTTTAATTTGAGATGTAATTGACATAGCCCTCACCGCAAAAGAGGAATTCTTACTTTCAACGTAAGCTGACAGATCAAATGTCGGAATGCCTGTTTGTGTGTACACAAACTGGGGATTGGATTTTGCTGACTGTGTGTGTGCAGCATGTGCTCACAGGGAAGCCTAGATGAAGATATGTGAGGGAAGATTTGGACCTGCCCAATTATGGTATACAGAGTTGCTTTGCACTTATGAAATACATTTTGAGTTGGTCCTGATGTGTGATTGAAGGGTTCGCATCAA
Source organism: Equus asinus (assembly GCF_041296235.1). NCBI lineage: Eukaryota > Metazoa > Chordata > Mammalia > Perissodactyla > Equidae > Equus > Equus asinus. The sequence continues at coordinate 75,543,521 of NC_091810.1, read as the reverse complement.
CTATAGTCAAGGCAAGTTTGTTCAGTCCAAGTAAACCAAAGTAATTAGAGAAGAGTCAGAACTCCTTCTACAGCATGTATTAACGTATGTAGATCACTTGAGGCTTAATCATTCAGGTGTCTTTAATATTTGCCCATAAATAGCAGGTGATAAGACCAGATATATGTATATATATATATTTTTTTAAGATTTTATTTTTTCCTTTTTCTCCCCAAAGCCCCCTGGTATATAGTTGTACATTCTTAATTGTGGGTCCTTCTAGTTGTGGCATGTGGGACGCTGCCTCAGCGTGGCTTGATGAGCAGTGCCATGTCCGCGCCCAGGATTCCAACGACGAAACACTGTGCCGCCTGCAGTGGAGCTCGCGAACTTAACCACTCCGCCACGGGGCCGGCCCCTATGTATATATTTTTTAAATAAGAAGAGACCCTGACAAACTCAGCAGAAATGGCAACTATGAGTAAAAACTTGCCATCAGAATTGGTTTGCTATCCGAATTTTTACCTTCTATTATACCTGTTAGAATTAGAACGAAGCTGTAAATATGCGAGTCTCTGCCCCAGATGCACTTAAACCTTGTTAATTCAAATGTGAGGTAAAAAGGTGAGTTTGAATTGGTGACAAAGCTGAGTAGTATAATTTTTGGAAAAAAAATGTCATTTTGTTACTTTCAAGTATGAAAAATGGCCACTCCAGTGTCACCAGGCAGAGGGAGCTCTGGCCAAATTCACGTTTATGTCTGTAAAATGACCACATGTGACAGCACATTAATTGTCTGGTGGTAGTGAATGCTCCCAAAGCCTTTCAAAATTGTTCTGTTATATGCCTTAACAATTCCTCTACAATTCAACTGCAAGTAGGCTCCTTAATGCAGAAATTTTATTTTTTCTTGTGTAACCAACAAAACTCATCATAGTGAATTTAATACGTTTCTGTCAATTTACCTTGACTCAGCAACACTTTTCTTTAAATCTTAGGCCTTAAAAAAAGAAAATTTTGTTCTAACTTTCTTGCAATTTTAAATTCCTGAATAGAAGGCACAAAATTAATGAGATTTTATCAAGACACAATTTACATTACAATCTATGTGAATGGCTCCCCCTGGGAGTTGTGCAGTGCACAATTCGTGCATCCATACGTCGTGGCTCTGTTTTTCTGTTTTGTCTGTATACACCTGACCTTGATAAAGAAGTATCTCTGATTTTGGTTGGAACATTATGTTTCCTTCATTTTCAGATGGCATATGTTCTGCTTTATGTGTTAATTTTTATATTGCAAACCAGATCATGCTAAGATTTTCTGCAGTTCCTCACATGCAGTATAACCTACTTATCCAGCTCTAAGTCACTCTATGGGTGAAATGTGAACTGTATCCTCATTCTATTTTCTCTTTCTTTTTGTTTGTGACAAAATAATGTTACTTTCCTTCAATTCACAACAAAGTTTCTGAGGCCGAAGAACTTTGATAAAAAAGCAAAGTGATGAACCTTGAGTAAAACAAATTTTAAGAAAGACCTGGTTGCTCAAGCTGTACTAAGCAGCTGATTTCAGTAATTTTAGGGAGAAAAAGGTATAATTTTAGAACATGAAAGCTGGACTCTTTAGTGGGCTTGAGATTTTCAGATGCGCTAAAGCCTGGGCCCTCTGACTGGCATCTCCTCTGAATTTTGCAGAAATAATCACGATGTGTAAAAATAATCACAATGTGTAAAAATAATTGCAATAAGGTGATAATTTAGCAGTAAAAGGAAAATTCCAGACCCAGTTTAATCAGTTAAAGTGTCTCTCTGGTTCTTCTGATTTGTTGTTCATTTACGCTGGGCAGCTGGACAATCGGATTTTGCATGCGCCACAAACGATGAAATCAAACAGCAAGATGCACTGTATTTTACTGAAACATACAATAAAGGGCAGCAGGGGACTAGTCAAAGCCCCATATTCAGAGACTGTAATTTTTTATCACTACTTTATTTCCTAAACCAAAATGTTTTTCGGGTATAAATATTGGATGAAACCAAAAACTGTACCATATTTACTATCATGGAGGCAATACCTGAACCTACTTTTTATTAGAATTAAATTAATATTGTGTAAGTAGTTTTACAGTTTTAGCATTTTATTATTATTTATGCTCTAACTGCTCTGCATAAATAGAATTGTTCCTTGCTTCTTTTTGTTTTCACTACTAATAAAAAGTAATAGGTATCATAATTCAGGAACTGTTTGCATTTCAAGGCATTTTCTGTTTGCTCTTGGTGGCCTAGGGAAGGAGACAGACCCCAAACCAGAGCGTAAGAAGCTTTAATAACAAATGCAGGAAGCACGTCTATGGAGCATTAGATGTTTAGGCAAGAATGGCCAAAACAAAGACTGACAATTAAGATTTTAAAATTGTTGAAAAGAAGGCCAGTCTAACCAGTGACTGCATTGTGTGAGCAGAAATATATCTGGGTTGCCTTCTCTCTTCCTTCATGTATGTCCGGTAATTGCAGAGTGTGCATATATTTATTAATAAATATCTTCCCTTAATTACGTGCTGATTTCTCAGAACACTTCAGAAAGAGAAGAAAATAGCTTTATTTGTGATGGGCAGGAAGGCAATTTTTAACCACAACAGCCATGCTTTCTTATGTTTTCTAAAAAAAGACTTCTCAGAGGTAGAAGTGACAGGAGATACTTAAGTAAAAATCAGAAAATCGAAATCATTCCTTTGTGAAAGTCATAGGTTTGCGATATTCTCGAGGAAATTATGCAAGAACTTGAACTTAGAAATCTGGAAAAGTGGACTAATGGCTAAGAGCACGTTCCTTAAGTGGACAGATCTAGGGCTGTGTTCTAACAGTGCTTTTATGCCTCAAAACCTGTGCTGCTGTCATTGTCTTATGCATAGAGATAGAACAAACACCCCCGCAATGCAGGTAACTCCCAGCCTGCTCTCTCCCAAGGAAAAGAAGGGAACCTTTTTTTTTTGTTCTAGAGAAATCTTTGTTTTACGGTTAAGAGAGTTATACAAGTGTACTGTGGAAGACTATGCAGCCATTCAAAGGGATGTTGAGGAAGGATTTTTAGTTAATTGGAAAATACTGATTCTATGATGAGAAGAGAAAAATATAGCATGCAAAATTATAACCCCCCATTGAGAGCTCAGAGGGAGAAAATGTATTGCAGAAAGACAAAATGAAATATACTAAAATGTTAACAAAATTTGCTTCTGGGTGGCAGGATTATTGGTGACTAATTTTTCTGTGTATATTTCTCATTTTCAAATTTTCTATAACATGCATAGATTACAGAATGAAACTAATATAAACTGATTTATAAACTATAAACTAATATAAAAATAAGAAAAAATGATAAAAATCAGTCTTTAGGATATATTTTTAATGAATTATACTGTTAAGTTTTTACACACATTGTCAGCAGCCCTATAAGAGAGCTAATATTATTTTTTTCCCCTTTTACAGATGGAGCTTCTAAAGCTTAGGGGAGACAAGGTAATTGCCCAAGGTCATACAGCTCGTAATAGAGAGAATTCAAATCCAGATGAATCTGTTCCAGTGCTCACATTTCCAACCAGCACATTATGTTGCCTCTCCGAGTCACTGGTCTTCATGCACACTTTATGCATAAATAAACAGTTGGAAGGAGTCACTAATTCTTTGCTGGAAGAGGCAGTTGTGGGGCCACTTCTCCCACCACGCTGGAGCCTGGTGTCATCACTTTTCTTTTCACGAGGGGTCTTACTTTTGGTGATTCTACTTTTCTCTCTAAATAAAGGGCTATATTTTTGTTTAAACAAAACCCAATGAATAGTGCTTCCCAATGCTGTCATTCCAATTTATGACAGCATCTTCCATTTGCCTGAGCTCAGCTTGTCTGGGTGACTTTGGCAGGTCCCCACGGGCAGAGTCTTTCCCGAGCTCCTGTGCTGACTCTTTTGGATACCTTTGCCTCCTCACACGGCCCACTCTGTGCTACAGGAAATATGAAGCCACAATCCTTCTAATTCAGACCAGACTTGTCATTCTTTCCATAAAACTTGAAAAGTTTCAAACCTAATACCTGCAGAAACAGGTCTGTTTCTACTTATGACACTTATTATACGCATGCTTTTATTAACTTTGACTTTCTTAGGGGTAGCCCCTGAAGACTAGGGGTTCTAATACAAACACATTGTCAGTTACAATTTCTGAGATTTGCATTTTGCTTCAGGAAAAAACAGCCTCTTTTTTTTTTTTCTTTTTTTAAAGATTTTATTTTTTCCTTTTTCTCCCCAAAGCCCCCCGGTACATAGTGGTGTATTCTTCGAAGCCCCCCCGGTACATAGTGGTGTATTCTTCGTTGTGGGTTCTTCTAGTTGTGGCATGTGGGATGCTGCCTCAGCGTGGTCTGATGAGCAGTGCCATGTCCGCGCCCAGGATTCGAACTAACGAAACACTGGGCCGCCTGCAGCGGAGCGCGCGAACGTAACCACTTGGCCACGGGGCCAGCCCCAAAAACAGCCTCTTTTTTGGTGTCCTAGGGTCATTTGAATTAAACTCAGAGGGCAACTCTGCAATTGGTTGCATCCTGCTAGTAATTTTGTAGGAGGGTTTGAATGCTATGCTTCTGACCAGCCAGGCCTGATTTCCATGGTTGCCATTACACTACATTTGCAATCCTCAGTGACAATGCAAAGGGATTATTGTAAATGATGATCCAGATAATCCAGAGAGATGGACAGTTGAAGGTAAGGTTTTCTTGGGCTAGATTAATCCAGGGAAAGATGGCGCCATTGACCGTCGTTTGTCCTGGAAACTTGAATAAGCCTTAGTGTTACTTTTGCTGTGCAGAATTTAGATATCGAGTTTGACACTTTTAAAACATGGCCCCAAATGTTTTGCTACTTCTCCTATTGAGAGGGGGTCTGCTTCCCTTCCCCTTGAATCTGGGTGGGCTTGTGCTTCCACCAATAGTGGACTGTCAAGTCTAGGAGATTAAGGCCACAACTTCCAGCTCATTCTTGTACAATGCTCCTTTTCTGGACACTCTCTCTGAATGATCCTTCTTGGAACCCAGACATGCTGTGAGAAGCCCAAGCCTACGGTGAGGCCATGTGAAGATGTTCTGGGCGACAGTCCCAGCGGAGCCCAGCTTCCAAGTCATCCCAGTTCAGGTGCAGACATATGAGAGAAGAAGACTTCAGATGATTCAGCCCACAGCAGTTCAAGCCTACTCAGCTGGGGTCCCAGACAAGGTGGAGCAGCCACAAGCCATTCCCACTGAGTGCCATCCGAATCTTGACCCACAGAATAGGTGAGCATAATAGAATAGTTGTTGTTTTACACTGTTAAGTTTAGATTGGTTTGTTATGCAACATGGAGAACTGGAATAGCAAACTTTAAAATTTTTTCTCCCGTTCCGTCTTACTTGCTCTTATCTTTTTTACTATGAACTAAGAAGCCCCAAGGAATGTCAGAGGCATGGCAATAAAAAGAGAAAGATGATTAAGAGATTCCTGGGGGTGAGGTTAGGGGTTGAGGAAGAACATGTGACATATCCACTGGTACATATTTCCTGCTTTTGTGGTATGTGAAAATAATTACAAATATTTGGACTTTACAAAGAGATTGTAGATGAATTTAATGCAATTGAATTGTGATAATAATCTTACAAAGTGAGTGTTATTATTATCGTTACCATCCTTATTTTACAGATTAAGAAACTGAGGTTCAGAGTGGTTAACTAGATTTCCCAAAGACACACAGCTCCTTGGGGAGCAGAGGGGACCAGAACTCATGTCCCCTGGCCTTCCATCCCTTGCTCTGCCTGGCACCAGTTGATTTACAAGAAGACAACTGCTGCCTCTTTGTGGCAGCTGGTCTTGCCTCATAAAATCTTAAATGCCAACCTTTACCGGAAGCCAGGAGGGCCCCCTTTGCTGAACAGGGCCAAAAATAGCAGCCCTTGAGGTCTCTCCTCAGGGATGGAGGGGTTAAAGAGAGGGAACACTGGCTGAGCTTTTCATTTCTCTGGGACAAACACACAAAGACTTTTGAAGATCCTTAGAGCAGACCTCATGCCTCAGTCCACTGTGCTTCATTTCTAGAACTCTGATTTTTTAAAAAAATATCTTCCATGTCCAATCTTTCCTCCAGCTTCTTGAACATGTGGAACACAGTTCTACTATGTGCTTGAATGTCCTTGTCTACTAATTATATCATCTGTGTCATTCTGGGTCAGTTTCAATTGACCCAGATGGGTTGCATTTTCTGCTTCTTTGTGTGCCTGGTAATTTCTAATTTGATGCCAGCCATTGTGAATATTATCTTGTTGGGTGCGGGATATTTTTGTTTCTCTGTATTTCTGAGCTTTGTTCTGAGACATGGTTAAGTTACTTAGAGCAGATTTTATTCTTCCAAGTCTGCCTTTTAAGTTTTATTAGGTGGGAGCAGAATTGCATTTCATGTAGGGTTAACTTTTCCTTGCTACTGGGCACTATGTCCTCTCAGTCTTTTGACATACGTGCACTGTTTAGTCCTCAACTGAATACGTGGGAGGATCCCTTTCAGATCTCCAGCATACTCTCCCTGTGCAGAGCTCTCCCCTCGGATTGTCTGCCCTGTAAATTCCAGCTGCCCTCGCTTCCTGAGACTCCCAGTCTGTCTCCCCAACTTGTGGAGACCCGGCTCTGTCTGGACTTCCCGTCCCTGTACCAAGGCCTAGAAACTTTCTCTAGGCAGTAATCTGGGGCGGTTGTAGGGCTCACCTTGTTTTCTGTCTCTCAGGGCTCGCTGTCCTTTGTGGCCTCATGTCCAATGTCTCAAAAGCTGTGTTTTATACACTTTTTCTGGGTTCTAATTATTTTAGGTAGGAGGGTAATGGGAAGCCCTGTTGTGTCTGAAGACTCGTGTGATAACACATCCGTTGATAGATGGTTGAAATTGGGCCGTTATTTAGACGCCAGTCTTGTTCAATTGTTTTCTTTTTCTCTGGAACTCTGTCTTCAGTACTATTGAATGAGATCAATCTGTAGGTCCTTTAAGTACTTCAGACACCAAAAACCTTCTTGGACATTATTTGAGGCCAATTCACCCACTTTCCAATGCTGAAATTACAGTGTGAGTGTGTTGTGCACTTTATGGCTAAAGTGCAAATGCTAATTCGTGCCTTTGGTAGGAGAAAAATATTCAGTTTTCTTTATTTATACTTCAGTTTTGATATTTAGATAGTTGTTTCTAGTCCCTTTTACTCTGTTAAGTCTTTATTACATGTATACCTTGTGCCTACTGCTTCTTAAGTTATATTGCTGCCTGACTTTAACGTCTTACATTGGAGGCAATACTTACACAATTGGAAGTCTGTCTTATCCCTTGCATTAAAATCAGCCACACTTCCTCTGAACTTCCATGGGCTCCTCGTCCCCCTCTGACTTAGTCACTTTCATTGCAGGAATAGGGGCTCACAGACAGGGGGTCATGGGAGCTCCAGAGGAGGAACAGCTGACCCTCCTGGAATGTGGAAATGATCCGAGGCAGCTTCTTGGCAAGAGCTCCTCGATCTCGTCTGAGTGACCCACTGTCAAGTCAATATGATTCTACCTCTCCCCACGTGTTAGTTGGCCTCAGGTTGGATTCCCCAGGAAACACACTCTGAGATGGAGATTTGGGTACAGAGAATCAGGATCGATTCTTATGAGAGAGGGAAGGAGGCAGGACTGGGCAGAAGCAGAACTTGGGCTGCAGTGCAGGAGCACAAAGACTTCAGCGGATCACGTGGACAGCTCTAGAGCTGCGATGGCCCTTTGGGGTTGCCCTGCATTCAGGGAAGAGTGGCTGTGTCTCTCTGTGCCCCCATCCACCTTGGGTGAAGGCTGCCCCGAGAAGGGGGTGTGACCATGAGTGAGGCTGCTGAGGGCAATTCTCCAGGAGGGGCTCAGGTCAGAGCCGTCAGCCTCCAGCACTCCCAGGAACTGGGGTAAGAGTACTTCAAACAGGAAGGCACTTCTTGCGTTTTGGAGTCCTGTGCAAAGATTTCAACTATTTACTAGCTGTGAGAACTTGAGCAAAATCATTCATTCATTTGTTCCCATTCAACCAACATTTTTGAAATGCTATCATGTTTGGGGTTTTTCGGTTTGTTTTATTTTGTTTTTCTGCTTACCATATGCTTTAAGTTCTGGGGATAAAGAGGTGAGGTGGTCAAGTTCAAAGAAAATCCCTCCCCTTATGGAAACTACAGTCTTGTTAGAGCAGACAGACAATAAATAATAAAAAATAATACAAAAAATTAGAGACTGTGATAAGCAATATCAAGTGATATAAGTAATATACAATAATATAAAGTGTTTCTCCAACTTTACTGTGGAAACAAATCATCTGAGAATCGTTTTAAAACACACATTATGACTCAGTGGGTCTCGGGTGGGACCAAGACTCTGCGTTTCTAACAAGCTCCCAGCTGGTGCTGATGCTGCTGGTCCATGGACCACACTGTGAGTAATGAGGTTATAAAGGACAGAAACAGAGTGGACTAGGAGGGTCAGGCGGCGGGAGAAGGGAGCTACTGCAGACAGAGTGATCTGTGTGAAGAAGGGATGTTTGAATCGAGACCTGGAGAAAGTGAAATTACTTCAACTAAGTCTTAGTTTCCACAACTATAAAATGGGAATAATAGCAATAAAATCGGCACACAGTAGGCCCTCAGTAAATATGAGCTGTTATTGCGGTTGTTGTTGGCTCACTCAGACCCATCATGGTTGTTCTGCCTCCTCCTACCTCACAACCATTCATCTTTTACTCCTGCTTATTGTTGCCATGTTATCATATTTTTTATTTTAAATTCCCAAGAATAGGAATCTGATTGACTTAACTCTGTATGGACCAACTGCTTTAGGCCCAGCCACTTCATGGGCTGCTGACCAGCCTACCGATTGGCTATCCTTGGCTTTGTTGCTCTTTGCTGGCCAGTCAGCTACAACTGGAAGACAGTGGGGTCCTATGGTATCAACATAGCTGCTTAAGCTCTGTCCCTCAGCAAAGACTCTAGGCAGGCACTAAGGCTAATGTTTCACATGTGTGTCCCATTAGGTCCCTGGTTTCATTTTACTAGGGCTAGCTCTTTGTGCATTCATTTCTTCTAATGGACTGTGAGTTCTCTGAGGGTGGCACCTGTTTATCCTGACACCTGGCAAACTGTTGGAACAGAAAGAACTTAATATGATGGGGGTTAGCTCAGCAATATTTCGGAGGTACCACAGGGCCTGACATGCTTTGAGAAAGGTTTGGAGGAGAAGGCTGACAGACAGAGCAGGAGTTTGAGAGACAAGACTGATTTCAATTAATGGAGAGAAGGAGAATGCTTTATGAAAAGGGGCATGTGCACCAGCAGAAGTTTGGTGGGTGAAAAGACCGATATTTTAGGGACAGACGCAAACAGTGTCTTGGCTTGTTCAAAGACCAAACTAAATTTGAGCAATATTTTTCCCTACTAGAGATACTAATTGGCATTTTCTTTAGTCTTCCTACATAAGACCTGAATACCTTACACTTGTGTGCACACACAGACACAAACACACAATATATAATAAAGATCAAACATTCTATGAAAACATATTCCACTCATGCCTCTACTTCACTGGCTGCAGAGCTATAGAAATCCAAAGCTAGGAGTAATAAAAACATATTAAGAGGCAGCGCACAGAGAAGGTGGTTTTTTGCAAGGGTTCACAGATCTTATTTTAAGGTTGAAGCCCCACAGGTGTCCTTCCTCCCCTTTCCAACTGACAGTTGTGGTTGTGCGAGGACCACGGCTGGCGCTGGTGAACTGCCAGCCAGGCTCAAACAAACAGCCACTTGTGGCTGTGGATTTCCTCTTGGCTCTGCCTGGAGGCAGCAGTTAGTGTTGGGGAGTTTGGGGTCTGAAGGCTGGGTCAGCCTTTGAGTGGTGCTAATTCTGACTCCAGTCCCTTCATTTTTATTACTGTTGTGACAATTTTAGCTTGCCCCTTGGAACGAGAATACTGCCCAAGCAGAATTTTAGAGGGGACAGTGCTTCTAAACTGACCATCCTCTACTTTTCGATGACTATGACTTCTGATTGACAGGGATGCCACTGTTTTGGTCTTTGGGATGTGGTGGAAGTTTCCTTCTCCTCTGCCTATGAAGAAAAGTTCTTAAATGAATGCCGCAAATGAGAGTTAAAGGATGTGTTTAACCTGTTCAAGGTCACACCATCCCTGAAAACCTTTCTAACTAAGACTCCTCCCATTAGTCTTTTAGCCTGAAATCCTTGCTGTGCCCACAGCCACTTAATTGCAACATTTTCATCACGTCATTACCAAAATCTTTATGACTTCTTTTACCTCTAGGATAAGACATCTTCTCCCTTTGCTCAAATTGAATTTTGCCTTCCCTAATCTGTACCCCACACTCTTTCCATCCTTGCCTACTATTTTCTGTACACCAAGTCTCAAATCTTGCCATGTTGGTGAACTCGCTGTCCCTCTATCCCACAGTTTCTGGCTCTGGGTCTTTGCCCTCGTAGTTCCATATACTTGCCGTGCATTCTCATTTCCTCTCTCTGAATTCTCTAGTTCTTCAAGTCTAGCTTAAGCCCCTTCTCCACCACCCTCCAGGATGGCTTTACTCCCAGACTCTTCCATCTCCCGGGACCTTTCGTCACTGAATCTCAATCTTGTCTGTTTTATTTGTCAGCTTCTGATGTGCCTAAACTCCTAGAGGGCGGGGATCGTTTCCCTACAGCACAATGCTCTGTGGTTTAATGCTTTGCTAGTAGCTTGTATGAGGAATGCTGTTAATTACAAATAAATTTTATTGAAATCAGACCTTGAAGGTCTTACATTTGAAAATTCTAATAATATCAGCACTATATATACTTGAAATTAACCAGTTGGCATATCTGTAGACTTTTCTCTCAGGCTAATTTGTTCTCTATACTCAGTAGTGTAGCGGGAAGACCTCTCCAGGGGGAGTTGAGAGATGGGGCTAGAACCTCAACTCTGCTGGTCACTAGCTATCCTGTCTTCCATGAGAGAAACTGCTTCCCTGGGGGAAGTTTCTTTAAGCTGTGAATTTTGGAGGATATCAAAATCCCAGCTTGAATTAATAAAGAAAGGGCACGGCTGGCAGCACATTTCTGAAAATGTTGTCCAAATGTAAACTTTTGCCCCTGTTTTCCTCTGTTTTCCCTTGTTAGGATCGTCTCCTTCCTTTCTCTCTCTCTCTTTCTCTTTCCTTTTCTCCCTTTAGTTGTCAGCAGATCTGATAACGATCTTGCTCTCCTTTTATTTCTCCCCTCGTTCTAACCACACTTCAGCGTGTTCTCCTTAGATAAACATTTCTCATGCCCCGAGTGCTGAGTGCTGCTCACGCGAGCTCCAGCTGACTTTGCTCCGGAATCTTCTGTTAAAAAAAAAAAAAAAGAAATGAACTCTCAGCCCTGAGAATACATCTTCCTTGTAATGAAACATTGCATTTCCACTCTAGAGTGCCAAGACTTTGAAAAGCATGACCTCATTCGTCTCTCATCCCTTGTCAGCTCCTGGGGCTTCTGGAGATGGGGGTTTAAGAGAAATGCCCATTGTACCACCCCACTTTACAGAGGGAGAAATCAGGACCCAGAACCCCCAGCTGTTTGCTCTAGGGGTTCAAGGAGTCCTTGAGTAGTAAGGGAGTAGAATATGGGGTTCCTGATTTCCAGCCACTTTTCTGACCACAGGCACGGGGGCAAGTTTGAGCAAAATCTTAAAGAGGCAAATTGATTACAAGGCAGCCAAAGAAGGGTGCTGCCCCTGAGATTTAGGGAGGTGATGAGTGACAGCAATGCTGTGCTCGGACTGGAGACAGGTGAAGGAAAAGGAATTCATCCACCCAGAGACTTTTCTAGAGAAAAGAAGAGAAGAAGCTCCATTGAGGCAAGACCAAAGGGGAGATAACAAAGGATATGGGCCACCTTGAACTGGATTTATCGGTGTTCAGTCCTAACCACCAGGCTGTGCTTCTGTGCTTCAGATCTCCCAACCTTGCCCTGAGACCTAATAGAGATAGATTTATCGTGAAGCTGACGAAGCTTAGTTTCAGGGCCTCTCACTTCACACATCCTTTCCAAGACTCTGGGGGGACCCTAGCAATGGGTTCACATGGCTGTATCTTTTTATAAAATTTACAAAGGTAAGATTTTTCTTTTTCTTAATGAGTCCCCCAAACTGTGCAAGCTTTAGGACTCATAAAATCTGAATCCGCCCCTGGACCTGACCCCCACTGATGTAATAGCCACAGCTTTTGTGCCCCAAGAAACCACGCCTCTTCCTAAATGGATCTGTGCTGCCATAAACTGCCAAACTCTGTTTGTGCCTGCTCTGTGTCCTTACCGTGCAATTGCAATTCTTGGCCTTCAGGAAGGAAGCGAGCCCTCTTTGAGCACTTCTTATGTAACCAGTGCTTTCATAAACACCATCTAAGTCCAGACTTACCGCATCTTACTTTTTCCAAGTTGGGGAACAGGTTCAGGGAGGTCTGGTAACGTGGTGACGGTCACATGGCTTGAAAGTGGCACCGCCCCAGTGGGAGCTCATCTTTTTTGCATAAGCAGGAGTAGCAGGAAGGAAAAAAAGAGGATTCTGGGGTAAAGGGAAAGTTCTTTCTTTTTTGCTCCATCCGCTTTTCTTTGTTTTCCTTTCCAGATCCCTTTCTCTCTTCTTTCTGTGATGGCGATCAACGCGCTTTTGGATTCTGTGGTCTCTGCAAGGCCTGGGGATAGGCACTCAAACCTGGAAAAGGCAGTCCTTTGTAACTTGAAAGCTGGAGCAAAATAACTGCACAAATCACCAGAACACTGGACAATAGAGACACACAGTGCTAATGGGGAGGGCACAGCTGGAGGTGGGGATGGGAGGAAAAAGCGACACGTGATATGAGCCTGATAATATGAAGGCAATTGGGAAAGATGTGCATGGACCTTGCAACATGAGCCCAAAGAAGACAGAAAAAATATATATAAGCAGCGTTGTCCTTGGGCCCCGGGCGGGGGGCGGGGTGTCGCTGTGCTGAGTCCTGTCCTTTGTCAGGACACTGAGGCTCAAACTTTGGCACGCATCAAAATTAAGGAGGTCTGGTTAAAACTCAGATTCCTGGGCTCCACCCGCCAAGTTTCTCATTCAGTAGTTCTGGGATGGGGCCTGGGAATCTGCATTTCTCACAGTCTCCCACACACTGCTGCTACTGCTGGCTGGGACCACACTGTGAGGAGCACTGCCTTGGGCCTCCTTCGGTTGTGCCCCTCCCTACAGGGCTTAGGGTCTGTGGGGCCAAGAAGGTGGGGCTCACTCAGACCCCAGACCTTCTAGACTACCCTTCCGCAAGTTAGATTTGGAGGCCTGGCATTTTTTGGCCCACACATCCCAGAGCCTATTTCCAGGACCTGGTGAGCCCCTTCTCTGGGTTTCTTTTCCCCAAAATGACTGTCTCACTGATGTGTGCACCCTTAGTCCTCAGGGGTGGCCATGGGATGACTATTTGCTTGCGATGTGGACCGAACTTGGACCTGAAGACTTGCATGTCCATACCTGTGCATGCTGGCCCCTCACAGCTGAGATAAAACCAGGGGTGGGAATAAATGAGGGCAAGTCCTGGGTCAGAATCCAGAGGCCCCATTTCCCCCCACCTCCGTGTTCCAACACAGGGCTCTGAGGATCTGGAGAATTCTAAATGCAAGTGTGGCCTTGTGGTCATTATGAAGATACATTTGTCAAGGCAAGACAATAAAACATATTTGATTTAACGATTTGTTCATTTGATTTATAACTTTTAAATATTTGGACATTTGGTACATGGGCCTCTATTTGTGCTCTTGCTCCAGGCCCTTCAAGTATTAGATGTAGGCCTGCGGGTAAGAATAAGCTGTACTTCGTTCTAATTTTTATGAAAGAACAAAGGGACACCTTTTTTTTGCCTTCTACCTTATTATAAACATAGAAATTCTTCCCTGGACTTGGGGACTCCCAGAAATGTGGAGCCGCTCCTCTTGAGATGACACACATGGACATCAGGGCCAGTGGGCCAATCCGTGAATAGAGTGCACCACATGTATTTTGTCCTTGTCCCCTCCCTCCCTTCTCCTGAGGCTGTCTCTTCTCTCCCCCTTCCAAAGCCTGTGACTCTGCACAAACTGCTGATATCAGCTGAGAATGGGCCAAGGCTCCTCCCAGGAATACTCTTCAGAATGGACAGAGCCTCTGAGATCTTGAGTCATGATGTGCTGAGCATTTTGGAGTAATATTCAAATGATATCACAATTGGGACTTCCAACATGTGGGCTTAAGCTCGCCCAGAGGAAAGGTTTCAAAAAGAAGAATTTATAAACACTGAAGACACATAGAAGTAACATGGGGCCAGGTGGTGACTGGCAAAGCTCAGAAAGCTCCTGGGGATGGATCAATGGTTCTAAAGTTTTGATGGGCACCAGCTCTCCTTGAAGCTTGCTCATCATGCAGATTCCTTGGGCCCCACAATAGAGATTCTGATTCAGTAGATCTGGAGAAGGGACCAAGAACTGACATGTTTAACAACCACCTCAGCTCCTGTTGCAGGTGACATGGAGCCCCAGTGGAGAGCTCACTCTCATGTTCAGGCAGAGGATACTGCTTATAGCCAAAGAACATTTTTTTTTTTAAAGAAGAAGATTAGCCCTGAGTTAACATCTGCTTCCAAACTTCCTCTCTTTTTTTTTTTTGCTGAGGAAGAGTGGCCCTGAGCTAACATCTGTGCCCACCTTCCTCTACTTTATGTGAGATGCCTGCCACAGTGTGGCTTGATAAGTGGTGTGTAGGTTCATGCCCAGGATTGGAACCAGTGAACCCCAGGCCACCTAAACGGAGTGGGTAAACTTAACCACTATGCCACCGGGCCAGCCCCCAAAGAATGTGTTTTTTGAAGAGGATGGAGAAGTCTTTCTGAGGCAGCAATCTGTAAAATGGGGATGATATTCAAATTCTCACAGGGTTGTTCTGAGGATCACATGAGTTAATCTATGTGAAGTACTTAAAACAGTGCCCGGCACTGTTTGCTATTGTTATTTGTTATTATTATTATTTGCTGTTATGATTCCTCCAGTAGGAGGAATTTGGTAGCAGTGGAGTTTTTTCAGGAATACGGATTTTAGTGGATTTCTGAAGAAAACAGTTCTGAAGGGTGAGTAAATTTAAAATGTAGGAAGCTACTGAGGAAGTGAAAGTAATTGGTAGAGCAGTGCACTGTCTCCAGCTGGCTGTAGCAAGTTCAGACCAAATCCCACTTAACCACTGAAAGGGTCCTTACCAGACCAGGGTTACCTACACTAATTACACAAACACAATGCCTCCCTTCTGCTTCTAGGCAGTGAGGTCTCGTTAATGCTATAGAGGGAATCTTCCAGAAAATGCCATTCAACATCAGCACACCTGCTTCATACACCCTGAGCTCCAAATGGAGAAAACAAGCAAAAAAATTGATTTAAATTATGCAGGTGGAGGGTAATTAAATATTGATATAATAATTATTAAATTATGCAGGTGTAGGATAGGTTTATGTGAAACTTCTGGAATCGCTGCAGGAGTGGTGTAGACAATGAAAAACCCTGCATGGGGCTCCGAGCTGGAAGACAATGCTGTGAAGTTATGGTTGAAGTGGGCAGCTGGTTAACTTCGCATTCATCCGTAGGTAGCCATCTTTCTGGATGAGTTCATCCAAACCACGGGCAATGTTTCCCTCAAACGGCCTGAGTGCATTGAAGAGAAAGCCACTCTTGTCAGTCAGTCCTAAGAATTAAAAAAGAAAATAATAGAAAAGGAAAATGTGGGGAGCCTCCCAAATAATCATATTTTCATTTAAAACTATAATCTTAAACAATAACAACTTAATTTTCATCTTGAAAGTAACAATAATGATTTAGAGCCAGAAAGAAATGGCTCTGAAATGAACAAATGGTTGATATAAGAGCGTGAGACAAGGTTTGAGGGACTGTGACGGGGAGCCATCCCAGGTCTGGACCAGAAATGTGTTTGTAGATGGTTGTGGCTGCGATAGGCAGACTTGCCACAGCTAGTTTGTTGGAGGAAAATTCTAGTTCCAAGGCAGTGAATTTTTATGGTTGACCATTTTGTCACTTGTGTCACTAAAAAAGAATGGGCCAGATGGTGGTCTCTAGTATGTTTTTCACAGTGTGGCGTCTGCAGAGGGGTTTACCCTAGTTGGCCATTAACAATCAGTCTGAACAGCTTAAATGAGAGTCCAATGTTGAAAGGCAAGAAAGCCAAATGCTGAAATGTCCTTTAATTTCAAATCTCGGATGAACTTAAATATTCAGTTTTAAAGCTGCAGTTGACAGTCATGGCCAATGGATAAGATGACAACTTCAAGTATCTGTTTTAAACGAACCATTTTTTCCCGCTCTCTCTTTCCACAAAATGCAAAATATCATGGTTAGACTGAAGAGTTCTGTTGTGTTGGTGTTCAACGTTTTGACTTTGGTTTTGTGAGTGTTGACCCTTTAAGGTTAGATGGTTCAGAGGTTCTCAAACTTCAGGGAGTTTCACAAACCCCCTGGGGGCTTGTTAAAACACAGGTTGCTGGGTGCCACCCCCACGATTTCTCATTTGACAGAAATTTGCGTTTCTAACAAGTTACCAGGTAGACGCACCCAACTTCCCAGCAAGCTCTCTGCTGCTGGCATGGGGACCACACACACTTTGATCACTGTTCTAAAACATCTTCTGGTTCAATTGAGCTCTTAAATTTTTTTTTAAGTCATAAATTCTTTTGAGAATCTGATGAAAGCCAAAGACCCTTTCCTCAGAAAAGATACACAGCTAAACACAGACATTTGTAATTTTTGAGAATTTATCCCGAGGGGATTCCAAGAGTCTGCATAAAAGCCCTTGTCTTATCTAGAGCAGGGGTCAGCAAAATTTTTCTGTACATGTCCAGATAGTAAATACTTTAGGCTTTATGGGCCATACAGTCTCTCCTGCAGCTCCTCAACTCTGCCACTGTAGTGGGAAAGCAGCCGTAGACAATACCTCAATGAATGGGCATGGCTGTTTCCCAAAAATCTGTATTTACAGAAACACGTGGTGAGCACTATTTGGCTCAGGGGTTGTAGTTTGCTAACCTCTAGTCCAGAGCATGGATTTTAGAATCAGATAGACCTAGGCTATTAGTTGTACAACCTTGGGGTTGACGCTTAACCTAATTCAGCTTTGTTTTTTTGATCTGCAAAATGGGGTGTAATGATTCTTGCTATGAAGCTTTGTGTTGAGAATTAACTGAGATAATCTGCCCAAAGCTCCAAGCATTTCCCTTAAATGTTACTATTTTTATATTTAATAATAGTAAATAAATAAATCTAGTGTGAAAGCCCTTTATGAACCATGCAGGCACCACACAATATTATTGTTATTGTTATTATTGTTAGGCAGAGAGCATGCATGAAAATTACCCAAGTACAGGTGGAGAACTGGGAATGTGGCATTTTGTTCTAGAGTTGCGAAATGAGACGAGTGACTTTCTAGTAAGGTCCTCCGTGTCCCAGCCACTGTCTTTCTCTCCAGGCTCATCTTGCCCACTGTACCACTGACATCCTGATCTCCTCCCAGATCCATATGCTCTTCAGATACGTTCCCTTTTCTCTGGAATGTTTTTTCTCCTCGTGGCCCCATCTGCAGACCTCTGTTTAAGTGTCATTTCCTCAGAGGGTAGGTCGTACAGGACCTTGTTCTTTTCCCTTGTGGCAGTTACTAGACCTTGTACTTATTTGTTTACTTACTTGATTTTTGAATGTCTTCCCCCTTAGAACTGTAGGCTCCTTGAGGTCTAGGCTCCATGTCTGTTTTGGTCATTGCTGTGTATCTGGAGTTTAGCACCAGGCCTGGCCCTTTGTAGATGCTCAGGGGATATTTAATGAATGAATGAGCCAATTTCACCCAAGGTTATTCTTTGCTCAAAACAAAGTAATGAAACTTTGCCGTTGGTGCTCTCTCTAAGCGTTCTTGTCTCTGGGCGGAGGTGGGAAGGTGAGGGAGCAGGGGTCGGGGGCTCTCTTAGGCAGTTCTGTGCCCTGGGCTGCCTTCTGTGGTATTTCATGATCAAGTTCCCTCCCCATAAACTTATCTCTTCAGTGGTCTTTTCCAGCTATCATATTATAAAGCTGTGTGGCAAGCCAGTTCCTCTCAATGGTGACGGACCTTCTCCAGGAGCAGTGGTTTCAATGGAACTCCGGGGATGCAAAGCCTTAACACCAGAGCAGAGCTCTTTAGTGGGGACTTCTAGACAAAGGTGGGTAGATGAGTGGGACAAATTATGGAAGAGGAGACATGCCTGGAATCCTTCAAATCACAGCCCAGTGTCAGCTGTTGGCTCTGAAGCAGCATCAGGGCAAATGTTTGCATCTGAGAGAGGCATCTGCTGTTCCTACAGGAAAACCCATTGAATTCCCCAAACATATTGCTATGAAATATATTTTGTAAGTGACATTAATTCAGTGGTGGCAGCTCCCCTTCCTCCTCCTGCTCTTCCTCCTCCTCCTATTCCTCCTTGTTTTTCTTTTTTTTTTTCTTTTTTTTTAAAGATTTTATTTTTTCCTTTTTCTCCCCAAATCCCCCCAGTACATAGTTGTATGTTCTTCCTTGTGGGTCCTTCTAGTTGTGGCATGTGGGACGCTGCCTCAGCGTGGTCTGATGAGTAGTGCCATGTCCGCGCCCAGGATTTGAACTGACGAAACACTGGGCCGCCTGCAGCCGAGCGCGCGAACTTAACCACTCAGCCACGGAGCCAGCCGCCCCCTCGTTTTTCTTTATCCTCCTCCTCCTCTTCTTCTTCTCTTTCTTTCTAATGATTTAAGCTCTTAATCTGAGTTAGGGTGGAGAAAGAAAGGTAGAATGAGTTATGGCTAACAGTGGCCACATGTCTATTGGTAAACTTGTGAGCTCCTCAAACTGCCTGTAATTGAGTGGGGCCAAAATCCCTTACAGAGAGAAATAAGCTTAAAATTTAGTCACCAAGAATGAGGGAGGAAGGATGTTAGAAGATCTTGGAGCACCATGTCCCATCTCCGAGACTCATCCATAGTATCAGCTATAGCCTTGCTAGATCATGCTGCGCCCCCACTCCCCTTAAGGGCCAGGCAGGCATCCACACGCTTTTGTGCCTGACAGATTTCTTCAGAGCTGTGGAGGCCTATTCAGCCAGTACAGAGAGACAGCCCGGAAGGGGAGGGGAGTTAACAACCCAGGGCAGCAGCCCTCAACCAAAGGGGTGAGCTAGTGCCCCAGCCTTCTGTACTTTGAAGAGGCAATTCTGGGAGGTGTTTTGTATGTTTCTCAGAGGTCCCAGTAGAGTTGAATCCTCACTGTCTACTGCAGCAACCTCAATAACCGAGTTTTATGGAGTTTTCTTTCTCTCAGTCTCATTCTCTCATTCCTTCACTCGTGTTTTTGTTTGTTTATTTGTTTTGTTTGGTCATGGTGGGGCACCTCCCATATAAACTGCCTACATAAAGCCTTTTCTTAGCCTCATTTTTTGGAGGAAACTAAATTAAGATAAGGGGTGATCTAGTGGTGATACGATGATCTTAAAATACTTTCACATAATAGGTGGTGACTTAGTATTTTTTTCCAAACACAAATGTGAAGAAAATGGCCTTGAATTGAAATGTATGGGATTTAGAAGACATAGGCATCCATTTCCTGGAAAGAAGGCTCTGGACTAGCACTATCCAACATGGTAGCCACTAGTTACAAGTAGTTATTGAGCACTCGAATGTGACTGAGGAGCTAAATTTTTAATTTAATTTAACTTAAATTAACTGAAATAACTACATATTCTTAGTAGCTACTGTATTGGACTACACAGCTTTTTATATTATATATATAAAAAACTTCTTATGGAGGATTAAGAAAAGATTTTGTGGCTCATTCTACTAGTTCCTTACCTAACATCTATTCTACTCTTTTTTTCTTGCAGAATCCTGATCTTACTTAGTGTGTTATTGGGCCCGGTTAAAAAACACAAACAAAATCTGATTTCCCAGACGTCCTTGCAGCTGTGAGTGGCCATGGGCTCTTCCCTTCCCATATAAAAGGCAGCATCTGGAGCAGAGAAGGTGTCTTGCTCTTTGCCCTTCCCCTGTCTCTTTTCTTCCTGCTTGATCATAATCATGCTTGGAGGTACAGCTGCAGGAGGAAAGCTGCCAGTAAAGAATGGTGGAGCCATAAGATGGAATAACCCTGAGTGGATTTGCTGCCCCAGCTCTGGTCTCCTTACTTCCAGACTTTGCGTTAATTGAAACAAATAAAACTCTAATCATTGATACTTGCAGCAGCGTGCATCATGACTGGCATAGCCTATTTTAGACAGGTAGGTTAACACTGCTATGTTAAGCTTTCATGTTGGATTGGGAGGTATGGGACTGGTTGTAAAGCTCTGCATAGGTATGGCTCGGAAAACTTGGAAAATGAGTATAGGCTACAGCTGTAAACTAGAAAATGTGGTCCTCTCTGGGCATTTACTCTCAATATACCAACTTTTAGGGGACAGTAGCAGTACCTTGGAATAATATATAGGGCTGTTCCTCCTCAGGATTTATTAGACATCTCTAAATGGTTGAAAACATATTCCCAGAGAGTGAAAGATGGATTTGCACTGGTGGGGCTGGGGCCTCTGGGTGGGGCTAACACACTATGCATTCTTGGTACAGAATGGAGCCCATGTCAGAAAATAATCATCGCAGGACTGGCACTGAACAGACAATCCCACGCCCGCTTCACCTCCGATTGTGATGCACAATTTTGCTGAAAAGTTGCATAGCTCCCTTGTAATCCATTTTCAAGTATTTGGTGCATATTTAGGGGAGCAGGTCTGTTTCTCCCTGTCATGTAGATCATCAACTAACCACAGTACACACACTTCTGCCCCAGGAAAAAGATATTTCACTCTCCCAGACTTTCATTGAATAAAGAGTTTTTTGAACTGAGCTCCTTAAAATATCAATGCTCCATATTACTCCCCAGATCCAGATATAAATCTTTATAATGGTACATTTTACAAGCCGCTCTCTGGAGTCTTTTCTGATTGGTAATCACAGTGTTTCCTTATTAATACTGTAAAAAATGTAAAAGGCATAAACATTTTGCAATCTATCTGTTCTTTCTGTGCGGGCATACATCAGGGGCTGCTTTAAGCATTCCTAATGGTTCACCCATCACATTTTTTATGAGTTTATATGGGAAGAAAATTGTACCAGAAAACTGAATTCAATGACTGCCATTCTATGAATAAATTCTGTTATCTTTGATACTCTGGGTATAATAAAAACATACAAAAGTTAAATTTCAGCATCCTTGCAGAGTTATGTCAACTGTTTTTAATGTCAATAAGATGCTGCTATTCAACCAATGTTTTTTCCCTCCAAAAAATACTGCTTGATTTTCAGGTTATGTTTTCATTAAAACAACTTGTTTTTAACAGCGAGATGCTCTGTATGTTTGCTAATTTATGTATACTACAAAGTCTGATCAAAATGAAGAGTTATAATTTTAAGACATGAAGCTTAGTAAAAAAATCCATCTATACTTTGTATGAAAGATTAAAATAAAAGTCAGGTGTCCATAAAATGTGTTTTAAATAAGTTAGATCAGAAAATATCTTGGTAGAGTAACTTCGATCAAGCAGATTCTTTTATATTTTTGTATTTACACACATCTCCCTATGATTGGAAGGCATGGCTTACATTGTATCCTATAGATATATTCTATAAGTAAGATTTTTTTTTTAATGATCAGCTGTGAGATTTTTTTTCTCAAAAACATATGAGATCTAAACACTTTGAAACAAAGAGTAGATTTTCCTGAACTATCCAACTTCAGTATTTGAAAATTGATTTATTCTATTTCCTTTACATGATAAAAAATATTTAAGCAACTTCTTCTTCTTTTCCTTCTTCTTCTTCTTCTTCTTCTTCTTCTTCGTCTTTTTTGGTGAGGAAGATTGGCCCTGAGGTGACATTTGTTACCAATCTTCCTCTTTTTTTTTTCCTCCTCAAAGCCCCAGTACAGAGTTGTATGTCCTAGTTGTAAGTCCTCTAATTCCTCCATGTGGGATGCTGCCACAGCACGACTTGATGAGTGGTGCTAGGTCTGCACCGAGGATCCCAACATGTGAACCCTGGGCCGCCAAAGGGGAGCACGTGAATTTAACCACTTGGCCACCGGGTCAGCCCCTAAGCAACTTCTTTTTATATGGGAAGCCTGAAACACAGAGTTTTTCCATAGTGTTGACCCTCAGGCTCTCAAATTCCCATCCAAAGGTCTATCAATTTCTCTTGGGGGTTTAGATTTCTACCTCTGAAAGATCCAACCTATCTAAGTGGCCATTTTCTCAATAATGGCTTAACTACCAAGAAATAGAAAAACTAAAATTAAAATCCCAAAGATATTCAGAGCTTTTAAAGCTCTGAAAAACCTCTGCTGCCTGTACCTCCATCCACCGAGCAGACCCTAATGAGTCCAAACACATAAGCTATAAACCAAAGAAGGCATTGTGCGTGCTTGCTAGTGACATGGTTCCATCCCCTGGATTTTTGTGACCCTCTAGACTTAGTTTTTGACATGTGGGACCTCAGCCTTCCTACATTCTCTTAAGCTTTGCCTTAAGGGAAATTTCTGCCTCATTCCCTGGCCTCAGGCTAACCCTTAGCCCCTCTGAAAGCAGGAAAAGGAGAAAATGATTTGGACAAAGATGTTTTGAAATATGTAAAACAAAATTTATTCTTAGGTCTAGTGGAGTGAAAACAATATTCTTTTTTCTGGAAATAAGCAGGTAATTGAAATAAAAGTGGCTCCTTGGTCAAAATGTATGTTGGATGACATCAATTCTCTATTTGCCTACAGAGACAGCTTCCGATCTTGGCCACAAGCAGAGATTTCCCAGAAAAAATGAAGTCATTCTTTAAAAAATTTTAAAAAGAGAAGGTAGTCTTCAGGAACAGATCCGCTGTAGTTTCTTTAGACCCACTCTAGCTTCTTTCAGGGCGGTCACTGGTTTATTTCACGACTGGGCTAAAGCATCTTTTCCGGAACTACCCAGCCAGATGACTCCATCTGAGAAAATGAGTGTTTTGTTTTCTTTTAAAAGTGTACCTGAAGATGCTTATTTGTAAAGAAGACTCCAGGGTTGGCATCCTTGGAGGTTAATCCTGATTAATAGGTGCTTGGCTATGTAATTTTGGCTTTTACTTGAGGTTGAGGTTCTGGCCTCAAGCCACCCTGCAATTATCACCAAGTCTCAGGGCGCATCTTGTGGGCACCCTTGTATGGAGGAGATGGCCCAACTGGGTGCCATAAACAGCACTTTATAACCAGGAAACACTTGTTAAGCATCTCGTCTTCTGGAATTTCATGATATTCTCTCTTATTTTCCTGTGTCCATTGGCACCATGAAGAGAGGTTTTGTTTTCGTATGGCATTTGCTAAAGTTTTTCCTTGCTCTGGGGTGATTGTCAGCATTAAGGAGAAAGTAGAACCAACACTGTCTTCACCTTGGAGAAGTTAAGCTGACACGTCATGGAGGTGCTCACATTTAGACACACGTCGGACTAACTGGGATCGGACCACAAATAGCTAATCTTTTCAGAGTTATGTGTTTGTTATTTTAATTTGATAAGCAGGAACAACTCTATACAATGTCTCCATCAACTTCTGGGAAATGTCTCTATTGTGTGTTCTCTTTAGATACAACAATCAGTGGGAATTTGATGTTGAAGTATAAGAACTTTGATGAGAGTTTTCAAGATGGCAGTCTTACTAGTTATTTCAAATTTCACTTGAAACCTGTGTGTGCAGATTTGCACAAATGGCAGCTTACTGCATTAACTAAAATCAGATAAACAGCCCAGGCAGCTGAAAGAGTCAGCGACTCCTTGGGCTTCTGGCTCCCAAGACTCTTCTGCCCCATCTCTGATTCACAAAATCACCTGAGGGGGACTTTGAGGGTCTGGTTGTATTTTTAACAAATTAGGGAAGCTGGGTGTTTACTATGCACTTTCTTTGTATAGAGCACAGAGCTAGATGTTGTGGGGATAAAGGAACTCCAGGATATACGCCTTACCATTAAAAAAATTCTTAATCTATTTGGAGGTTTAGTGTTAGGTCTCACTTAGATACCAGTGGGTTGCCATCCAATATGTGATTGTGATTGAGAGACACTGAAAGGATTCCAAATATTCCGCCTATACCAAGGCTGAAACCAACTCCAACTCGAATCCCAGCCCAACCTCAACCTGAAACCAAACTTAACCCAACCTCAAACCTTACCCCACCAAAAGTAACACTAGATCTCTCATACCAAGTACCTTGAACACGCTAGGCATTGGGATATGTTCTTCATACATGTGATGTTATTTAGTTCTGAACTGTATTTGGCTTCGACCCTGCTTTATCTCTCCTCCAACTTCATGTGCAAGTTCTAGGAAACCTCTTGTGCAGGCTTGGGTAGAGATGGACGGCCACTCAAGCCACAAAACTACTGCCCCAGATTTGTAACTACATGTTCCCAAAGCCACCCAGAGTGCTTTAATCCAAGGCTTCTACATGTTTTGTAAATTTGGTAATGCTGTGACCAGAAAGGAATCTGAAGTAATGTCTTAGGATATTAGAGTGCCCAGTCCTCGGTCCCCAAAAGCTCTCCTATCACCCTGCTGAATTCTAAAGAGTAGAAAAGGTCTCCAATAGTAGTCTCAACATGCCTCTCCTGCATCTGCAGCTTATTCACCAGATGGGCTTCAAGATCCCACCATCTTCAAGGTTACTCAGATTGTAGGCTTTGTGTGGCTGAGAAAGAGACAGAATTCTTCAAGAGCTGACCTGGAGTTTCACTGAATTCTGGGTCTCTATCTGTACAGCTTCAAAGCACCATCCAGAATTCCTGACTGCCTCCCGTCTCTGAAGAGTGAGTACAGGTTCAGAGTGTTAATTCTCCACCTTTAAGGCAAGACTAGTGGTGTGTTCCTTTAATCTGGCTTTTCCCAAATGGAAGATTGTTTCAGGAATAGAATTTGTGAATTGTACTCAGAGTTATTTTTTATTGGGGAAGGAGAAGCTACATAAATTTGTGTGGAGGTAGATTGTATAGTTACTTTTGAAATTCTTTCTTTCGTTCTTGGCATTCCTACTAAAAGATGGGGAGATGCCCTAAGTATTCATTTGTGTGAAATGGAAGAAGCAGCAGCCCAAAAGCTGCACTTGTTAAAGTCGTGAAAGATCCCAAATATTGGTTAAATGCTATATGCCACTTTTCATACATTTCTTTTCCTTCTTTCACAACTCTCAAAGACTAACATTAATAGTTCCACTTTAACTGAGTAACAGACTCAAATGAGTTAAACATGTCCAACTTCATACATCAGCTTCTCATGCTCCTTTCACTAACACTTAGCACCTTTTAAAGTATTCAACAAATCTCAGAAACCTTAGACACTATGAGAATACTTTATACGAAAAAAAATTATTTTATTTGTTTCCAGCTTTATTGAGATATAATGGACACGTAATGTGTAAGTTTAAGGGTGTACATCTTGTTGATTTGATACACTAGTATGTTGCAGGATAATTACCACTGCAGCGTTAGCTAACATCTCCATCATGTCACATAATTGCCATTTCCTTTTTGTGGTGAGAATATTTGAGATTTACTCTCTTAGCAACTTTCAAGTATATAGTACAGTATTGTTAATCATATGCTGTGCATTAAATCCCCAGAATTTTCCGTCTTCTAACTGGAAGTTTGTACCCTTTGACCTCTGGCTCCCTGTTTCTCCCATCCCCCAGGCCCTGGTAACCACCATTCTACTCTCTGTTTCTAAGAATTTTTGGGGCGGGGGAGGGGGTAGGAAAATTGAGCCTGAGTTAACATCTGCTGCCAATCTTCCTCTATTCTGTATGTGGCGTGCCGCCACTGCATGGCTTGACGAGCGGTGCTAGGTCCACACCCAGGATCTGAACCTGCAAACCGTGGGCCACCAAAGCAGTACACATGAACTTAACCACCACAGCATTGGGCCAGCCTCTGTTTCTATGAACTTAACTTTTTTAGATTCCACGTATAAGTGCAATCATACAGTATTTGTCTTTCTCTGATTTACTTCACTTAGCATAATGCCTTCAAGGTCCCTCCATGTTGTTGCAAATGGCAGGATTTCCTTCTTTCTCACAGCTGCATAATGTTCCATTGTACATATATACACCACATCTTCTCTATCCATTCATCCATTGACAGATACTTAGGTTGTTCCCATATCTTGGCTTTATGAATAGTGCTGCAATGAACACAGGAGGGCAAATATCTTTTTGATATTCTGTTTTTGCTTCCTTTGGCTATAAACCCAGAAGTGGAATTGCTGGATCATATGGTAGTTCTATTTTTAATTTTTTGAGAAACTTCCACACTGTTTTCCATAGTGGCTGCACCAATTTATATTCCCATCAACAGTATATAAGGGTTCAAAAGAAAAAGTATGTAGCCTTAAAATAAGTGGCTCTTTTTCTCATGTCCTCTTTCTTGTTTAGCGCCATTAAGGGAGATGGTATAAAAGTCCTGGGAAGAATATAGGAGGATGGGTTTGAGACAACAGAGGCACAATACTACTCATTTGTGTCCACTGTAATGCATCGATAGAAACTGCAGATGAAACCTGATAGAAATGCTACTAGGAATATCACCAGAAGAACAAGATTCTTGGCTCCCTGGTGGAACTGTGGGAAGAGTGAAATGGTTTAGCTAAGTACTGGTGCCAGAGTCAGTCCTGTCATTTGGCAGAGAGCTGGTGACTTGAGTTGATAAATTACAGCTAAAAGTGATGTGTTGGTAAACTAGGGGCGAGGGTAGAGTAGGGGGCTGGGGAGTCTTATTTGTAGCATCTGTCAATTTCTGAGGTGTAAATACTCTCACCAAGACTGACATCAAGTTATCAATGGTTTTACAATGGGCTCACAAAATTCCTGAAAATTTAACAATTGGCTTCCATAAGCCAGTATGATCTGGCTCCAGTATGTCACCAGAGCTCTGTGAGAACTCACGGCCCCAGCCTCCAGGAAAAGACATCCGGGCTACCCTCCTTTCCTGGACGTGCCCAGGATTTTCCAGGTGGACTGTCATCATGGGGGTGATGATGGTCCCGTTCATCACAGTTCCGTCCATGGTGTCTCATGATTAAGGAAAGCCCCTTTCAAGGAAATCTCTCAAGTGCACAGAACTTTGTGTGAGGAAAATAAGACGGTGAAAATGCTTACAAAAAGCAAAGATGCCAATTTATCAGGGAGAGCTCAGGTGAAAAGCATATTAGAAATATGCCCAAACTCATACTACTTGAGAGCAAAAAAATAAATAACTCAATTAAAAAAGGGGCAAAGGACATAAATAGACATTTTTCCAAAGAAGACATACAAGTCACCAACAGGTACATGAAAAGGTGCTCAGTATCACTAATCATCAGGGAAACGCAATTCAAAACCACAGTGAAATATCACCTCACCCCTGTTTGGATTATTAAAAAGACAAGGAGGGGCTGGCCCGGTGGCACAGCGGTCAAGTTCGCCCATTCTGCTTCGGCAGCTCGGGGTTCGCCCGTTAGGATCCTGGGTGTGGACACGGCATCACTTGGCACTCATGCTGTGGTAGGCGTCCCACATATAAAGTAGAGGAAGATGGGCATGGTTGTTAGCTCAGGGCCAGTGTTCCTCAGCGAAAAAGAGGAGGATTGGCAGCAGTTAGCTTAGGGCTAATCTTCCTCAAAAAAAAAAGACAAGGAATAACATGTGCTGGCAAAGATGTGGAAAAAAGAGAATGCTTGTGCACTGTGGGTGGGAATGCAAAGTGGTACGGCACTATGGAAAACAGCATGGAGAGTCTTAAAGAAATTAAAAATAGAACTACTATATGACCTAGCAATTCCACTTCTGGCTATGTATCCAAAGGAAATGAAAACAGGATAGCAAAGAGAGAGCTGTACTCCTGTGTTCATTGCAGCATTATTAATAAAGCCAAGATACGGAAACAAACTAAGTGTCCATCAACGGATGAATGGATAGAGAAGACGTGGTGTGTATATACAATGGAATATTATTCAGCCACGAGAAAGCAGGAAATCCTGCCATTTTCAACAACATAAATGGACCTTGAGGGCATTATGCTAAGTGAAGTAGATCAGACAGAGAAAGAGAAATACTACGCGGTATCACTTATATGTGAAATCTGAAAGAAAAAGAAAAAGGTCAAATTCGTAGAAACAGAGAGTAGAAAAGTGGTTGCCAGGGCCTGAGTGATGGAGGTAATAGGGAGAGGTTGGTAAAAGTGTACAAACTTTCAATTATAAGATGAATAAGATATGAGAATCTAAGGTATAACATGGTGGCTATAGTTGATAACACTGCATTGTGTAATTGAAATTTGCTGAAAGAGTAGAACTTAAAACGTTGTCACCAAAATAAAAACAAATAAAACTTTATGGCTGAAACAAAAAAGAAAGAATGCCCAAATAGCTTACAGTTTCGATTTACTTATTGTACACTAGATGTGGTTAAATGATGTACTTTATCTTGTGACGAAATAGGGAGATTCCAAAAAGGAGTCTGTAAACAGGCAGGTCCTGTTGTGGAGGTGAGAGTGTGCTTTGGTTCATCTTCAGTGACCAGCACCACTGGGGAGAGGAAAGGCTAGTCTCACATCAGGAGTGTGTTCAGACGTGGCCAGCAGGAGCTGTGGCCGTATTGCTGGGGCTAGTTCTCCTTTCCTTGGTGTTCCAGGATGCCTGGTCTAGGCACAGTGAGTTTGTCTTCTATGGTTGAGTTCTCAGAATCATAAGACCAAATATTTGGAAAGGCATCTACATAAGCAGCAGTACCTAAATAACGTTCTCAATTTCCCTCACATATGATTACTTGCTGGGGCTTGAAGTTCTCCGCTGAAAGGGACACTCAACTTCCTGAGGCCTCTGCTTACATTTTCACCCAAGTCTATTTGTTAGAAAATTCTTTGTCAGACAGAGTAGGATCGTCATCTCTGTGACTGCTTTTGGTTCTTCTCTGGACACATAGGACCTAGAATGGAGACATCGCTTTAGAAGGGGGCAGGTGCATTTCAATTCAGTTTTACCGACATTTCCCGAGTGTTTACCATGGCCAAGAGACACAGACGTACTAACCTCGTTCCTGTCCTTGAGAGCCTCACAGTCTGGAAACCTAGACAGCTTCACAAATGGACAACTTGATTCCATTCTAGCCTTCTGTCATAGGGGCTTGCCTTGTCCTGGCAATTGTCTCTCCTTCCCCCTACTACGTGCTTACAGAAGGAGCTTCCAGGTTCTGACACGAGCTTATCATTCTGACCAACAATTGGTTGGTCTAGGGGTGGGTTCCTGATCAACCTGCACTAACCACACTGTTCCGCCTTCACTGGCCAAAGTTGATTGATCCAGGAGTGGGCTCCTGACCAAAGCTGGCCACCAGAAGCTCTTCCTTGGGATTTTAAAATTTGGTGTCAGAAAGGATATAAGCCAGTCTCTCTCTAACGATTGTCTCTTTAATGACTGTAAAACCGTGCAGCTGCTGTAGCCACGTTTCCTGCTGTTCTGCAGTGGGAAAGAATGAAGCAGATGTGCAGAGAGAAGGAGAAACAAGAAACAGAGAGAGAGTCCTGGCAGCATTCCATTCTGTGCTTCCAGTTTTTCTTGAGACCCACTCCATCTCTGCCAGTCTCATGCCCAACTCATCCTTTGAATCACTGATTCAACACATTCTCCTTGTTTTAAGCTGGTTTGAATTTGGTTTAGGTCTTTTGGGGGAAGGGGAACAGGTGAGGAAGGCTAAGTAAAGGGATTGGAAAGCAGTGTTGATGCTCTAGCCCCTAGGCCTTTTCCTGAGGGCAACCTTTTCTCATGCATGTAGCAGAGGGACAGGCTGAGTATCAGAAAGAGGAAAAGGCTCAGGTTTCCTTGGAAGACATTTGGTTGGGGGCCAGCGAGAGGTGGAGAATGATAAGACAGGAATCCAGGGGATGGGCAGGCATGCTGTTAAGTGGAAACTTTTCTCTTGGTGAAATCTTTCTATTCACCACTGCATCCTGGGGCATCTTGCCTGTTTACTCTGGGTCTGCTGCTAAAGCAGTTAACTTCAGGGTGGTTCTGTAAGCCTGAATAGGGATGGAGCCCTGCTTTGTCTGTAAATAGAGGCCTTACTATGTACCTGACACTTATAGACATTTATAAATAAGTACATATTTATATATGTTACATATTACTTTCAAGTCTATTTACATGTAAATCTCATAGTACTATCATCAAGTCGGGAATTATTATTATTACCAAAGATTGGAGAGGTCAATAAGCTGTCTGAGGTTCAAACAGCTATACAGTGACAGTTGGGGTGGGAACCCAGCTTCTGACCCCAAACTATACAGTATGTCCCTTTCTTCCTAGAGAGAGAATCTGGCCCCTAAGGCTCTGCCTGGTTTGAGGCCTGCTGTGGCGATGGCTCTCTCGTCCTGTAGTTCAGAGACTGTGTTCCCTGGGAGACCCCTACTTACCCCCAGCTCTCTCTGGAAACCAGCCTCTGGCCCCTGCGTAAGAGAGGAGTGAGTGCTTCAGGGCGGGTCTCTGCTCTGGCAAAAGGCCAGGATTCAGCAGGCTGAACCAGAGTGCTACAGCCAGGTGCGTCCGGCCTGAGTCACCATGCCGGGCCAGGTGAGGCTCTGAGGTGGCACCTGCCTGTGGTTGGCAAGACTTCTGAGAGGGATGCCTAATCCCCCAAATAATAATGACAACAATAGTGGTGATAATGGAGGGCTTTATCTGCACAAAATGTGGTTCAATCCCAAAAGGTCCAGGAACTCTGCGAAAGGTCCTGATAAGTATTATTATCTCTTGGGAGGGCAACAGATTTACCTTGTAGGCAAATTCCATGTGGGGAGGGAAAAAGCCTGAGAGATGATGAGAGCAGAGAATGAGGATAGCAAATGCTAATGCCTGTGGCCAGGAAAAAGGACAGGCTGAAAGTCCTCTTTGGAGAATCAGGCTTCGTCCAGGAAGAATTTTCCTCCCTATTTCTCTTTGGACATGAATTATCAGCCGCAAATGACAGAATGCAAGCTGAGGTCTTAAGGTATAGAGATGAGCACCGTATGGCAGGCCATTTGCTCCACATGTGTGGTGAGAATATCTGGTCTGCAGATTGCACACTCAAGGGTCTCTGGAGACTGGCAGGCAATGGTAGTGAAAGAAAATGGTCAAGTGGAGGGTAAACATAGTTCAAGTAAAATGAGATAAAGACAACAAATGGCAACCTATGCGTGGCTTTGGTATTGGGGGATAATAAGGAAGGGAGGGGACTGTGGCAAACTAAAGGGAGCACTCATGCCCCTGCTGAAGGGGGCAGCTCCACTTAGATAGAACCAGTGCTGGCCCCACACTGTCAGATCTTCTAATTTTGGAGAGAAACTCTAAATTTTTGTGGAAAATCTCTTGAATTTGAAATATTGGTAACTAATCTGAACATTTTCAAATGCTTTTGGCCTATGGCCTGCCTTTTGGGGGTTTCTCTTAAAAGAAAACCTCTCAATTATTTCAAAATTTTAGAATGCTTAGCCTCGTTACACACATGGAGTTGGATGAGACAGAGCAGCCCACTGTGGACCCCCACCCCAAATTTATAAAGGAAGCTGGTGGGCAGGAGGGGGGTATTCCAGGCTCATGTGTGTCTGGATACTGCAAGGAGTGTGGGCTGGATGGGGCTGCCCAGGTGTGGCCATGAGTGTGGTCAGATGAGAACAACAAAAAGGAACTTGGAGAAGGAGAGGCCAGTGAGGGAGATCCAGCCGGGCGACTGGAGATAGAAGGGCCCTAGGACAAGATGTTGTCTCTTTTAGCTCCCCTCTCCTTCTCTTTCTTTCTACAGCCCCACCATCCACTCTTTCTCTTTCCTTCCCCTCCCTTTTCCTCCTACCTTCCTTCCTCCCTCCCCAACCTTCTTTTCTTCCTTCCTTCCTTCCACAGATTTACTGCCCACTTACACTATATCAGGAGCTGTACCAGGCTATGGGAATACAATCTACACATAAAATTGCTTCTAACTTTTTTTTTTTTACCATATCATATGAAAATAGCTATACAGATTTTTACCAAATTTGGAAGTAAGTTTGACAAAGTTGGACATTATACAAGTTGTGTAAACTTTTCTTTGAGGGCATTGCCTCAGAGACACACAGTCAGCCTCCAGAGCAGCAGAAACTGAACAATAACAAGAAGCCTAATGGCTGTTAGTGACATGAGACCCACTAGAGGCATGAGATGTTGTGGGAAGAGGCTACAAACAAGAGATTCAAATCTGATACTTGAATTGAAAGTTACAAGGGAAACATCTGTTTCTGACATGGTCAACACCGTATAGGTGCTCCTGGATAAGTAGCAACAACGAGTGTTCATTTAATGATGGTAATGGGTTCTTCTAGCAGTATGGCGGAGGTGGCTAGTGATGAATGGGTCAGCTCTTATTCTAAAATTCTCCTCCAAATGTGGTGCATGGACCAGCATCATCTGGGAACATGCTAGAAATGCAAACTCTTAGCTCTCCCACAGACCTAGTGCCTTTCAACAGTATCTCCACATGTGCACATTAAAATTTGGGAAGCATTGCTCTAAAGCAGGAGTTCTCAGCCCTGGACTCATCTGGGGAATTTGAAAAAAATTCTAACGCTGGGGCCACCCTCCCTCCACCTGCCAGGAGACTCTGATTTAATCAGTCCAGGGGTGGTGTCTGGGCAGCAGAAATTTTTGAGTTCTTCTCCTGGTGTTTCTGATACGCAGCCAGGTTTGAGAACTACTGCTTGTTGGAAATGCAAATTCTTGGGCCTATCTCAGACCCAGTGAATTGGAATCTGTGTTTTCACAGGCTCTGTGGGTGTGATTCTGATGCATGCTTAAGTTTGAGAACCACTGCCCTAAAGGATCGCAATCTATGGTGGAGACAGATGGGAAAAACAGGCCATTTCTATGCACTGGGATGAGGGCCCAGACAGGGCTGAGCCCACATTCTCCTGTGAGGGACATCCATCCTGGGCCAGAAGAGGACAGAAAAGCATTCTCTGTAGGAGGTGACATCTAGAGGGATGAGTGGAACTTAGCCAGGTAGAGAGATGGGAAAGAAAAGAGCATTCCTGCAAAAGGAACCGCAGGTGCAATGGCCCTGAGGTGAGAGAGCACACAGCTCGTTCGTTTGAGCTCTTGAAAATGGTACAGTTTGGCTGGAGGAGGCGGGTTGGTGGTGAGGGGTTAAACTAAAGCTATAAGCAGGAGATAAATAATGACAGACCTTGTGTATTGTGCTAAGGCGTTTTTACTTTACCAGCAGGTGGGTTTTTGGTGAGAGAGTATTAGAAACATGACTTTGGTTGCCATGTCGAGAATGGTTTCAAGGGGATGGGGGGACACTCGTGGAGACGGGGAAACTAGTTAGAAGATGGTCACAATAGTTCTGACGAGGGATGTGTGTATTATTGATCCGCCTGTTTTTACTGAGAAACTACTACACTAATAATTGTATGTGACACAGTGGACAATTTTTGACTCAAGGATCTTTGTTGGGTGTCAAGACAAATAGATCCTTCTATTCAATCAGTGAATTGAACTCAATTTAAAAATATTCATAAACCCTGCACTTTAGAGAGGCAACGTCTTGAGGGACAGAGACATGCAGTGATCAGTAAGGCGTGGTTGCTGCTTTCAAGGAGCTTCCAGTCTCCTGGAGGAGGCAGATATGACCGAGGGCCATATGTGGTGTAGAGTACAAAGACTGTTGTGGACAAATTATTTAATTGGCCTATCCTGGCCTTTCCCTCTTACTGTAAGGAGCACTGGGCCGCTGACTTACCCAGCCTCAAGCCCTATGCTTCACTCACCTGGGCCAAACACAGTCTTGTGTAGCAGGATTATCTTTGTTCCTATGTCATTGATGAGAAAGCTGAGGGTCAGAAGAGGTTTTGTTATTTGTTCCAATCACAGGACTGGCAAGGGAGCAGAGAGCGGGTTTTTACTCCAGGCCCTCTTGTCTCATCATCCTGTATTCTGATGATAATAAAGATGTTTCCCAAACTCCAGTAATCCTTTCTGATTTTTATCATAATTGTGCAAGCCTACACTATTATTTACTTTGTATTTTACATTAAACTGACTCATTTTTTCATGCTAAATAATGTATTCTAAAAAGAAGGTCATATGTCTTAAGAATACAATGAGTAGAAAGTATCACTTGCATGAATAGGAAATAACTGTAAAATTAAATATGTCAGACACAACCAATGATGTTAAAAATCTAGTTGCATCCAGTAGCCTGGCCAAGACTCTGAGCCTGAGGTCTGCCTTCTCTTTGTTGAAAATGGAAACTTACAAATGTGAAGAGGTTTAAAGACACTTAGCTTTGACTCATCAGAAGGCTCTAAAGATAACTGAGTCTTTGGGGAATAACTTTCCCACTATGAGATTTAATCTTGTTTAATGGTATCCACCTACCACCTCAAATCATTGCACATCATCCATGGGGCAGACAATATGAATTGTCCCATTCTCCCCTTTTTCCTTTTTATGAGACAACTCTCTTCCTCTGCCACAACCCCCCACCCCACGGGGTCCCCAGGGCATTCGTTCTAGGAAGGCAAAGGAGAGTGAAACTTTGGGACAGAATCATAGGGTGTAGAGGTGGCCACTGGGGTTTCAGTCTTGGGATATATGATCGTGATAAAGTAATGATGCTCATGTGATAACTGGCAAAAATTAGATTTTCTTTTGCCCTCAGCACTTACTTTACCTTTTCTCTCCTTTGTGGGCCACTTCAGCCTCAGTTTCCTGTTTCTGTCTCTCAATATTCACGAACCCTCCCTTACTTTGTTAATTATCTTTAATGCTGTTTTTATATTATTACCCAACATGATAACTCTTAGGATGTAGAAAGAAAGAAAGAGACTTCTGAGATGCCTCAGACTCAGTGAGCCTGGGGGATTGAGACCATGAGGTGGAAGCTGGCTGAGAGGGGAGCTTATCAGTGTGGTTTGCCTGTCTGCAGGGACATCTGGATACTGCAGCACCGGCCATTCATGTGGGATGACCAAAGGATGAGGCTGGAGAGCCCGCCTAAGGCAGGATTTAGAGCTGCCTGAAAAGCCTGAGTGCAAATCTCCACCCCAAATGCACAGGGCCTGGGGCAGGGGTCCCCACCTCATTCACATCTCACATGCATGTGAGCGATTCCCAACCTTTTGAGGATGAGCTTCTACCCTGACCATTCTCCCTGACTTGAGAAAGTACAAGAGTGGGACTGGTCGTAGTAATGTTACCCTCCCTAGTGATGTATTTGTTGACCCAGGCCTGATACCTAATTTGTACAACAGCTGGGACATTCTTTTATTTGAGTCAAACGATTTATATGTTAACTACCCTACTTTAATGATCATGGTTATCATGATTTAGCATATACTTTTTAGCATCCTGTTAAAAGAAACCCTTTCAAAGTTCAGGAAATTATCATCTGAGTCTGCTTTCAAGTGATTTGTTTCTGTCGATATTCCAATGAGAAGGGAACATCTTGTTTATGTGACACACACTAGGGAATTTCAAAGAGCATAAGACCCCTGTCAAACATGACTGCAAGTGAGAACTTATCTAAACACATGCAGCTCCATATGAAGGAGCAAAGGAAGAAGAATGTTGCTTGTAAGACCATGTCTTAAGTTTCTCTGAATTTTAGTATATTGGCTTTCCATGAGGTCCAATCTTTAAAATTTGGGTTTGAACAAAATAAAAAGGCATCTAGAGACTTTTTAAAAACAGCTTTCAAAATTTCATTTAAAATAAAAGACAGAAAACCTGATTTCTTTGTAGAACGCCTTTCTGGAAAGTACACATTTATTCCAGGCAAGGTACTAGAGATACTGGGTAGACACAAATTATAAGACATAATTATGGCTCTCAGGAAATTTACAATCCTTCAAAAGAAACAGACATAGAAACTATTATAAAGGTAGACTAGAGGGGCCGGCTCCGTGGCCGAGTGGTTAAGTTCGTGTGCTCGGATGCGGTGGCCCAGGGTTCGGATCCTGGGCGCGGACATGGCACTGCTCGTTAGGCCACGTTGAGGCGGCGTCCCACATCCCACAACTGGAAGAACCTGCAACTAAGATATACAACTATGTACGGTGGGGGTCGGGGGTTGGGGAGATAAAGCAGAAAAAAGAAAAAGATTGGCAACAGCTGTTAGCTCAGGTGCCAATCTTTAAAAAAAAAAAGGTAGAATAGAATAATTGAAAAGTGGCAGGTGAACCCAGGACTGGACAATTCATTCTATATCAGCTGGCAGAGGGAAAGGCTATAGAGGAGGTGGCATTTGAGTTAGTTCCTGATGGGTGCATAGGATTTTGCAAGCAGCGGGGAATGGAGATTATGGAGAGGCAGAGGGAACAGTGGGAGCAAAGGCAGACAAGAATGTGTGTACCTGCTTGGCAGAATAGGAGTGATGGTGGGAGCATCATGCCTACTTGAGGGAAAATGACAGAGTATAAGAGAGGAAAGGTGGGTAAGAGCCCAGCAGTGAAGTTCTCTGAATGGCACTTGGATTTCATTGACGTCCTCATAGACAGCTATCGGAGGTTCTTAAGCAGGAGAGTGACAGTGAAGGGATATTTTGATTTAGAAAGCTAGGAAGGGAGATCAGGCAAGAGACATTTTATGTTGGCCCAAGTAAAATTATCTTTCATATATCTTCCACCAATTCTGTATTTTTTCCCTTCTAAGTAATATACTGAAATAAAGGATCTTTATTTTGGAGGGACTTGATGTATTTGTCATACAAACAATTCAGTTAGTTCCAACGAATGAAGTCCTAAAACACAGCAGAAGGGATGAGAAAGGGCTGTCTTCACTTGGGATATTTCGTTCTTATTTTTTCAATGTGTGGGACATTACTGAGATGTTAGTAATGGGGAAGTGGGGGAGGAAGATATCAGGAAGCATGGGAAAGAGAAAGAGGGAAATAAAACATACGTGTCTGGGCTGGCCAGTGGCACAGTGGTTAAGCTGGCATGCTCTGCTTCCGCAGCCTGGGGTTCGCAGGTTTGGATCCTGGGTGTGGACCTACATGCTGCTCATCAAGCCATTCTAAGACAGCATCCCACACACAACATAGAGGAAGACTGCAATAGATATTAGCTCAGTGGCAATCTTCCTCAAGCAAAAAGAGAAAGATTGGAAACAGATGTTAGCTCAGGGCCAGTCTTCCTCACCAAAAAAACGTGTTATACTTTGTTCCTCCAAGAAGACAGACTTTTTTTTTCTTTTTGCAAGCCTCTTCAGATCAAATTAAGCAGTAAAAATATTCTAATTGAGTTGGGCTGGACTGAAGCTGGATCCTTATCTTAGTACAATTACATGGTGTGATCTATGCTTCCAATTATACCATCCCTCCTTCCAAGAGGAAGACACTGAGCTGGTAAACAGATTCTTAACTGGGCTTAGAGAGAAGAGTCGCTGCTGTTTTTAAAGGGGAGTAAGAGACGTGCTATCATAAATGTGCATGACGCCCAGTACCTTTAAGGACGTCCGCATTTCTGCCCATGAGGAGTGGAAGGGAAGGCAGAGAGACTGACAGACCAATTGATGGGGGAAACTTTATTGTAAAATGTAAGACTATGGTGATGGCTACTTTTTGAGGCGTAGACTTTAACTCAGCTCACAGGTTGAGCTGCAGGCATGCGGGTGATGGTGAGAGTAGAGGCTGAACGGTTCTAACACGGTCAGTGTCATCAGAGAACCCACTGCCTGATGGAAGCTGGCTTCTTTCAAGGTAGAGCAAGGCATTGTACCCTCTTGTTCAATCTTTCCCCATACTTCCTCCACCCAGCCTGCCTAGAATAGTTTTCTCTGTCTGAATCAGAAATAAGAAACATAGTCAACAGTTTTCAGTCTTGAACTTTGAATTTTCAGATTTGGTTTTGAACAAGTCATCAGAAAAAGTTGTAAAGCTTTTCCTTTTCTCCGTTCTTTTCTTGTTTCACATTCTCTCTAGAATCTTTTTTATCTGAGCTCCCTGGGTGGGGGGGGGGGGAGAGGGAGGGGCGCATTGACACTGGGAAACACTCCGTTTTCTCTCACGTGGTGGGAGGATCCTCAATTGACAATTAAAAAAATAATGATCTGTAGCTGATTAAAGGACTAAGAAGGCCTCACACTTTGTCCTTTAAGTGAGTAATTCCTTTAACTAGGGCCTGATAATTCTTCTAAGCGGGTAATTCCTTTAAGCGGGACCCTTCACAGCCCTGTAAAACTGAAGACCATCTAGGAACTCTTGAACTGTTTCAAATTGTTTTCAAATGGGTCTGAATGCTGTTGAGAAATGCATAATTTACGACCTTAACACTTGATTAGGTGGTAAACGACTGTCAGGAGAGATGTCCTTGGTAATCCAGTTAACATCTAGATTCTAATTATCACTTCACAGGAGAAAGAAGGCTGGGTAATTGAGAACCCAAATTCTTAAAGAGCTTGAAGTGGCCATTTTCTTATGCAGTTAAGCAAACTATTTCTCTACCTAGAAGGTGTCTAATTGGTACCAATTGATGAGAAGGAAGAAATGGCGTTATGATTTTCAGGAATGAGTTAGTCACAGGCTCTAGCCAATGCAACAGAAAGTTGTATTGAGTTCTAAGAAGTCTCTCCCATTTAAAAATTTCATTTTACTTAAAATTGGTGTTAAAGAAAGGAGAGAAGAGAAAGCAAGAGACAGCCAAGAGAAGACAGAATGTAATTAAGAGCTGATGGCCATACCTCTCCCCTGTTTGTCATTACCAAGGATTTTTCTCAGATGAGACTCAATTTCACCTTGTGTTAGTTCTCATTGATCACCATCAATTATTTAAGCCACAAATGCTGTGCCATCCATTAAACCAAGACTGGGGATAATGGGCCAAAATCTGTCTGAGAGAAGGGTCCTTCTCTCAGTGAATTCAGTAGGAAAGAGAATAAGGGGAAACAGGTAAAGAGATTCCACTCTGTATATTTCCTTTGACCAGCCCTCCTCCTGCCCCCCCCCCCCCCCACCTTCTATGGAGCACTTCTATGTGTATAAATGTCCACAGTAAGCGCAATGGGTGCAAAAATGGGAATGTAAGACATGATCCTTGTCTTCAGCAGTATCCACTCTAGAAAGATGTTGATGGATAATTGCCCTGATTACTATTAAAGTTTATTGGAGAATGTGAATTAGAACCGTGGCCAAGTGGATTTGCCTGTTCACCAGTGAAATCAACACTTACCTCTGGTCATTGGCACAGCTAGTCAACTGCAGGCATCCCCTGTGATGAGGGAGTGGGAGGCAATCCCCATGGCAGAGGGCAGATTAGAATGCAGGTGTCCTCTGCACAGGCTCGCTCCAAAAGAGCCCCTCCCTAACTCTCTGATCAGATAACCACTGCTGCCATGAAAGGAGGGAGCTGGACGCGGAGCTCAGAGTGTCACTCTAGTTTAAGTCCCTCTACATGGAAACAAGAAGCCACTCCCTAACAGAGAGGCCTGGAAAGGGATGTTAAGTGAAGACTAAACTTGTAAGTGGTAAATTACATGCTTAATTCACTGCTTTTATGGGTTTGAGGTTGAAAGTGCAATTCTATGCACGTTCTGAAAATGTGCATAGCATTTTGTTTAACTTGCTGCTTCCCCTTGGATATTTAGGTTATTTCTAACTTTCTTTTCTACAAAGAGCTTTCTTACCTTTAAATATTTGTGTGCTTCTCTGACTATTTCTTGGGGTAGAGTTGTTGAAATTGAGGATGTGAATATCTTAAAGCAGTGCTGTGCTGTTCAATGTTTAACAACTGGCTTGTAGGGAAAAAAAGCGCCCTAGTTTGTAGCATTTGCCAATTTCTGTGGTGTAAATACTCCCACCACAGCTGATTTCAAGTTACCAATGTTTTAACACCTAGCTTTAAAAATTCCTGAAAATTTAACACTTGGTTCTTGTGACCCAGCATACCACTGCAAAGCTTTAGATACGTGTTTTGCTGTTTCTCTCCAGAAAGCTTGTACTTAATTACATTTCTGCCAGCAGCATGTGAGATGGCCTGCTTGGATCCTCCTTAGGGTCCGGCAGCCCCAGCTAGGCCAGCAGATGAGGTGAAAGGTAAATAAACGCAGAGTTCTTTTATTCTGAGGGATCAGTGCCACCCTAGATGGCATGTAGGAAAAATAATTTTTTTTCTAAAGAACTATGCCACATATATAAACGTTGTAAAAGGGGAAAAACTAAACTCACAATTTGTTTTAGATTTTATGTAAGACCAAGTCCAAATATTTGCTAACCAAAATAGTCTCTCTGTTACTTCTCTATCCTTCATATTGAGGCAATGCTATTAAATGTGACACTTAATCATCTTGTATATGCAAAGAAAAATGGCATCATGGAATAGAAAGGGACTTTGTAATATCGCTGGAGCATGGTAATTCTCAAAATGCTGTAGCGTTGGCTCAGCCACTAACTAACTCTATGACCTTAAGCAGCCCCCCTACATTTTCTGTTGATCCTCTATATGGGAACCAAAGTGAGCCTTAAAGTGCAGACTTAATTCTGCCATTCCTTCACTCAATACCTTCTTTGAATGAGTTCTTGTTATTGGCATTGGGATAAAACATCAAATCCTTAATACGGTTTACACTGTTACATTGTATGGCAGATAAACTCTAAGGTAACCTCCAACGACCTCTGCCCTCTGTTATGCACGTCCTTGTGTAGTCCCTCACCTTGAGTGTGAGTGGGCCTATGACTTGCTTCCACCCAATAGAATATGGCAAAGATGATGAGATGTCACTCCAGTGTTTATGTTATGTTATTTAACACTCATCTCTAGAGTCACTCTTGTTCTTCTGCTGGCCTTGAAGAAGTAAGCAGCCATGTTGTGAACTGTCCATGGAAAGGCTCACATGTCAAATAAATGCAGGAAGCCTGTAGGAATTGAGGGCCTCAGTCCTATGGACCTCAAGGTGCTGAATTCTGCCAACAATCTGAATGAGCTTGGAAGCAGAACTTTCCCCAGTCAAACCTTCAGATGAGAATGCAGCCTGGCCAATACCTTAGTTGCAGCTTGGTGAGACTCTGAAGCAGAGAGCCAGCAAAGGATGCCTGGACTCCTGACCCACAGAACTGTGAGATGATAACAGTGTGTTATTTCAAGCTGCTAAGTTTGTGGTGATTTGTTACACAGCAATAGGAAACTGGTTACAAAGTCTTGCACAATTTTCTGACTGGCTACCTCTTCTAGCCCAAGGCTAGTATTCTCGGTTTGCCCTTTCACATCCATTCTCCGTGCTTCTCCTTCCTTCCCTAGGCCCCAGGAATCTTGTAGGGACTGCATCTGCTGAGCTTCTTTGACCTCTGGCTTTTGATTGGTGCTGAAATGAAGTTGGGAGTTGGGAAGTAGGGGGAGATGAATCGTGGTTCTTCTCTGCCAAGTTGAAGTTTGGAAATAGCTATGTTTCTCTGCTGCAGGCCACAGCTTCTGTCAGGTGGCTTCTCCTATGGCTCCAGCTCTCTCTGGTTTCCCTTGCTGCTCCCTTCCCACTGTCCTCAGTGTTAGGGTTGGCACAGGTTCCTCGTTGTTGCTAGCCCTCGATGTTTCACCATCCTTTCCCTTGTTCATTTTCCTTAACTGTGCCTAAACCTTTGTTAATAAGTCACTTCATTAAACTCTCCTAAATTACCCTGTTTAAGTGTATCACTGTTTCTTGCTGTGACTCTGAATAATACAAAGCATTACTTCAGTTCTGTTCTCTTTTGTACAAAGGGCTTCCCACATACTATTCCCATGCCTGGAAGACAATTTCCCCAGTCCCTGGTCCCACCTCTGCTTAGCTCAGTAGTTCTCAAAGTGTGGCCCCCAGAACTGCAGCATCAGTATCAAACTGGGAACTTGGTAGAAATGCAAATTCTCAGGCCCCAGCCCAGATCTACTGAATCAGAAACTCTGGGGCTGGGCCCAGCCATCTGTATTTTAACAAGCCCTCCAGGTGATTCTGAGGCATGCTAGAGTTTGGAAACCACTGAACTAGCTTGCTCTGTTGCCTTCTTCTGTAAGTCCCAATTTAATTTAAGTCCCTCTTGGACAGTTTGCTCCCTTCGTTTCATTTCCCACAGCATGCTGTCTCTGCACCTGTAGAATGCATATCGCTTGCAGTTACTTGTTCAGATTTGGTCTCTCCCAGCATCCTATGAGCCCAGCATCTATGTCTGCGTTGTTTGTGCTGGAATTACTCATGTTCAATCTGGTGCCTGACTTATAGTAGATGTGCGATAATTATTTCTTAAATAAATTGGTTGAATGAACCATTTTGGTCTCAATTTACTCCTTCATGAAAAGAAGATTGGCTGGCTCATGCATTCAATGATAAACTTTGCTCAAGGTAGCTTGGCTAAGTCGTAGAGTTTGGCTCTGCACAGAAGTTTCCAAACTTCTGGTTTGGAAAGATCTGTATTGTATGGGTTAATTCTCATCCTTTACAATCCTTTCTTTCCAGGCTCATAAAGCTGCACGTTTGCAAAAATATGTTATATAACATAGTTTATTTTACAAGTAGCTGACAGCAGAGTTTGGATGAATTACTTTCAAAGTCCTGTCTAAATAATCTGACCAAAGAACTCATGTTCTATTGTTCAGTTCAAACCATTTAATCATCTCTGTATTAATCTCATATGATATACTCCCCCATCCATCCATTCAAGATTTATAGCTCGTGACAAATATTTACTCTGTGTCAGGAAAAGTGCTTTGGACATGCAGTAGGAGTATATGCAATGGCAGGTACAAAAGATCAGAACTGTCTTTTTCTTTTCAAGCCAAAAATCTGTAGCCTAATCTCATGGATTTCATGACAATGAGGTAACTATGCGAGATGAATTTGCTCCACTTGAAGTAGTCTTGTTCCTGGAAAATCTCCTTAGACTTATGACACAAAGAAGGAGATGGGCGCGATTGGAGGTTTGAGCAGAGGTGTGACACGAACAAATCTACCTTTTAAAAGGAGCACTCTGGCTACTGGGTGGAGTAGAGTGGGGAGAGACAAGAGTAGAGGCAAGCAGACCTGTTACGAGGCAATGGTAATGATATGGGTCAGGACGCTGGTGGCTGCGATCAGGGTGGCAGCACCTCAAGTGGAGGTGTATTCAGCTTCTGGATATATTTTGAACGCAGAGCAGTTAGGCTTTGCTGACAGAAGTGATCTGGGGTGACAGAGATGGAAAGGAGTCAATGTTTTTGGCCTACACAACTGGTAGGATGGGGCTGCTATTTAGCAAAATGGGGAGAGCTGTGATAGAAGGGTCTGGCCAATGGGATCAGGAGTATGGAACATTTCTATCAGAAATCATCAGCAGGATCCGATTGAATAAATAACATTAAGTTTAACAAATATTTTGGGGATTTTACAAAAACTCTTTTGAATTTGGCTTCAATATGACTGTGGGTGGAGACAAAGAACATCCTATGGTTTCACCCCTTATCGCTATGTGCTAACTGAGGGAGAGTGCTTCCATTTGCGGGAGATCGTCACCCAGGGTGGATTAGATTCTGTGCTGGTCCTTGGCTCACATTTATTCCTTGCCCTTCTCCTGTTCCGCTCTGTACCACAGAAGGGCTGATAATTGCAGGCTGTGTTTCCTGGGCTTCCTGATCAGGGAGCTTTTGGCTGTGTTGGTACTGGTAAGCCCCCACAAGACACTAGAGCGTGGGAGGAGGGAGAGGCCAGGATATTTCTCCTCCCTTCTGTCTGACTCATGAAGCATCACCAGCAGTGGATGAACGTCCTCTGTGGCACCAGCTCCTGCTGCACAGGCCCTCTGTGGTTCTGGTCTCTCTCCGTGCTTCTGCGCTCTGGTAACACTACCTCCTCCCTTTGAACCTCCAGCCTAGGGAAGTGTCCAGCTTCCTGCAGCTGCTAATCTCTGGGTTGCCATCCTGTCCCTGTTGGATTCTCAGTTTAATGTCTAGAGTGGTTTCTATTCTCCTGGTTGGCTTCCACAGACCAAGATTTCCATAGTGAGACAAAGAGGGAATTTGGGGTAATTACCTGGTACATCATTTATTTCAAGGAAATCTGAGGGTTTAACTAGAGTTTATCCTCTATACATGGCTTGTCTGTGACCCAATTATTCATCTGAGTGAGATGGGCTGTGGGTTTAATACTGATCTGATTTTCATGCATTTTTATCCACTACTCAGGACCAAAAGGGTTGACAATAATCTTAAAACAAAACCACTCCTCAGATGCTTGAATTTCTTCTCTGCTATCCTCATCCAGCTTGAATACTCTTAATTTCCAGGGTTTGACATTTTATCTTTAGATAGTTCTGTTTTAAATTTTATTTATTTATTTTTTTGAGGAAGATTAGCCCCGGGCTAACATCCGCCGCCAATCCTCCTCTTTTTGTTGAAGAAGACTGGCCTTGAGCTAACATCCATGCCCATCTTCCTCTACTTTATACGTGGGACGCCTACCACAGCATGGTTTGATAAGCGGTGCACAAGTCCACTCCCGGGGTCCCATCCTGCGAACCCCAGACCACTGAAGCAGAGCACGTGAACCCAACGGCTATGCCGCTGGGCTGGCCCGTTAAAT
The DNA here is from genome assembly GCF_041296235.1 of Equus asinus. Taxonomy (NCBI): domain Eukaryota; kingdom Metazoa; phylum Chordata; class Mammalia; order Perissodactyla; family Equidae; genus Equus; species Equus asinus. The sequence goes on along the minus strand of NC_091810.1, from coordinate 75,498,806 downwards.
TTTAATTTTTTGATTAGAACACTTTATGTCCAAAAAACCAAGTCAAACTGGTTTAAACAAGAAATTAGCATTTATTGGCTCCTTTAATTGATCAATCTAGAAGGAATGTTTCAGGTGAGGCTTTACTCTGGACTCAAGTGATATGTCTATGATCCAGTTTTTGTTTTGTTTCCCCTCTTTCCCCATTTCTCAGCACATCTTCTTCAGGGGTGTTTCCATCCGGAGGTAGGCTTCCCTAGTGGTGTAAAGTGGATTCTCAGCAGCTCTCCAAAGCTCAAAGGAATCCTGGAGTGGAGTCTTCTTGGCCCTGATTGGCTTGTGTTCCATCCCACACTGGTCTGTTCAGGTCATGTTCCTATCCCTAATTGGCCTTCCTTGGGTCATGCTCCCGTCCCTAATGGACCACCTTGTGTCATGTTCTCATCCCTGATTGGCCTGCCTTGGTCATATTCTCATCCCTGAACTAATTCCTGTGATTAGGTGAATGGGATACATTGATAGGCCTAAGAAAATACACAGTAAGTGGGATACACTGATTAACTGAAGCAAATACATGGCTGGATGAAACTGGGAATGGGGTCAATCCCACCCAACCACATATCTCAAAAATTCAGAGTGAAGTTAGTAAGAGAAAAGGGAGAAATGGGTTCTAAGAATTCATGGAAAAAAAAATCCACTACGGAAGGCAAGGACAAAGAGTCAGACAAGTGTCTGTTGTTTCATCTGTGTAGCTAATGGATTCTTGAAGGTTTACAGGGTGCATTAACAAATCACAGGGTGCCACAACTCCAAAATTTGGTAAGTAGAATGATTGATAGGTTATATATATGTCATAAGGCGCTTATATTATAAGGAGGAAAACTCTGAATTTCTAAAACTCCTTGTGCAGCAACAAAACTATTCTTTAATTATAAATCAATAAAAAATACATCTATAGGCATATATGTTTGGAAGGAGAAGACAAAGAGAAACAAAAAGAAAGGACGGTTTAAAAAGATCAGCTTTTGACACAGTAAAAAAGCTTCAGAAAATGATCCATTCCCTGAAACAATACACAATTAGAACTCCAACTATCATACCAAATGTGGAGGAAAAGGCTATCAATATCAAAAAAATGTATTGGACCCCCATGAGAAATGCAGCCAAAATTTCATTTGATAATTCCATCGCTTCATTTTGCAAATAGTAACTGTGGCAACTGAAATATGCTTTTAATGTTGACACCTCCATGTATACCTCAATTTGTGGCGGGTTGTTTATTCGTTATTCTTTTTCATATAGGGCAATGAGCAGTTAAATTGAACAAAGCTTCCCTCTCCCCCCCTCCTTTCTATTTCTCCTTTTTTCTTTTGGTTTGGCAGGTACCTAGATTTTTATCTTTGCACAGGACAATGAAACAGCAGATGATCTGGTACAAGCAACAACGAGAACAAAATCCCACAAACAACGGTAACTTTCAAAAAATGAAGTGAATGGTGATTCACCTAATTCTATTCTTACTATTAAATCATAGCTAATTACTTATAAATTAAGAAGAAAGTACGTAAGTCTTAGTGAATATGGTTGATTGGTATAATCGGGAGTGGGACTAGACAGGATTCTTTGTTTTATTTTGGCATGTGTGTTTTTTGCCAAAGTAAACTACTTTTTAGGCTTCACTAGACCATTGGAGGTTTGAAGGTGCTCTTGTTTTGGTGGTGCTTACCTGTTGAGACGGTTTTTTATGCTAATCACTTACACTAAATAATTCTGAGATGGCATCTTCTCTTAGACCGACTTGAAAACCACCACAACAGCAATAACAATAGGGATGCGCCAAAGCTGTTGTGAGATTCGGGTTCAACTGCTTTTTCTAAGATAATGATTGAGGGGCCGGCCTGTGGTTTAGCGGTTAAGTTTGTGTGCTCCCCTTCCTTGGCCCAGGGTTTTGCCTGTTCGGATCCTGGGGGTGGACCTAGCACAGCTCATCAAGCCGTGCTGAGGTGGCGTCCCACATAGCAGAGCCAGAAGGACCTACAACTAGAATATACATCAATGTATTGGGGGGCTTTTGGAGACAAGAAGAAGGAAAAAAAAGAAGATTGGCAACAGATGTTAGCTCAGGTGCCAATCTTTTAAAAAAAGGGATAATGATTGGGGAAGTGTTTTAGTTAAATGGTGTAGTGGAACAACCCTCTTTAAAACTTAGTAGCTAAAAATAATAATCATTTATTATTCCTGACAAGTCGATGTATCTGCTGGGTGGATCCACTGACCTGGGCTGGACTTGGCCCATCTCGGCTGGGCTCACTCGTGTTCTTGTGGTCAGCCAGAGGGTGGGTTGGGGCTGGCTGGTCTACCATGGCCGTGGCCAGGACAAATCAGCTTGGTTCCACGTGGTCTCTTATCGTTCTAGCAGGTCAGTCTAGACTTGTTCACACGGCCGTGGCAGGGTTCCAATAAAGAGTAGAAGCCTGGAAGTTCTCTTGAGGCCTGAGGTCTGAACTGGAACGTTATCACTTTGACCTCATTCTATTGGCAAAAGCAAACCCAGATTCAAGAGGAGGGGAAATAGATAATGCCTCTTGGTGGGAGGAGATGCGAACTCCCATTGGATGCAGGGAGGAAGGAATTGGGGCCATGTTTGCATCCATGTACCACAGAAAACTTGAGTGTGCTCAGCTCACATGGTAAACACCTTATTTTTAGGGGAGAGTGTAATATAAAAATAAACATTATGTGTGAAAGAAGTTCCCATGGCCCAGTTTAGAAACAATCTGGTTTATAAAAATAGAAGCGTCCCTCCCCCAATCCTTTTTTTAGTTTTCTCATTTCTACCATTTGTCAACTTTTCCACTCAATTGTAGAGAGAGAAACTTTCGTATTTAACTTACTTTTTTGTTTTGATTACATTAAAATTATTTTTGGCTTTGTTTGTTAATATATAAATGTCAAGTTTAGGCTTTTAATACCAGGGAATATTTTCTATTCTTCTGAGTTTGTTTTTGGGTATCTTAAAATGAATTGCTACCCATAGTAGAATGCTTGAAATTATTGCATGAAAAGGAAAAATATGTTTCAATTATTCACTTCTTCAAGAAGTACTGCTAAGTGAGCGCCCTGTGGGTATTAGAAGCTGGGCCAGGTGCTCAGGATACAGTGGGGAGCAAGACAAACAAAATCTCTGTCCTCATGTGGCTTACATTTTACTCTGCGACAGGAAGCAAGTGAACCATGACTGATTGTGCTAAGTGCTAAGAAGGATAAAGCAGGGCATTGGAGAGCTTACTTTAAACAGAGAAAGTTCCACCTTCATTTACAGGAGAGCAGGGGAGGTGAAAATCAAGCAGAGGCTATTTTTTTTTTATTCTCCACTTAAAAAATTTTTTATTGAGGTCATAATAGTTTACAACATTGTGAAATGTCAGTTGCATGTTATTATTTATCTGTCACCATATATATGTGCCCCTTTATCCCTATGCCCACCCCCCCTCAAACCCCTTCCCCTCTGGTAATGACTAATCTGTTCCCTTTGTCCATGTGTTTGTTTATCTTCCACATGAGCGAAATCAAATGGTGTTTGTCTTTCTCTGTCTGGCTTATTTCATTTAGCGTAATACCTTCCATGTTGTTGCATCCATGTTATTGCGATTGGGATGATTTTATCTTTTTTATGGCTGAGTAGTATTCCATTGTATATATATACACCACATCTTCTTTATCCATTCATCAGTCAGTGGACACTTGGGTTGCTCCCACATCTTGACTATTGTGCATAATGCTGCAATGAACGTAAGGGTGCATAAGTCTCTTTGGATTGTTGATTTCAGGTTCTTTGGATAAATACCCAGTAGTGGGATAGTTGGGTCACATGGTATTTCTATTTTTAATATTTTGAGGAATCTCCATACTGCTTTCCATAGCGGCTGCACCAGTTTGCATTCCCACCAGCAGTGTATGAGGGTTCCCTTTTCTCCACATCCTCTCCAACATTTGTTGTTTTTCGTCTTAGTGATTATAGCCATTCTAACAGGTGTAAGGTGATATCTCATTGTAGTTTTGATTTGCATTTCCCTAATGATTAGTGATGGTGAACATCTTTTCATGTGCCTGTTGGCCATCTGTATATCTTCTTTGGAAAAATGTATGTTCATATCCTCTGCCCAGTTTTTGATCAGGTTTTTTGTTTTTTTGTCGTTGAGTTGTGAGTCCTTTATATAGTTTGGAGATTGACCCCTTGTTGAATACATGATTTGCAAATATTTTCTCCCACTTGGTGGGATGTCTTTTCATTTTGTTCCTGGTTTTCTTTGCCTTGCAGAAGCTCTTTAGTCTGATGAAGTCCCATTTGTTTATTTATTCTTTTGTTTCCCTTACCCAAGTAGACATGGTATTAAAAAAGATCCTTCTAAGAACAATGTCAAAGAGTGTACTGCCTATATCTTCTTCTAGGAGTTTTATGGTTTCACTTCTTACCTGCAAGTCTTTAATCCATTTTGAGTTAATTTTTGTGTATGGTGTAAGATAATGGTCTACTTTAATTCTTTTGCATGTGGCTGTAGAGTTTTCCCAATACCGTTTATTGTATCTTCTTAGCTCCTTTGTTGAGGATTAATTGTCCATAGAAGTGTGGTTTTATTGCTGGGCTTTCAATTCTGTTCCATGATATGTGTGTCTGTTTTTGTACCAGAATCAGGCTGTTTGGATTACTATGGCTTTGTAGTATATTTTGAAGTCAGGGATTGTGATGCCTCCTGCTTTGTTCTTTTTTTCTCAGGATTGCTTTAGCTATTAAGGGTCTTTTCTTGCCCCATATGAATTTTGGGATTCTTTGTTCTATTTCTGTGAAGGATGTCTTTGGCATTCTTATTGGGATTGCGTTGAACCTGTAGATGAAGCAGGGACTATTTAAAGGAAAAGAAGGCACTCATGCAAAGGGCTAGGAGGAGAGAGGTCCAGAGCAGAGCAGACGTTGATGAAGCTCGAGACACCTCCATGGAGTGCTTTTGGAACAGAAACCCAGTGTAGCAGGCGCTGTCACTTCTCTGCCCTTATCTGTTTAGATTCATCCGCCTCTGCTGGGCTTTCCCTCCCAGTAGCAGCACCTGCATCTCTTTGTTGGAGGGCTGCCTTCAGGCTGCCAGAATTCACTTTCCCTGCAAGCCCCAAGAGCTGGAAGTTCTGGGTATGTACATCCTTCAGGCCAGCCCTTTACCAATGACTGATGTGTGTGGGGGTATAAATTCCCCACCTCCCTTGCTGCGATAGGAGCCCCTCCCCAGACCTCCCCTGCAAAACTGAGCCGAAGTTGTCCTCATTGGGACTTTGCTTGATTTCTCACTCTTTCTCTGTGTCCTTCATTTCCTGGACCCACTTCCTCATTCTCCTACTGGCTTTTCCTGGACTTTCTAATAAATGGGTCTCACATGAATTCTCGTCTCTGGAGATGATTCTAAGGTACCCAATCCTAGGCAGCCAGTAACACTGGAGCATAGTGAAGGAAGGAGGCATGAGATAAGTTTCCAGGGACAGACAGATCAGGCAAGGTGTTGCAGTCACAGTACAAGGAGGGGAACGACCTAACCTAACTTACTTTGTAAAGAGATCTCTCTGTTTGCCAGAGTGGCAATGGCTGGAGAGAGAAATGGTTGGAGGAGCGCATAGTAAAACCTCAAATCAAATCTCGGGCCAGTTATCCTCCCCTGTGCTGACATCTCTACCAATATCTTTTTATCTTTTCAATTGGGATAAAATGATTTACCCTTTGGCTGTGCCTCAAAGATGGCATGAGGATGAAAAGGTGATTTGCATAAACTTCTCAGTGCTCCCTGGAAAAGAAGTGCTGAATAAAAACCACTATTATTATTGATAAAAATAAAAATAGCAATGCAAGCTCCTAACCAGCCTCTGGAGAATTTTCATACATTAATGAGAAAATTAAGTGTTATATGAAAAACTAAAGCAACTGTTTCTAGGTTTCTCTTTTGTTCCTACTATTGTTGCTCCTCTGTGTGTGGGTAGAAGCAAGATAGCTGAGGCAGATATTTGTGCCCCAGCCTGGTTCACCTTGGAGTGCAGATGAGCGTCTTTTTAAAAATGGCAGTGACGAAAGCAACATTTCAGGTTTTTCTTTTGCCAGAAAGGGATAGCTTATTTTGAAATTAAGAGAAAAAAAAAAAAACTGTTGTATAAACGAACGTAAAACTGTTGTTGAAAAATATTGGCTTATGTTCTAGATAAATATATACATACACATAGTCTCTGTACAGGGCAAGTGAGTGAGTGTGTGTGTGTGTGTGTGTGTGGTGTGTATGCACACATGCGTGGTAGACTTGCTCTGCTCACTGAATGCTTTTTCCAGCCCAATGTACGGAGGGTGACAGATGGATCAGCAAAGGCTGAGAAGCAGTTACACATATCCGGCCAGCATGGTTTTGATTGTATGTTGGGTGGTCAGCCAGCCACACACCAGAACTATTATTTTAGGAGGCTGGAGGAGAATTATCCAATGTCAATGGGAAGAGAGAGATGCAGGCAATGAAATAGACACTCTGTATGTGTGTGGGAGTAGGAACGATGGAGACAAAGTGGGAGGCGCAGTATCAGTTGTACTTAAGGAGTTCCTCAGTTCTTTCCGACCTCTAGTTCCTCTCCATGGAAAGACCATCGTATATCTTCAGTAAACATGCTTTCAATAAGGCGTCAGTGCAGTGGAAGCTACATCCAGCTGTCTGAATTCACACAAGAACTCACCGAAAGTAACGCTTTGTGGTATTCAGGTTCCATTTTTGTTGTAACTACGTCTTCATAATAAAAATCTCATAGCTGAAATAAATATGTGATTCACAATGGTCTTAGGATTGTATGCCCATATGTTCAAATAACCCCGTAAATACTTCTTATCTCATCGGTTTTCTGAGCGACACAGCAGGTACAACCTCAAATGCAGTCAAAAACGACTGATGTACCTCAGTGCCAGAAGAACAAATATTGAAGCTCAGCATCTGAAAAGATTACACACCTCAGTGAGAGCAACAAGTCAAAGCAGCCTGTAGGAAAACATAGCAGTGTTTGCTTTTTCACTTCTCCATCAAAAGAGATGGTACTTGCTGTATGTGCCTTAAAATACACTCTGCTTGACAAAAGATGTCAAAATTAGCCCAAACAATCCAGTGCAGTCTAGACTCTACTATGATGAGAATACTCTATTCAGTCACTAGGTTTTCTTTTTTTTTTTTTTCAGGAAGATCCCCAGATTGAATACATAGACTCCCCATTTCTCTCTTTCTCTCATTTTTTTTCCTCTCTCTTAGGAGAAAGGGACATCACAGGCCTGTGTTATTTGGCTAGATCTTTGCCATGACTTAAGAGCCTCATCCATCGGCCTCTTGATAAGGTTGGGAGATGGGTACAAGTGTTGGTTTTGAAAAATAGTACAAAGAGTGACAGAGTTACATGCACTATTGCTAACAATTGCTACCTGTGTAGCTTAGCCCTCTCAGAACCCCAGTTCCCAGCTGCCTCTTCCTCGTGCTCTCTGGTCCCCATCCTTCTCAGTGTCTCTTCTACGATGTGGGCTCCCACATGGCTGCTGTCAACTGCTTGTAAGCATTCTTACGCTAACTCTTCAGGACCACCTCTTCTTTTAAATTTTTAGCTTTTGAAAAAATTACGAAATATAACATTTCCACCGTGGAAAGCCAGGGCCTAGAACATAGTAAGTGCTTAATAAATATGCAGTGAATGAATGAAAGTATTAAAAACAATTAGAAAATATAACACAGAGGGAGAAAAAAATCAAGAATCAGTCATAAACCCACCCTACACTGCCTCTTGGTTCCACGCTCCTAGATATTTTCTGTAATTCTAAAAACAAAAATTAGGTCATTTTGTCTTTATTCTTTTGTTACATGCTCACCCCTCAAGATGACTGTCCTCTCATGGCAATACACAGCCTTATGTATCACACTTTTAATGGCTACAATACAATCCGTTTTATAAAATATTACTATGAATTAACTGTTTCTATTGTTTGACACTTAGTTTGCTTCTAATTTTTTTGTTTTTGCAAACAATACTGTAGTAAATATCCTTGATGTTGTTCTTCAATTTTTGCATGAAATTTTAATTTTTTGTTTAGGATCGATCCCAGAAATGAAGTATTTGGGCTAAAGAATCTGTGTAATTTAATACCTATTGATAAGTTATCCAGAGAAGCATCTCTTAGCCTGAACCCCAGGGTGGTCCATTTCCAACTGGAACTCTGAATTATAACATCCTTCAGAGTCTGTGCCCTTCAGAACCTGTGACTCGTACAGCAGATGATCAATATGTGTTTATTGGATCAAGTAGTTTGAATATCCCTTTCCCATGCCTTGATTCTAACTCCCTCCAGAGCTGGATTCTCTTGCACAGCTAAAAAACAGATAAGTAGAAAACCAAGAGAGAGTAACTCCAAGTTATCTCTAAAACCTTAACTCCAGCTCAATCAATTAATCTAGGCCCGAGGTCATCAAACTTACAGCCCATAGGTCAAACCCAGCCTTTTTTTGTATGGCCTGCAAACTAAGGATTGTTCCTACATTTGTAAATGTTTGAAAAAAATCAAAAGAAGAATAATATTTCTTGACGTGAAAATTATACGAAATTTAATTTGTGTTCATAAATAAAATTTTATTGGAATACAGCTAGACTTATTTATGACATGTCTATGGCTGCTTTAGTGATAAAATGGCAGAGCTAAGTAATTTCAACTGAAACTATAAGGCCCACAATACCTATAACATTTACTATGTGGCCCTTTACAGGAAGTTTTCTGAACCCTGATCTAGACATCAGCCAATCCAAGCTGAGTAATGTAAACTTAGAAAAATGAAATTTGCAATGATGTTATCACTAAGTTTGCACTCTTAGAGAGCCCAAATTATTAGCACTTCCAGTGTGTATGGGTGAACTCTCACCATCTTTCTATTGTCTTGGCTTTGACCCCAGCATTCCATAGGTGAGATAATCTAGCACCTTAAACCCTGGCTCCACCAAGCACTCAGACAAGGGATTTTCACTGTGAACCTTGACAATTTCCCAAGTTCACAGTTTTAGTATCATTGATACCAAGTCCTGAGGGCATGCTTTGGCTAGTGTGGCTGACGAGATGAAGTATGGCTCCCTTATTAACTTGTCAAAGTGCGGTGCAGCTGCATCATTTGCTCACCCATTTGCTTAACTTAAATAAAGGTTGGTGGTTAGGCTTCTGTTGCATTGTGCTCTCCTGCTAATTATCAGTGTATTTGTTTTAGAGACAATTAGCCACCTGGTTCATTCTCCCATTGAAGTCAGGTCATCATGAGTTACATCTGCTTTCAGGCCTCCTCAAGTCCAAGACATAATAAAAAGATGATGGCTATGATTATAAAAAGCGTGTGGGGTTGGGCATCAATGGTACAGCATATTGAATTCCCAAGGAGCATTGAGTTGCATCATTGTACTCACAGAAGCTTCTCTCTGCCGGTCACAAAAGAAGGATATGAATCGAGAACTCTTGTGCAGAAACAGAAGTCCTTTAGCAAGTGGGGAGAATATTTGCAAAGGTAGACACTAATAATGGCAAAGGAAAGTGAGACACGATTCTTCCCTGGGGCGCTGTGCTGATACAACAAAAAAGTGACAAGTAAGCACGTCTTAGTGCTTACAGAATTTGCATAAAACTGAAGTTGTTCAGACCTGTGGGTGTTGCCTTTTTAAAAAATGTGCCCGATAATGTGACATAATATTATGCAGAATACACATTTGCTTTTATAATCCCATATGCTCTGGCAAAACTTAGCATTTTGGAGCTAAAACTTTATTATGCTGGGTCCTCGCTGAATCACATTGATGATGGAGATGCTGCAGCTTTCTGGATTTGGAGAGTTCAGGGTCTATGGCATTGAGGCAGCTTGATCACGTGGAATGTCGTGTTCTGAGGATGTTACTTGACTATAAAGAGGGAAATGAGATCTATGAGGCTTAGTGTAATTAATCAAGTGTGTGTCTTTGCCATGGAAGGCTTGGGACTGGATTCAATAGCGTAAGGATGAGTAATAAACATTTCACTTTGTTTTCCTTGATATTAGTCAAGCAGAGACTGTTAAGTGAGGTTCAGTATTGGGTGAAAATTAAGCATTTGTAACAGTTACAAGTACCAGGTCAACAGGAGACACGCTGAAAACCTTCACTCTATGCACCAGGGAGGAATGTAACAGAATGCATGCTTCAAACAAAAAATTAGCAAGTTGTTTAAGCACCAAGAGAAATTCCAATTTGTGTAACAATTTACAGCGTCCACCAAACTCCAGAGATTGTGGTGCTCTCCACAAAGGCACAGTGGATTATTTACAACACATTGTCCAACTTGAATTAATAAAGACAACGTAAGCAGAAAGCCGATTTGACACTCTAAAATCAGGTTTCCCAAAGTGAATCTTGGCAGAACGTTGGTTCCGTGGAATGTTCCGTTGAAAATGAGATTCTGTGGCCTGTTAATTTTGGGAAACGGGGCTCAGTTAAGTGAACTCAGCCAAGTTAAAAGTTTATGTAGGACTTCGGGGAGCTTCTAATATGCTAATGAGCTTTGTGAAATGCACATTTCCCAAACTTATTAGACCACTGAACCCCGTTTTCCTCAGCATCTGGCAGGAATAGTGTTCAGACAACAAACTTGTTGAGAAACATTGCCCCAAAGAAACATCGCTCAGGCTTTATTAAAACCCCAAGTGTGAGTGCAAGTAAATAGTTGGGGACTGAGGGCTTACGAAATTGAACAGGCAGGCTGGCAGCTGTTCCAACTCACCTGCGTATTGTGCCTTTCTTCTCTGGATCTTATCAGAGCTTGGGCTTTTCTGACTACAGGTCTGATGTCTGAGCATGAATGGTTTCACTTTTAAATTTTTAAATTGCTGCCTTGTGGAGCCTTAGGCTATGATTGGAAATGGTAAGAAATAATTTAGCTAATTGAATCGAGAAGTAAGCCCACAACTTTTGATCACCTGCGTAAAATCCATTAGTCTGAAGATAAATTGTGTTGTACAAAGGGTGTACAAATGAGTAGGACAGAGTGGGATTGGCCTAATTTCCTAATGCAGGAGAAAGTAATTCAGCCTGATTGTACATCACTGTTGGTGGCATGTGAGTCTTACTATTTGAAAATGTTTGCCAGAGTGTGGAGCATAAATAATATGGATCAAGTGAGAAGGCAGGACCACGAAGGTTACTGTTTTACGCGCATTGATTCATAATACGAGCATTTTAGAGAAAAGAGTCTTGGGGCGGCAGCTACATACAAATGCATCTCCGTTGTGGAGGTCTGTCTTTGTGTTGTGTCTCTCTGCAGACTTTCACAAGGCTGTTGTAAACTTAATCCTGTTTAGCAATTATGACTTACTTCAATTGGCTCCACTCATTAGGCTGTTTAAAACTTAGATTTAAAGAATAATAACCACTTTGTTCCTTTATACAACTTTGGGGGGGAAAATAAAACATTTAAAATGGGATTCTTGGCAGAGAACAATTGACATAAGACACTAAAGCTTACTGTACCTTTAATACATATATTTTTTTTCTTCTTTTAAAAAGGACTTTGCGAACAACAAAGCCTAGACTGTTTTTAAGTGAGAAGAGTGACTCCTGATAAAATCCAATTACAAACCGAATATGTGCTATTTATTTAGACTTGAGAAAATGTATATCTGGAAAAAATATGTTTATATAATCACATATCAGCAGCCTCAGGGTTTTAAACCTATTAAAAGCAGCTAAGGAAAGACCAAAAGCATGTCATTCATAGAAGCTTGGTAGTGCATGAAAGAAAGAGACAATCCAGTGATTTTTGTCTCCTCTCGAGGCATGTTATTGAAGTGCGTCTACTTGGAGACGTTGATTCTCAGATTGCTAAATGGGTGTAGCTTAGGATTCAGGGTCTGTGTGAGGACATGGCTCCCGGGCGAGATGCTGTCTTTGAACCCTTATTCTTCAAGGCTATCACCTTACACTCTGCTGGCTTCATCTGCTCAGAACATAATTAAATAACTGTGTGCTTGTTGGTAACGGCCACGTGAGGCATTTAGGAACGACTTGAAGGAAACAGTACATTCATGAATTTCTCACATTTGTTTTAATCAAAATCAGAACGTCTCAACATGTTGAACTCAATAGACTACTGGATACTGGGCAATACGCCTGGGATGATATTTGAGTTTTCATATTAAGAAATAAGGGGAAACCTCCCTAAGTTTGCACAAAGTGTTTGTGTTAGGTATATGCTTGGGGAAACACAGGGTGCTGAGGAAATTCTCACGAAAAACAAAGTGGAAATAATTTTCTTTGTATGCCAGATGATGTCATCAAATTCAGAACTTTACAACTGATCAAAAATTTCTTTTTGAGTTAGTTACTGAGATGTACACTCAACTTGATAGTCATTTAAATTTTGGGTATGTTGATGACCATTTTTCTTGTATATGATTTTTATGTTTTTATTTGTATTTCACATTCCTATTGTATGGTGCTTTTTAAAAAAAATTAACAGACTTTACAAATATATTGCTTATAATGTAACTGGCATAGACAATTACTATTTAAAATTCATCCCCAGGCCAAAAAATGTAAACAAAATCAAAAGAGAGCGGTGTTCTGTTGCAGATGCTTCTGTATGGCCTCCTTTCTTTATTATCTAGGATCTTCCAACAGGATTTTTTTTTTTTTTTGAGGAAGATTAGCCCTGAGCTAACTACTACCAATCCTCCTCTTTTTTTTTGCTGAGGAAGGCTGGCCCTGAGCTAACATCCATGCCCATCTTCCTCCACTCTATACGTGGGACGCCCACCACTACATGGCTTTTGCCAAGTGGTGCCATGTCCGCACCCAGGATCCGAACCAGTAAACCCTGGGCTGCCAAGAAGTGGAACGTGCGAACTTAACTGCTGCGCCACCAGGCCAGCCCCTCAACAAGATTTTTAAGACTCTTAAAATGCGTTGTCTCTTCAGTAAAGAGACCCTTGGGGCAGATTATTACTATTACCTTGGATTATTCTCACTTCCAACCTGATTTTTCTTCCTTTGGTCCAGACCATCAGATTTTAAAGGGATGTTCAAGTTAAGGAAATACCTTTTCTTGTCCCCTTTTGGTCCTCTGAAAACTTTCCTCTCTCACTGCGATGGTCAGAATCTTTGTGTGTTTCGTTGTCCTCCTCACCCTCTTCCCCTCGCCCTGCCCCTCCCCCAGCCCAAATTAATATGTCAAAATCTTAACTCCCAAGGTGATGGTATTTGGAGGTGGGGCTTCTGGGAGGTGATTATGTCATGAGGGTGGAGCCCTCATGAACGGCATTAGTGCCTTTATAAAAGGGGCTCCAGAAAGATCCCTTTCTCTTTCCATCACGTGAGAACACAAGAAGTCTGCAGCCAGGAAGAGAGCTCTCATCTGACCCTTCTGGCACCCTGATTTCAGGCTTCCAGCTTCCAAAACTGTGAGAATAAATGTTTGTTTAGAAGCAAGCCAATCTGTGGTATTTTGTTATAGGATCCTAATGGACTGAGGCACGCACTGAAGGTCCAGCGGTGAAGCAGTCCCTGGGTGCACTCCCATCCACCAAGCCCATCCCACACAAGCCTGAAAATGCCAAGTTCTAGAAAAGGTGAGTTTCTCCCACAGTATCCACATAAACTTTATAAAAAGGAGAGGGCAAAATGAAGAAGGCTGGAGCTGGATCACAGAACTCAGCAAGAGGAAAACCAATGAAAATGAGTAATAAGCTCTGAGATTCAAAATACCAGATGTTATAAAGGGAGACTCTCAGAGATGGGAACCTGCTTCAAGTCAGCATTCAACATCACATTATAAAAGAAGTGTTTTTAAACATAGGAAGAGGGGACCGGCCCGTGGCCGAGTGGTTAAGTTCATGCGCTCCGTTTCGGTGGCCTGGGGTTTTGCCGGTTCGAACCCTGGACGTGGACATGGCACCGCTCATCAGGCCATGCTGAGGTGGCGTCCCACATAGCACAGCCAGAGGCACTCACAACTAGAATGTACAACTATGCACCGGGGGGCTTTGGGGAGAAAAAGAAGGAAAAAAGTAAAAAAATAAAATAGGAAAGGATTAAGAAAAAGGAAAAGAATTAAAAGAATGTTAAACTGTTGAAAGGCTTGCTGTTTGTTCTTGATAAACATCCATCGCACCTCCTTCCTCCATTTCCAGTTCTTTCAGAGCAGGTTTGTTAGAAATCCACTGACCTTCAAGGAGAAACCCAAGTAACTTCCTGGGAACTCCCTGATGTTGATGGTATGATTGAGCCTCTTGATGTGTTTGCCATCTTTACCTTGAAGTGACTCTTACTGCTGTCCTGTGCAACAACTTTGATTTTAAGGTATTTTCCCTCCTTATCCACCAATTCCTTAGTCAAGGGGTCGCCTCCCGGTCAGACATGGGGGCTGTGGCTCCTCCCCACTGAGTCCTCACAGTAGTGACATTCAAAGACAAAATCCTGCACTGGAGGTACACATCACCTCTGTTCCCCACCATACCGCCCCCAGCACAGTGTCTTTTCCTGGAGAGTCTTGAGTCTTTTAGGGAAGTAGCTTGGGATAGGAATTACAAAACGATGCACATGGCTGTGTTTGGGCGGCATGGCTTAGAGGTTAGGCTGAAGACTTGGGAACTACACACTCTAGGTTTAAATTCCAGGTCTGCCATTTGCCAACAGTGTGACTTTATGCAAGTCACTTTACTTCTCCAGGCCTTAGTTTTCTTATCTGCCAAATGGGGGTAATAAGGGTGACTTCCCAAAGCTGTGGGGAGATGCAATAAAGAGTGTAAACACTAAGCACAGTGCTTTTCACGTGGTAAGTGCTAAATGCATTTTTGCTGCTATTGTGATGTTGACACTAGAGAATAAGAAAGGAATATAAGACCTAGTTGTTATCCTAAACAAATGCACGGCCTTCAAACACACAAACATGCACAACACACACATTCATACAAAGATCAGGGAGCATTGCAAAGCAATGTGCTGGAACAGGAAGCTACGGAATTGAAAGCTACGGAAACTAATGTAATTTTTTTTAAGGATGTTAGTGCGGAATGGCATAGATAGAGAAAACTTAGCTGCAAAACTGGGACTTGAGCTGGCCTCTAAAAGACAAGGAAAGTTTGATAGGTGGCCAGAGCAGAAAAGACCATTCTGGTATCAGACATGTGAGAATGAGAAAAGAATGTGTAGGGGACACAAGAAACTTGGCCAAAAGAATCAGACGGCTTGTGTTGGGTAATGTATTGTGGCTAACACATGGTAGATGCTTTGGGTACACTATGGATGACGGAAGAAAGATGTTTTCGGATGTCTAGGATGAAACCAGATGATGGAAGGATTTGGATGTAAGATGAGGTGTTTGAGCCCAGTGTATAGCAAAAGGCAAGATGAGAAAGTAACATATGAATAATATTATTCTTAAGAGGTCATCAGGATAAGCGACAGAGAAAAGAACCTGGAAGCAAAGAAACCAGTTATGAGGCTATAGTGATAATAAAGATTCCAAGAAGGGCCGGTGCAGCGGTTAAGTGCCCACGTTCTGTTTCGGCGGCCCGGGATTTGCAGGTTTGGATCCCGGGTGCGGACATGGCAACGCTTGGCACGCCAAGCTGAGGCAGGCATCCCACATATAAAGTAGAGGAAGATGGGCTCAGATGTTAGCTCAGGGCCAGTCTTCCTGAGCAAAAAGAGGAAGATTGGCAGTAGTTAGCTCAGGGCTAAAGTTCCTCAAAAAAAAAAAAAAAAAAAGATTCCAAGAGCTGACCCTCAATTGAAATCTGACAGTGGGAAGAGCTAGAGGGAAGGATGCAACAGGACAAATGAAAATAGCTCTCTCCCCAACCACTTTCTATCCCCTTGTCCTCTTTTATTGGCTTCCAAATACTTTCCACAATCTGCAAGTCCTTTGTTGATTTATGTGTTTACTTGTCTATTGTCCACCTCCTCTTCAAGAATGTAGGCTCTGAAGAGCAGAGACCCTACTGCTCCTACAATATGGCCTGATGTGTATGTTGGGTCAAAAGGATATAGTGTAGGAAGCACTTTTAAGCTATAGGTTGTCGTAGGACTACAGTGTGCAATAATAGAAGCAAGGAAGTCAGGCCAAGCTGAGTTGGGAGGAAATGATAACATCCATTCATCTACCCATGCTTTCAACTATAATACTCATTGAATGCTTATGTGGAAGCCATGCAGACCAGTTGATAAGGCCTAGACTCTGACATTGGATGGCTTGGGTTTGATCCCCAGGCTCTATCACTTTTCACTTGTGAAGGGACTTTGGGCAAGTTACTGTCTGAGTCTTAATTTTCTCCTCTGTACAATGGGGATAATAATAAAAGCCACCTTACAGGATTGATGTGAGAACTAACTGAGATATGTATGGTAAGCTCCTAGCACAGTGCTTGGCATTACTAAGGACTCAATAATGGCAGCTCTTGTTATTACCACGTGCCAGACATTGTGCCACTGTGTTGAGGTGGCAGTGAACTTAGGTAATGGAAATATTCTAGAAGCAGTCAGATATATATGCCTGGTGTTTCAATGAGATGTGGGAGCAAATTTGCTTTGATTTTGTTCCTTGTTGACGGGTTGCTCCTGCTGGCTGTGTAACAGTGGAAGGAAGCGGTCTCCAAAGCTATTTCAGATATATTTTCTGCAAGGGACTCACCACGACAAAGGAAATTACTATCAAGAAATGAGACCTGGTATATAGCTCTTCCAGAAGGAATAATGAAACAAGTTGCAAACTGCTGTTTTTCTTCTTTTTTTGTAATTTAAAATAATGCTAGAGAATAGATGGTAAGATAATTTCAAAGTTAAGTGCTTATTGATATTTTCTTATTTATTAAAAATTTGGGTATTTAAATTTCAGGTAATGTGTTGCAGGTAGCTGTATTAGCGGGAAAAACTAAATAATACAGTTCCCAATATCTGGGTGAATAACTAAACAAAGAACCTTAATAACGACTCAAGATGCTTTTTTGCTATCAAAATGATTTTTTTTAACTATTTCTGATATCAAAGACAAAAAGGGACTTTCACTGCTTGACATTTCGTGTTCAATGTCTTACTAACGGCTTATCTTGAAAGAGTAAATTTCAGTGAACAGGGAATAGATTAACTGGAACCGTAACAATGGAATGTTGGGACTGAAAAAAAACGGGGATAAATTTAATCTTGTTATTCTGCAGATAATGAAGCCCAGAGACTGAAAGGGATTTCCTCCAGGCTACACAGCCTCTGAGTGGCAGAGCTTGGACAAGAACCCAAGTCTCCTGATTCCTAACCCAGATTCATTTCTCCTTCACCAAGTTGGTGGCCTATGATAAAGGGGAAAATGTGCAAATATGGGACACATTAAAATAACAAGGCAATTGGGCATCAAACTTCCATGATGATTTCTGTGATCTGCATTTGTCCAATCTAGTCTTGTTCATCCAAGGCCCAATGTGGCTACTGACATATCTCAGGAACTCTAGACTCAACATGGACTCCTTGGCAAGTGGCACCACCATCTACCCTCTTGGCCAAGCAGAAACCTGAGCGTCATAATGATTTTTCTTTCTCCTCCTAGAACGAACTGCTCAATAAGTCTCATTCCCCTCCCCCTCTACAGTACTCCTTGAATCCTTCCATCTCTCTCCATCTCCACTACCTCCACCCCAGAGGAAGCCACCATTATCTCTCAGCTGCAATACTGCCACAGCCTCTAACAAGTCCCCTCTCTCCTCTTCTTGTCTTCTCCCACCTTCCTGCTCAGTCTGTTCTTCACGTATGGCAGGAGTGATCACTCTAAAATCAAATCTGGTTATGTCACAGTCCTGTTTTTCCATTATTTCATTATTTTTTCATTATTCAACTATGGTTCCCATGGCCCTCGAGACAAAATCCAAACTCCCTTCACTTAAAGTACAAAGTGATGCAAAAATTAGCCCCTAATTATCTTCTCAGCCTCATTTATTCCTTTATTCTCTCCCCCAAAGTCCCCACCCCATACTGAGTCTATGCTGTAACCATTTTGAACTTTGACTTTTTCAAATGTACCAAGCTGTCATACATCTGGCCCTTTGTATGTGCTATTCTCTCGGCCTTGAATACTTTCCCCTTATATCTTCAGCTGGGTTAATTTCTAATCATCCTTTAGATCTTTGCTGAGATATCACTTCTTCCAAACAATCCTGCCTGACCACCCAGCCCCTCTGCCTGTCCGGATAGACTCTTCCCCTCTACTCTAAGAGTGAGCCGTGTGTCCCCATTATAGCACTTGTCACACCTTATTGCAATTGTCTATCTTTTGTTCTCCCTCATTAGCCAGTTAGCTCCATGTGAGATGGAAATCATGTCCAACTTCTGTGTAGAATCCCCACTAACTATTGCGGTACCTGGCACATAACCATAAACAGCTGGTGAATGAATGAAGAAAATGAGCTGCTTTTCATTTACTAAAATTCCTCCTGAGATTAAGAGACATTGAGTTGGGTGTGAGGATGAGTGAGGAATGGTTCAGAAAGAAATATCCCAGATTGGAGTTGAGGAGGAGGCAGAGCATCACCTGTTCCTCTTCCTCTTGGAATTCTAATAAAGAACAGGGTTGGGGACAAAAGAGAATGGAGAATGGGATGCTGTGTTAAGGACTGACTGACAATTCTATCAAGTAAGATTTTGAAGTCAGTGGAAGTCTCCTTGTCAGAGACTCTTTATCTTACACTAATGATTTGTATTTACTTTAGTGTATGTCTAAAATTTTCTATAATAAAAAGTCTTAAAAATTTATTCTTTTGCCTAGAATTCCCAGGAAATTGGGGAGGCAATCATTTGGTCAAGAGCAAATGCTTATTTAATCAGTAAATAGGTACTGGTGGGCATAGGCACCAGGAAAGAAAAATGTATTAATTGGATGATTTTATATGGAAAGTAATGTCCTAAGTACTTGATGGTCGAGGAAGATATATTGAGAGGAAGAACTTAACACCAGTTTAAATTGTAATCATTTGTCGTTAAGAAAAGGAATAATAATCTTCATTATATGATTATTTTTAGTGCTTATCTCTGTGTATTTTAACAAAATTAAAACAAAACTAGTATATGGCGATATGTATCTTGAACCATGTAAGTTTGTTTTGTAGTGATTATTTTTGAACTTCTGAGTAAGCTAGGAACACTGTTTAAGTGGGTTATTGCTACATAAAAATCCTAGCAAAGTCTCAGTTCCCCTAAGAATTTCATTAGCTACTTTCTGAAGGCAAAACCAAGATCTTAATAGGTTTTAGCTGATAGAGTGGGAATTATTTGGACATTTGAATGTCCAAATTCAACAATTAGCCAAATTTATATGTAAGTCTACAGCCTTGTATTTGAGATAGCTTCCATGGTAACTTTTAAATATTTTAGCTTTCACAATTTTTCTTTTACTGCATGGATAAAATTATTTGCAACCAGCACAGTCTTGTTGAATCCAATATATCTCCAGGGCACTCACTGTCTTCATGTTCCAGCCAAAACATGTTTGTGGAAATGAAGGTTCTCTTTCAAGACAGGAGATGAAATCCAGTTCCAGTGGTTTCCCATGAAGCCAATACAGTTTCTCCTGGCCATTTTGGTTGGAGCCCAAATGTATTTGACTCATAGTTTGGTCTCTCATTCTGGTGATTTTCCTCATTTTTCATAATTTGCCTACTGCTGTCAAGAACAATCATGGTCTTCCCCAAGAGATTAGTAAATACTCTTTTTAGCCAATGGATTTATAAAATGTGGAATCCAATGATTCAATTCATTTGGGCAAATTCACCAAATGCTTCCTAAATACAAGGCTTAGTGGAAGATGTTTTCAGGGATGCCAAGAGAACAGTCCTTGTCCTGAAGGAACTTGTGGTCAAATTATGGACAGAGAGGAAAAATGTCTCCATGGATACAATTATTCTTTCCTGCTCGTAAGTGGATATAGTCTATAAGAGACAAAACACCTATATGGTCATGGGTCATGTGCTGCACAATAACACTTCAGCCAATGATAGAAGTCATATATGACAATGGTCCCATAAGATCAGTACCATATATCCTAGGTATGTAGTAGGCTATACCATCCAGGTTTGTATAAGTGCACTCTATGATGTTAGCACGATGACAAAACCGTTTAACAACACATTTCTTAGAAAGTTTCCCGTCGTTAAGTGATGCATGACTGTACCAAACCCCTATTGGAGGAACACATGATTGCACTGGAAACCAACTGTGAGAGGGTTGATATAAAATAACTGGCAATGAATGTTTTTGCTACCACTCTCTATGCTCTAGCAGAGAACAGATACTGCCATAGATGGACATTTTTTATAACGCGCTCCATTGAAAGCAAGGTTGCTGTGTCAACCTCACACATCTATGTGCTTTAGAAACTAGTACATTCTAGACCAAGAAATCTTCTAGCTAATCAGGCCACTGGAGTTCAGGCGATGCAGGATTCTGGAGGAAGAGTGTACAAGAGTTGGGCCATTTTGACTTGGAGTTGTCATAAAGCCTCAAATTGACAGAAGAAGTTGAAGTTGCTGCTCCATCTCAGGGGGACTGGATGTCAAGTTCATTATTTATTTAAATAATTTAAATTTTGGCAGTGTTGGAGGAGGTCACTGAGAGGACATGTCTGCTGGTGGGAGCTTCCTCACCCACTCCCCTGTCCTTGGAATGTATGTTCTGCCCACCATTCCCACAGTCGGAGCTGTTTTCAAGGATGTAGCCTTGAAAGAGCAATGTGTTGTTAAGACCGTCTGGATGGTATACATGATTGAACCCAGTTAAGGCCTCTGTAGAAACTTTTAAGATTCTGGCAGGCAGGTGTAGAGATCTACTCATGTTGCAGCTGCTCAAAACAAGCCTCATATGTAAGTTCCCTTGCTTATTAAACCTACCACCTACCAATCTGGAGCGGTCTGCCTCTTTCTTTGGTCTCTCCTTGCCCTCTTTGTATGAGAACCAATTTGTGAACCAGCAATTGCGAGCCAGCAAGGAGACCAAAGAATTGGGCCTTGGGAGAAATGCATCTGCAAGGGAAATCCCAAGTTGCCCATTGACCTCTATGCAAAATCAATGTTAGATGCTTGTGGACCACTGTGTGAGTATGGGAATGGCCTGGAAACACTGGCTTGTCTAATGCACTTTTTTGAGGAACTGCGCATAGTGCACTGCAGCAAAGTAGGGAAACAAATAGTTGCCGCTGTGAGCTGGCCTCCACTGTGGGCAGTTTGACTGGCCACCAATGCACAACTAGAGGCTAAAGCTCCAGTTAAAAAGTTGGAAGAGGAGCTGAGGTTAGAGAAGGACATGTGGTTGTCTACCTGCCTGCTAGCTTCAGGGTTGGCAGACAAGATGGGAGAGCAGGAACCTGTTGAAGTAAACTATACTGGAATGGAACAAGCACCATTGAAAGACGGGGGACAGTGGGGTCCTGGTCTGGCATATCCTCCCCCACAGCAGTCCATCTCCTCACGCCTGACAGTGCTGCCTCCCCTGGCCAACATGTATGGTATGCACAACCGGTCAAATTCTTAAAGCTGCCAGCCTCCCTCTCCTCAAGGCCAGTTGAGTATGTTCTGTTTTCCACTGGTACAATCATTTGGCTGCCATCTTTGTTCCCTTACTGGCCTGGAGGATATCATAGCTCACATAGAAGCCTTTACTAAATTTACCCAACAAGCCTTAAATGATAGCCATCAAAGCCTGTCTTTACTGAACACTGAAATATCTCTAGAGAAAAGCTGTCCTTCAAAATAGGATGACCTTGGACACTATTACTGCCTCTCAAGGAGGCATCTGGGCCATTATCCAAAGAGAATGTGTGTTGATATCTGATGAGTCTGCTAATGTATCGTCTTTATTAAATCACATGAGAACACAAGTGGACGTCTTGAGTGATCCGACCCCCAGCCCGGGAGACTTAATAAATCAGTGGTTTGGATCATGGGGCTCCTGGTGAAAATAATTGTTACTCATTTTGGAAACCATTGTCTTAATCTGTGTTTTCTCTTGCATGTGTCTATCTTGTTGCTGTGGCATTGCCTCCAATGCAGCCAGAAAGCTTCCAAATGAGCCACCTCCACGCTAGAGGAACCCCTTACTGACCGCTCAGGGCGCATTGCAGAAGAGGGGGTCATGAGGGGTGGAGCATTGGAGGAAGTCGTTGAGAGGACATGGCTGCAGCTTGACCCCTGAGCTGGACCAATTGGTGGAGGCTCCTCATCCCCTACCCTGTCCTTGGAATGTGCATTCTGCCCACTGTTCCCATAGCTGGAGCAGTTTTCATGGATGCAGCCTTTAGAGAGCAATGTGTTGTTGAAACCATCTGGACAGTATACCGAGTGAACCCACTTAAGCCCTCCACAGAATTTTAAGATTCTGGCTGTGGCTGTGGAGATCTACTCTTCTTGCGGCTGCCCAAGACAAGCCTCGTATGTGAGTTCCCTTGCTTGTTAAACCTGCCACCTGCCAATTTGGAGTGGTCGGCCTCTTTCTTTGGTCTCTCCTTGACTTCTATGTATGGGAGCTAGTTTGTGAATCAACAGGCAAAATGCAATTTGAATTTTAACGTTTATTTTTTGGCTTATTTTCATCTTGTTTTGTTTAAAATTTACCTTTGGAATAATTCATTACTTTCAAGAATTTACTAAACTATGGGATTAGTAAGCCCATAGTAAGCCCTGTTGACTTCCAACTAAACTAGAAAAGAAAGCAAATAGTAAGAGTAATATATCTAAATCTAAATGTAATTCTAAACTTAATCTATATCTGTATACATGAATTGCATATTCATGCATTCATATTTGGTATAAAACTCATAACCATAAGCCATAAAATTGCCCTTTGTATGCAGATTTCCAATGAAGTACAAAGATTTTTTGACAAAATATGCCCTCTGAATTCTTAATTTTTAAATACAACAATAATATTATATGCAAGATGGAAGAAAGGAGAACCCTTTCATTGACTATTTAAGGTTGGCAATAACAGCTAGTAGAAGCTGTGTGGAAGACTAATTTATTGCCATGGCCCTATTGTGGCAAAGTATAATTCCCCCATCCCTGGACATTGGACTTGATAGTGTAAATTGTTTTAGCCAAAGTGATGTTAGTACACTTGATTCAAACAAAGGCTTTGTATGCCTCATGTAGCCACTGCTGCTTCGGCCTGAGTCCTGGGATAAGAAATGAGGATCTGACCACATGCCCCTGGCAACTGCTGATCCAAGGAGGATGAGAGAATCTAACCTGTAGCCCAAAGTCTATAGTCCAAACCAGCCCAGCTAAGTAGCAGCCAACTGCTGCGGCTGAGTGTGAGAATCAAAGATTATTGTTTCCAGTCCATGAGTTTTAGTGTGGTTTGTTACTCAGCATTATTGTGTCAATAACTGACCAATACAGATATCTCCATAGATTTTTTCCTAACTCCATGAAGACACATATAATGATGAAAATTTATAAGAATATTATTTTCCATAAATGTCTCCAACAGTATTTTGCAATGTAACTTGGATATTTAGTGGTTTTAACTAAGAATGTCTTTTCTGCGTGTTGGAAGAACTGAATTGGTTAAAAAAAAAAGGTGCTCTGAGTAACTTCTAGATATAACCTGTATTACTTTCTGTCTTTAAAAGGTGTAAAGGCTGACTACAAATTGTTCAGTTGGAATTTGGGAATTTGATACATATAGGCCGGCATTCTGTAGAAAGTGATTTATGTGTGATGTTCGAAGTTTTCAAAAATGCTACGCTGCTTTTAAAAAAACTTCTCTTAAGTTTGAGCAAACTCTTTACTCATAAGCTTTCTAATTTTCCAAGTAGAAAAAAAATTCATATCACAATGTAAGTGTGAGGAGCAGTTAGTTCCAAGCTGCCTGCTGGTTTTCAGCTAGGATTGTGTGCAGTTTATGTCAAAACACTTCAGCAAAGAAATACAAATACAGACTAATGTTTGACTTCTTTTGTTGTGTTGAACTGGAGCCAGCAAAAGTATTTATATATAAATCCACTTGTGAAATGCATAACCCTCTCAATGTGACTTATATGTTTAAGGCTTAAAGAGAATTCAGGTTGATTGACAGAAGCTACTGCTCTTACAATGTCAAAATGTATGACTCTGCTTATGTGGAAACTTTTAAATTCATTCTTTTCACTGAGGGATGTTTACCTTCTAATTAAGTGCTACTGCATTAGCAATGAACATTTATTTGCCCTACTATGCATATTGTAAAGCATAAGACTTCCATACCCCCATCCTTATTCTTCTCTTTAAAAACTGGAGGGAAACAAATCTCCCCAAACCCCAAGTGGATGCCAAAAATATCTACTTAGACATTGCCTGAGGGCAAAATAGATGGCTTTGCTGTTTTAAACACTTGAACATAATGTAGGTATAAAAGAGAGCCCTGTCACATGGAGTCAAATATTTTCCTTCTCTCTGTAGCAGTAATACTCTACAAAACCCCGTTTTCTTCTCTTTAATACTGTGAGGAACTAAGGTATGTTTTTTGAATCTCTGATTTAGATGAGTTTCTGTGGGTGCAACTAATAGAAAAGAACGTTTGTGCATCAAATGTCTTAGAGACCATGTAAGAATGTCGTGTCTCCATTTTTCAAAAGCTGCATCCTCCTGTTTTGTTGAACTCTAGTACCTTGTTTAAATTTTTATTGCATTCCCACATAGTGTTATGCATAAGTATATAGGAAATGCCATAACGGATTAGGCCAATGGTCCATCTTGCCTGCCTCTGAGGGACGTTTTGTAGGGAGCTAAGGTTGTGTTTCTTGCTGTTACTCTGAAAACATTAGGGATCGACTGCACACATTTCTTACACCCCTTTAATGTTCCATTATAGAACCAGCATCTGAGAATTTTCCTAAACCTTTTAAAACTTATTTATAGTTTCCCCCTTTGTTATTCTTTTGGGTCAATAAGATCACTGCATAATCCTTCAAGTTCCAAGAGTTGGTTCCTGAGGCCTAGCATTTTGAGATTTGATGAATAAGTCCTTGTTTACAAAACTCCTATCTTCAAATTTCCTAGAATTTAGATATGTGGTGGGCTGCTTCAAAAGTGGTTCCCAATGATCCCCAAATGCTGGCATTCATGCCATTGTGTGATTCTCTCCTCTTATGCCTGGGCTGGACCTAGAAACTGGCTTCTAATGACTAGAATGTGGCAAGCATGATGAAACAGCAGTTTCAGTATTGGGTTATAAAAGACTGTGCCTTCCATCTTGCTTGCACTCTCCCTCTCTGACTCTTTTCATGTGCTTGCTCTGAAAAACCAAACTACCAGTTGTCTATGGAGGGGTCCACAGGCAAAGACCTGAGGGTGGCCTCTGGCCAATAGCCAGCAAGGAACCAGGGACCTCAGTCCGGCACCCTTTGAGAACTGGATCTGCCAACAGTCATGTCATGAGCTTGGAAGGAAGCTAATTCTTCCCAGCTGAGCCTTAAGATGAGGCAACAGATTCAGCTGATATTTTGATTACAGCCTCATAGGAGACCCTGAAGGGAAGTTGGGGATCATTGGGGACCGTTTTAGTAGCAGTCTACCACATTACTGAACGGGCACTGGGAAGGCCCTTGTCTCAATTCATTTTGATTATATCTTTGAGATTGTCCTATTACAAAATCACACTACTTTGCCACATTTGTCCTCCAAAAGTATTTTTATCTTGGCAATTTTAAGATGCAGCGGTGCCCCTCTCAGATCATTTATGTGACTTAAAAAAATTTAAGCATGATCCTAGCAGATTTTTGGTGTGGTAGGTGTATCACTTAGTTATTTCTGTGTAATAGACTACCTTAAGACTTAGTGGCTTAAAACAATGAGTATTTATTTAGCTCCTGATTCTGTGAGTTAGCAGTTTAAGCTGGCTCAGCTAGGTAGTTGTAATCTGCTGTATTCCCTTATCCAGCAAACTATCCCA
Organism: Equus asinus; assembly: GCF_041296235.1. Lineage (NCBI taxonomy): Eukaryota > Metazoa > Chordata > Mammalia > Perissodactyla > Equidae > Equus > Equus asinus. Next base: position 75,472,823 of record NC_091810.1, on the reverse strand, counting down.
GGCTTGTTCATGTGGTAATGTCAGGGTCCCAAGGAAATAAACAGAAGCAAGACCTCTTGAGTCCTAGGCTTAGAACTGAAACATCTGTCACTGCCACCGTGTTCTATTGGCCAAAGTAGGTCATAAGGCCAGCCCAGACTCATGGGGTGGGGAAACAGATTCTACCTTTTGCTGGGTGGAAATGCAAAGTCAATTGCCAAGAGCATGGATACAGGTGGAATGAAACACTATGGCTATTTTTGCAACCTACCCCCGTGGACTCGATTTAACATAGAGTCTCCTCCCTCTACAACACAGAATGTTGTTGCACTAGGTGGGACCAATTGTTACCAATGTCAAACTACCAATGTTGGACTCCCATTCCAATTTGGCAGCTCGCCATCTGTGTGACCCTGTGCCTCAGTTTACTTATCTGTAGAATGAGGCTGTTAACAGGCCCTGACTCATACGGTCATTGTGAAGAGTTAATGGATTACTACACATAATGATCTTAGGCCTAACATGCTCAAAATTTCTTAGCTATTATTATCAAGATTATGTTGCTTTGTAACAATTATTTACTTTCATGTTTATTTCTCTGCTACACCTAGACCCATTGAAGGAGGGACCTTCAGGCACTTAATCTTCATCAAAAATTATTGAGCATCATTATATGCTAGGAGCTAGGAGCTGGGGAATAACTGGCCCCAGTGGGACATAAACCTATAACTATGTTATTTTTAGCACCATGTGTTTTCATTTTGCATCTTACTTCCCCAAACCCCTACCTTGATCTTTTTTTGTTTTTTTTATTTTTTATAATTTGTTGTTGCTGTTTAAATCTTTGGAATATTTTCACACATCTTTGGTGATCTCCATTATATCCACTGGTTATCCTGTGCTTGCCTCTTTTTGTTACTTCAACCTCACAAGTTATAGTAGACTAATAAGGCTTTGACTTTTGTTTCCATATTTTCCAAAGACTCTGTTCCTTCCCTTTGTTTCGGAGTTTGTGGTAGAAATTGGATACACTTAGAGGGAGCCTATGTTTCTTTAGCCAAATGATGATGTCATTCGTCTGTTCCTTCTCCTTGGTAAATGGGGGTAGTGATACTCAGAGTTGTTGAATGGATTATGTCAGTCATTGTTAGCAGGCTCAGAGCTACTTGGTGCCTCGGTTTCCTGATTTGCCAGTTGTGGATAATACTAACTACCCTACCTGCCAAAAGAGTTGTTGTGAAAAGCAAATTAAAGAATAGAAACAAAAGTACTTAGGAAATGTCTTAATAATATCTGTAATAGAATTGATGTCCCGTTTACTAAGGAGTAAGAGTAGCTAGACCAGTGGATGATCGAAACTGGCAAAGACCCAATAAATTCTAGGTGCCAAAAGGAACTTGTATTGGTATAAAGAGTTTTGAAAAATAAGAATCAAATTTTACGTAATATAATGGCTCTATTCCTTTTTCATCTTTCCCAACTTTTTTTCTACTTCTTGCATCTAAATCAAGGCTGAACATGAAAGCTTCTGTATGATGTAAAGGCCCCGTTGCAGTAACTATAAAATGTTGCATGTACTTCATTTCCATAAGTACAATGTGTTCTGCTTCACTTTTATTTTACTGTATTAGGTATGCAGCCTATTTGCCAAGCTGAGTTATCTCCTCTTAGAGTTTGGTTATATACCTAGTCTATTTTGTAAACAGAATTTCCATTAAAAATGAATTACTTTTCCTTAGAGCTTATTGATGGGGCTGACACATCGCTAAATTTCTTCTCTGAGCCAAGATTTGTCACCTTGATCAAAAGTTGGCAAAATGCACTTTGTGATCATTCGGAAGGTACAAGTGGTGTGTGCCCTACAAAAGGTTTTCCTAGTGGCACACTTGCCCTTGATTTTTGTCTTTAAAGCAATTACCCAGCAGGAACAAAGAAGTAGCAACTCGGCACTCAGTTCCTCATACGGTCTTGGCATTCACCAGAAACACTTTTCTTCATTTAGAAAGAAGTGTTCTTCTGACAGACAGTCTGGAACAAAGTGTGCGAACACACATACAATGAGTCAAGAGCTGGATTGGGAAAACATGAGACCCCAAACAGTAAGCTAAAAAATGTGATATCGGGTGCTTGGCAGAAAGATTATATTGTAAGCCTTCCGAAATCCAGCCAGTGGCACAGTCAGGCATCGCTGCTATTAGTAACCACTCCCCAGTCTCTCCAGGAAAGGAGGGAAGAAAAAAGCACTGGTTTGCTGAGATCATCCGTCTACTTCTTTCAATTTCTCCCACAGAAAGTTGTTAAAAAGATTTTTTTCTGATTATAAAAGTAATACATGTTCATAGTAAAAAAGAAAAAAAAAATCAGAAAATATAGAAAATTAGCTGTGAGAATAGAATTGGGAAGAATTTAGGATGTCCCGACCAATTATAGTTGGTTGTTTTTATTTCTAAGTTTAGATACAGATTGTTTGTGATTCAAAGTAGTTAATTATTCGGGGCTTATAAGGGTCATCAGTGGGGAGTAAGATAAGGGAATTTCTATGACCTCTGAGGAAAAAAAGAGATTTCTTGGTGGAGTATTTGCCCCATTGTTCCACACTTATTAGCATTTACAATCTCCTAAACTTCATTTTTCATGGCATTCCACCCCCCCCCCCCCCCACAGGCCAGCCTCCCCTCAGTTTCTCAAAATGAAATAACATTAGGAGAGAGCAGCCATATGGAATAGGTACAGAAAAAAGCAAATGTTCTGAGGTAGTTTGGAAGGTTTGTTTTCACAGAAACGAGGGAGGTCAAGATCAGTAAGGCTTGGGCTGAGCAATTTGATTTGCAGGAGAAAAGAAAACCTTTTTTTATGTTGAACATCAGTAAATAATAAGTAGTTTTCTGGAACAGAATAAAGCTGTGCTAAGTTGAGAGCAGGTCTCTAAAATAAAGAGCCTTATGGGAAACAAGGAAAGAAAACCGTCTTTGTAACTGAGCTCCTCATAAAAAGAGAAGTGGGTAAACAGTAATGATTATTCACTGATGGGTGAGAGATGATAATGGCCGAATCCACCATTAGGTGCTCAGCTAGAAAGCTACATACCGTGCCATCCCCGGCCAGGGGAAGTGCAAGTCACAACAAGGGGCGGGGGTGGGGGAAGTGATAATTAGTGGGAAAGACACTCGGCACAGTTCAGGCTTCGCATCACCCCCACAAAGTGAGGCTGGGGGCAGAGAGAAGGCTAGAGACATCCCGGCCTAAACAGCTTAAACAGAGGAGTAGAGACCAAAGGTGCTGGAAATAAGGGGTCATTTTCTGCCCGGACCCCTTTCAGGGCTTTGGAAAAAGTGATTTTCTATCTCCATCTGCACGCCTTCTTCCAGGTATGTTACAAAGTTCCACAAAGTGTCTTCATCCCTGCTGGCTGTGGGAGTATCAATAAAGGGTTTATTCATATAGCAACAGTACTGATAGTAATAGTAGTGATAACAGCAGTAAGTAATAGCTAACATTAGGGAGGAATCACCATGTGCCAGACATGCTAATACTTTACACAGATTATTTCATCTAATCCTGATACAGTGCTGTGAGGTAGGTACTATTTCTACTCCTTTTATTGATGAAGAGACTGAAGCTTGAAGAGGCCCCCTAACTTGCCCAATGTCATTAGAAATGGGTGGCAAGGGCCAGCCTGGTGGCGCAGCGGTTAAGTGCGCACCTTCTGCTTCCGCGGCCTCGGGTTTGCTGGTTCGGATCCTGGGTGCGGACATGGCGCCAGCTTGGCACGCCATGCTGTGGTAGGTGTCCCACGTATAAAGCAGAGGAAGATGGATGTTAGCTCAGGGCCAGTCTTCCTCAAAAAAAAAAAAAAAAAAAAAAAAAGAAGGAAATGGGTGGCAAGCCAGGAAGTGAACTTCTGCAGTTTGGTTCCAGACTCTGCACTCTCCTGCCTACCTGGAAAATAAGTAATGAGTATTTATTGCGTGTTTTCGACACTCTCTGGATGTCTACATCTAAGTGTTCTACAAACATTGTCTCATTTACTGATACAAAGCTGATGAAGCAGGTACGAATATGGTACCCATGTTACAGATGAGAGACTGAGGCTTATATACTTTCAGTAACTCACCTAAGGCAGGTGAGCAAGTCAGGCTACTTCCCTAAGTGAGGTCTGATGAACCCCAGAATCAACACCCTGAATCCTTGTTCTACACTGCCATCTTACACTGTTTTTATTTATGTGTTGAAATCTTTTGAAAAAGATAAACTTCTTCGGTTTGCTTATTTTTCTTCTTTTTTTTAAAAACCATGACTCCATCTTACTCTCTATTTTCTCTTTTCCAAAAGTGTGCCTCTTTCGGCTACAAAAGGAAAGAACTCATTGAGTGATAGGCTTATTAAAAACCCTCACTCTTGAGAAGATGGGGACCCCTGAACATTTTCACGCTTCCCTTGTGAGCACAAACAGAAAGCATACTAAATTTTGCTATTTGGTACTTGACAGTGACCACTGCTTAATGCTTTTTCGGTATGTTAGAACCCCCGCGGCGCCTCTAAATTGTGCAGGAGTACTCCTTGGGGAGAAATGTCTTTCTGACCCCAGCTTGCAATCAATTAACACCATGAAGCATGGGAATTTATAGCCCTTACTTTTTATTTTCTCAGCGAGGGAGAATCTGGAAGACGCCAGCTCTGTAATGGAGTAAAGGGTTGCATTCTGGTCTGTTGGTCCACAGATCTCTCCTTGACCTGTGTTGTAAGGTCAACAGCCAGTGACGCTGTTTGAACAATCCTCCGAGTAACACAGGGTGGCTTTTGTTTTTGTTTTTGTCTTTTTTTTTTTTAAACAAACTTCCAATGTCTAACTTTTTAATTCTTGCCATAACACCAGCTGGCTCGTAATTAACCGCTGGCATCATCAATATCTCGTCAAAGTTAATGAGTTTTTAACATAATTTTTAACTGCTCTGAAGAGGTTACAGAATTAAAAGAACAAGAATAATGTATATATTTATCCACAGCCAAGCAGAGGGATGAAAGATTAGGATCCAGCTCCAAGGCCGCTGGGCAAGGAATTTGAGACAACTACCTGGGCCTTCCCAGTGAATCCAGTGGTCAAGGTTGAAGGGAATTACAGGCTTTGGTGGTCTCTCAAACCGTTTGTACCTGCTAAGAGCAAACACGTACCTTGGTCTGAAATTGCTTAGGCTGAACAGAAATTCAGATGCAAAGCAATAAAAGCTGAGGATACAGATTGTTTTTTCTCTCTCTTTCTTTGGCCCTCAGACTTAGAGAACTCACTTAATCATGGTTCTCATTTCTTGGCATACTACTGTCATTGGCAAAGCAAGCTTCTTTTCTTTCCTTCTTCATTATTCTCCCCCTCCCGTCTTCTCCCTGCCCTCCCCTCTCTTGCCTCTCCTTTCCTTCCTCCCTCCTTTCCTTCCCACACTTTTATCTCCATCCCTCCTCCCATTTTCCTCACCACCCATAGTCAATCATTTTAAAATGATTGATGTGTATCCTTTTATTTGTATATGTTCTTATGAAATGTATGTTATTTGTGAACACGGGTTTTTAATTTACATGAATAGTATTGTGTTATAGATCTCATTCTCTTTTTCTTTTTATATTCAGTACTTTTAATCTTTCCATGTGACTTTGTATATCGTAACTGCCTGCTGATTCTGACTGCTGCATAATATTCCACAGTAACTTTACGCATGTCCTGGTGTTGGACACCTGCCTTGCTTCCAATTTCCCACCACCATAAATGAGGCTGTCATGAATATTTTCATGCATGCACTCTTACTGACCTGTGTGGTAATTTCTCTGGAACATTCCCAGATCTAAAATCCTGGGTCAAAGGGCATGACTAAACTTAATTTGATTACGCAGCTATGTGGCTCTCCAATATGGCTGCACATTCTGTATGAGCGCTGCATGCAAATGCCTGTAACCACACATTGGCAGCATTTGTCATTATCCTGGTGGTTAATTATTACCAGTCTGATAGTGTAAAGTGACATTTCATAGTTATAATTTGCCTTTCTCTAATTATTAATTAGTTTGAGCTCTTTTTATGTGTTTATCAGACTCTGTGTTTTCTTTTCTAATAATTGTCTATTCACATCTTTTGCCCATTTTTTCTTTTGGGATTCATGAAATTTTCTTGCTGGTTTGTAAGAGCTTTTTCTTTTCTTCTGTATTAAACATATTCTACATACTAGGTCCTGAACAGTTTTAGATATTGCAACTATCTTCTCCCAGAGTGTCATGTGTTTATTAACTTTACCCATAATTTCCTTCCTTGAACTGATACCCTTAATTTTGATGGAATAAATAAGTAAATTTTAGCCTGATAGTTTGTGCTTTTGGGGTTTTGTTTAAGCGGTCCTTCTTCACCATTGGATCCTAAAGATATTCTCTGACATTATTAAATCTGCTACCGCTACTTTTCACATCCGGGACTTTAATCCACCCGGTGTCTCCTTTGCATGCAGTGTTAGGTAAGGGTCCAGTCTTATTTTTCTGAACATAGTGAACCAATTTCCCAACTTCATCTATTATATAGGCTATCTTTTCCTCATGGATTTGGGTTGTGCAAATACACTTCCATTTGTATGCGCATCTATTTCTGAACTGTCCATTCTTTTCCATAGACCTTCCTGTCTGTCTTTGTACCAGTACCGCATTACTTTCAATTACTGTGCTTTATTACACATCTTAATATTTGGTAGAGTCAGCCCCCTCCTCATATTTTCTCTCTAATTTCAAAGTTGACTTAGCTATTCATGAGCATTTTTTATATAAAGTTTAGAATAACAAATGGAATTGTATGGGGGAAAATTGACATCTTTATGAAGTAAATCATCCTATCTAAGAGCATAAATTATCTCTTGTTTTACTTTGATCTTTTATGTATTTAATATAATACATATATATTTTCATCCATAGAGGTCTCACATATTAATTTTTAACTTAATTTCTGACTTTTGTCTTTTGCATGAACCATTAATGGTTTCGACAACAGCACAACGTCAGTCCATCGGATTGAGGTTGTGCCATGTGGTGTCGTTTGAACCAATTGCTCCCTAAAGCAGTTTCCAGTCTGGTGTTGAACTGGCTGTGAGAGTCGTCTGGGTGCCTCACTAAAAATAAAAATGACTGGGATGCAACACCCTAGAGATTTTAATTTAGTTAGTCCTAGTGGCCTTAGGAATCAGAATTTTTAATGGTTCTCAGATGATTCTGATGGGCAGCCATGTTTGGAACCACTATTCTTTGTACTAAAAGATGATTTTGAGTTTTTATGGTCTTCCCTCTCTTCCTCCATTTGAAAGAATGCCATGAGAAAATATAATTCTGAGATGAGAAGGAATTATGAACCAACATTGGTAACTACAGGTATAGGTTTATGATAAATTTATTGTATATTTTCTATCTTTAATGCCTTAGGTCAGAGGTACGCTAGATATCCTCTGAGTACTATTTAAAAGCAAATTTATTAAAGTGGTTCAGGACCACTCCATAATGCGCAATTTCTTTTTTCCAAACTCAGTAAACAAAACAGGGCAATTATAGTTGCAATGATGACTTCTAGATGGCTAGCAAATTGAAGTCTATATCATTTGTGAGATGAAAATTCTCTGCTCTCAACCAGAATAGTGCAATGCATAACATTTTAACCTCTATTTGGATGAAATTTACCAAAATGGATTTCACCGATGACTAATCAACAAGGAGAGTATTGTGTCCTTCAGGAGCAAATGGACAACCGGGAAGATGGATGGTCATGTGGAAGTGTAAAATTATCTACTCTAGCTATCTTAAAACTTCAATAAATAAGCCCTTAAATGACATTTAGAGAAAGGTGGATCAATTGCTTGGCCACTTGTTCACCTGATCTATCATATTTTAGAGGGGCATATTAAAAACTTTGTTGATGCAGCAAAATTGCATTTCATGATGGAATTTAAGGCTGTTAGTCTTCAAGGGACTAAAAGAAGAAACTGAGCATCTGAGTTTCATGTCATGATGGATGGTGGTTATGCTGAGATATATTCTAGTTGTCCTCAAAGCATTTATGAATTTGCCTTCAAATGCCATTGGAAGATTGTTCATCTCTCACACCCACAGTTTAAGCTCGGAAAGCTAAAAAAAAAGAAAAAGAAAAGGGCTTCATGCACACCCTTTATTCATTGAAAGACTAAAATACTTTTAGTCTTCTCATGGTGAGTCATTGTGATGGCTTCATTTTCATTGCTTATACATAAACCTTTCTTTCCAATTGTTGTGTTGCCTCCATATATTTATTCCTCAGCCTGGTGAGGTTCCTATGTGAGAATGAGCTTCAGAGGTGATGGGTTTCATGGAAATGGAAAGTGTTCACAGAGGAAAATTTCAAACTAAACTCTTGATAGGAACTTTTGAGACAAAAAGTGGTGTACTGACAATTCCAGTAGGAAGATCAAGTGTCTCTGTTCAACTCCTTCCTAAGGATGTCATGGTGGGTGATATATATATATCATGATATATGTCTCTCTATATCGCCAATACTTGATCTTCTGTAGTGTTTATTTGCAAATTGTAAGCTACTTGTGAGCCATTATCAGCAATATCTGACATTTCTCTAATGATTATGAATTATAAGCACACTTTAAAAATTGTTTTCAGGGACCAGCCCGGTGGTGCAGCAGTTAAGTTTTCAAGTTCTGTTTCAGCAGCCCGGGGTTCACCAGTTCGGATCCCAGGTGCAGGCGTATGCACCGTTTGTCAAGCCATGGTGTGGCAGGCATCCCACATAAAATAGAAGATGGTCATGGATGTTAGCTCAGGGCTGGTCTCCCTCGGCAAAAAGAGGAGGATTGGCAGCAGGTAGTTAGCAGGAAGATTAGCCCTTCCACACACACAAAAAAATTGTTTTCACATCTGAGCCTCCTTGTAACTCTATGAAGTGTGTATTATTAACCCCATTTTACAGGTGGGAAAACTTGACCAAGTATGTAACCTGGGCATGTTTTAGTACTCAAACTCCTCACACACATTTCGCTTGTGTTTTTATATTGAAACTACTCACACATGTTTACTGTAGATTTCATGGAAGGATTACGTTGTACGCCACACCACAAAACTCCCTAAATGTCACATTTCAACATTTCTTCTATTTTCCCACAGCAGCCGTTACATCTTTCTCAGGCTCCTTTCTCTCTTCTTACTGCAGACCTGTCTTTGTGAAGTGTCTCTCCTCCTGTCTCCCTCTGCTGTTGGAGCTCCTCCACCTCCTTACACCTTCCTTTTGGGTCTTTCTGTCTCTCTTCTTACTTGGAAGGATTTAGCTGTCTATCAGCTTCTTCATGTGCATCCCCACCTATCATCTTCTCTCAGCACAAAGAGGGGCTCCTGGGGGTCTCTCCTTTGCAGGTAGAAGAAGGGGTCATTGTTAATGTGGGTGTTTTGTCTGCTAACTGTATATAGAGTGCTTACTCTAGTGCTTGGTACATAGTAAATGTTTAGAAAATGACAATCATTTTTGCATTAGATACCTGGTGACGGGTTTTGGAGGCTAAGTACTATGCAAATGTAAGCCACTGTCTATTTTTATGGTGAGTAAGACTAAGAAATCTTTACACAGCCCACAGAGCTCAGAAGCCTCGGGTTTAGGACTTCGAGGTGATGGCCTTCTTGGTCTCTCACAGGGTACGGAGCACAGTCTGCACTTCTAGACTGTGCTAGTTTCCGCATAGAAAAGATTTGCTTGTTTTGTGTTAATTCAAACACTAAAGCCTTTTTGCTTGAAGATGTTGTGACTTGAAGAAAAAATGTTCAACTTGACAGCATATCTCATTCACTAGGACCTGCTTCATGGAGCTACACGTTTGCAGTCACAATGAATAAAGAGCAGCAAACATGTTTTCAGGCAGCCAGTCATTCTGCAGAACAAGGCTTTGTGGATAGCACTGAAAAATCGGATGTTAAAATTTCATCCTGTTTTCTGTAGGGCTATCTTATGATAACATTATTACAATATTTTAAAGCAAACTGTTGTGTGCAACGAATACTACTATGTAAGTCATGTTTGCACATTTTTCAATCACTTTCAAAGCATTCCCCCATCCTTGTACTCATTCACTCCAGCAGATATTTCAACTGCCTGTTACACGTCAGGTGCCAAACAGTAAGACGTAGTTTCTGCTCGTAAGAAGTGCAGTCCTGTGGGAGAGACATCCATGTCACAGAACAGTCTTCAGCAGAGATATCTACGAGAGGGTCCTACAAGATAGAGTGCTCCTGAACTGTGACGGGTGCTGGATATTCAAGGAGGGCTCCATTTTTTAAAACAATTTTGAGGTGGTTTACAGAGTATACAAGACAAAAACTAAGTAGAGAGGAAACTGGGACTAAAGGAAACTAGGAAAGGAAAAGTTTGTTGAACTAAATATAAGGTTGGTGAACAAAATATGTTGTAAATTATGCACTTATTAGAGACGAACTATAAATTTGGCCATGAGCTTCCTGCCAGCCAAAGCAAAGAAGAAAATGTGATCCTTTTCATGGTCAAAGTATCCATAGGACAAAACAGATTAACTATTTCTAATAAACACCTGAGAGTAATGTATCTTGTGGGTTTTCCTAATTGACACCTAGTGTTCACTGTCCCTAAATAAACCAAATAAGTCTCATATGGAGTTGTTTCTTACACTTCTTTTCAAATAGGCCAAGGGGGGTAATGTCAAAGCATAGGTCAGCCGGAACATGCCTCCTGATTAATTCTCATCTTCTGCTTAGTCCGAAGATCAGGTTTGTAGTATCTAGAGGAATCAATATTCTGATTCTCTTTCAAGAAATTCTCCATGTCTCTTATTTCCCCCAACTGAGCTTTTGTGAGTAAAGGGCCTCAGAAAATTTGAGTTTATATTGAGCAAATCTGAAAGAGACTGCTTTAAATTAGCAGAGACTGAGCAGTCTTTAATTGACAAAATCAACTTCCCTTTCACCTCTGCTGTGGACTGAATGTTTGTGACCCCTGCTCCCGCCAGATTTGTATGTTGAAACCCTAATCCTCAAAGTGATGGGATTTGGAGAAGAGGTCTTTGCAGGGTCGTTAGATTACGAGGGTGGAGCCCTCGTGATGGGATTAGTGTCCTTAAGAAGAGGCAGAGAGAGCTTGCTTCCTCCCTCCCCCTCCGCCCTTCCCCTCTCCTTCCCCTCCCCCTGCCCCTCCCTCTCCTCTGCCCTGTGAGGATACAATGAGAAGGCAGCTGTCTATAAGCCAGGACGTGGGCTGTCACCAGACACTGGGTCGCCAGGGTCTTGACGGGACTTCCCAGCCTCCAGAATTGTAAGAAATAAATGTTTGTTGTTTAAGCCAGCCAGCCTATGGCATTTTTGTCATAGCACCCCAAATTGACTAAGACATCCTCTCATCTAATAATTTTGTGGTAATGGAGTGAAGGAGATCATGAGGAAATACAGGTCAGAAATAGAGAAAGCTACAATTTTTGTGTATCTTGGAGTATGTAATTTTTTGCTTTGCTACGTCTGGGTCTAAACATCAGTCTTCCAGGTCCTCAATTACTCTCAATAACATTAGGTCCCATATCTAAAACTGTGACACAAACCCCTTCAAGGGAAAGAAGGCGATACACTGGCATTAGGTAAATTGGTTTGGCAATGACTCAAAATACAGTTTTTCCTTTAGCGTTTAATATTATTATGTCAAAAACAGGTTGCAGACATCAGTATTGTGTAAAGTAATATTGTAGTTTTCCTATCATTTAGGAATTAAGGAATGCTCTACATAGCATAGAGTCCACTTCTTATGAAGCTTCATAATAAACTTCTAGAACTCATCAGAAGTGAGTTCTAGAACGTAATGAGCTTCTGGAACTCATCAGAAGTGGGAAGTCTTGAGGTATCATATATAGCTATCATTTGTAGCTATATATCACTAATGTTTTTGAAATTTTGTTTTCCTTATAAAGATTGTTTATTGAACAAATTTTGTCATAGAAACATATAGAGAAGATAATAAATGTCACCTATAATATTTCCACCTGAGATTACTCCATTGAAATTTTACCCTTTTTAAAACTAGGTTTTTTTCTATTCATACATATTCACATAGTTGTGATTATATTTAATTCACTTGACATAATATTGCAATAATTTTACCTGATGTTATTAGAAGTCCCTTGTAAACATCATTTTTGGTGACTGTGTAATATTCCACTGGATAAGTGCCTTATAAATTACTTAGCCTTTTCTATAATGAGTTCCTTGACATTTAAATAGTGATAAATCACTTTGAAACTTGCCCCTTTTCTCTGTAATCTTGGCACAGGACTGCGCTTAGACGCAGGCAAACATGACCCCTGTCCTACTCCTCCTGTTTGAGGGGCCCTACACTTTGGAGTGCCTCCCTCAAAATTTTCTAGATCCTCCTTTAGGACCTGGGACCAGCCCAGGCCAGCAGTCTGGGCTGGCTTCATGGGCTGCAACCTGTGTAGTCAGTCCCACAGAGCCCCATGCTCAGAAGGGCCCTTGTGTTTAATACTATGTTGTCACTGCCTTAAAAGTCTAAATAATTTTTAAACAAGGGGTCCCACCTTTTCACTTTGCACTGGACCCTGCAAATTATGTAGCCAGTCCTGAGTCTAAGCAAATTATGTAGCCATAGAGAAAGAAATACTAGTTTTAAAATCAGAGCATGGGGCCGGCCCGGTGGTGCAGTGGTTAAGTGCGCACGTTCTGCTTCTCGGCAGCCTGAGGTTTGCCGGTTTGGATCCCAGGTGCGGACATGGCACTGCTTGGCACGCCATGCTGTGGTAGGCATCCCTCATATAAAGTAGAGGAAGATGGGCACAGATGTTAGCTCAGGGCCAGGCTTCCTCAGCAAAAAGAGGAGGACTGGCAGTAGTTAGCTCAGGGCTAATCTTGCTCAAAAATAAAAATAAAAATAAAAAATAAATAAAATGAGAGCAAAATTTCTACAATGGGTAATCCTGGGTGGAAATATTGCAGGTGACATTTATTATCTTTATAACTTTCAATGACTCAAATATTCTCCAATTATGTAGCCATCCCAGCTGGATGCTTTGGGTCCAGAGCAGAATCTGATCCCCAGGGCTCTCTCTGACACTTAAGCCCCGTGTGAGGTTGACCAGACACCCTGAAGAGCTCTAGGACGTGTGCCTAGGGGGTCATCCAGGGGGGCCTGGTTGGAGGAGGGCAGCCTGGCAAGAAGATTGCTCACACTGGAAAGTATGGTATGTCTTTTGCAGGATCAGGTGAGGCTAGGCTGCCAGAATGGGGCTAACATACTCATTCTGAGTGACACAAATTGCTTATATAGTCAGGGGCCCCACATACCCTAGGGGAGGCCTGGCTTTGACCAGAGCACAAAGCACTACCCTGCTTCAGTTTTCTGTTATACTTCTCACATCCCCATCCTTTGTGTCCTCCTCCCAGCTCTTGTTATGGCACGATCTGTTTTGATTTTTGGAACAAACTGAGAGTCCTGGAGAGTATCAGGTCTGATATCAAAGAAGTGTCAAGGATGGCAGTAAGAAAGTCATAGAAGGGCAGGGAGGACCTCCTTGCACGGGACTGTCCCAAGCAGTAAAGGCCTTGGTTGGAGCATCAGTTCCCACAGGGATTGAAGAACATTAACAAGGGCTGTGCTCTGAGTCAGGACTTATTTATAAACTCTGAGTTAATTTCTCAAGTTATATTCAGAAGCTGAAATTCCCACAGTTGCTGGTTCTGAATGGAAAAGTCACAGCATATGGCAAGAGTGATGAATCTTAGGAAGCTTAAAGTTTTGCTTTCCTCAGGCTCCTTAGCTCAGAAATCTCTAGTTCCTCCATTCATTCTTGCTAGTTGGGGATCAGCTGGGCTCAGTTCATCTTTTGTCAAGGTTTAGACTGTGGTCTTGGAAAGACCAGCTGCCCTAGGGGGCTTTGAGCTGGGCATTCTGTGTGTTTGGTGGAGGCCGGGGTGGGGGTGGGGGGCGGGCAGCACAGCCATCCTGGAGAGCGTGTTAATGCCTGGAGGTCCAGTTTTTATTCCTGACCTCTGCTTGGCATCTGAGTCCTGCTGTACTAATTCAAAGCTCCTGATTCCGGCTTTTACTGTTATCTCTTATTTCCTTGACTTTGGTTCCTTGCCATTCCCAGAAGGAGAAATGTAGTCAAAGAGCATTTCCACATCAGTAGAGTCAAGAATGGCTTCTTGGAGATGCTGATTGCATGTCCTTGTGATTAGACACAGCACGAAATTCGCAAGGTTGTAGCTATTTATGAAGCCATAATTCACTCACTCACTCATTCATTCCTTCATTCACTACACGCTTATTAAACCCTAGCTACTTCCCTGGCACTATGACAGGGATTAGAAAAAGACGCGAGGATTTTTTTCCCTTTGTGGGGATCCCCAAATAATGGGAGAGCAAAATCACAAGGCAAGCTGAGAAGCCTAACTTAGAGACATGTATGAAAGCGCATGGAAGACATCAAGGAGGATGAAGCTATTGTTCTCCTTGGAAGGGGGCAGGGGACCCATACTAGTCATCATGGAGGAGCTACTCTTTGAACTGGGCCTTGGAGGAGGAGTAGGGGTGTGGCAATAAAGTTGGCACCTTGTGACTTGTTCTGGCCAATGGGCTTTGAATGGAAGTGAGACGCTTCCATGCAAAGAAAATTAAAAGCCAGTGTGTTTCATCCATTTCCCTCTTCCCCTTTGGCGGCATCTGGAGAAGCTGTGTGTTGAAATTGTAGAGCCTCATGATGGAATCCTTGGGTCACTTCATGGAAGAGAGCCGCTTAGCCAAAAAGCCCAACCCACAGTGATCTTTGCACAGGTGAGAAAACCTCTGTTGTTACTGAGATTTAGGATTACTTGTTACAACCACTGAACTAATCCTATTATGACTAATTTAAGGAGTTTCCCAAGCATGTAAGATGACATTTCCAAATGATAGAAAAGCGGATGAAAATTCATGGAGGTGTTTCCTGAGGGCAAGGAAGTTGGTTTGTTTTCCTATCAATTCCTTTCCATCCTTAGCTAAGGGCTGCTCCCGACTCTCTGTATTTCCAGACTACTTTATGCACACACTGAACATGCTCCTATGGAAAGAGAAAGCTCACAGGCAGAGAGATGCAGGTACTTTTTGTAGAAAGCTGAAGGAGTGTGTGGAAATGGGGAATGGCCATGGGATTCTGTGGGACACTGACAGCATTTTACAGGTGATAATTGGAGATAGCAAAGCCTGTTTGCCTGGCTTTTAGTAATCCCTGGGGTGAATATCCGGCCCCAATCATTTGTGGTTGTCTTCAGAATGTGGGGTACTTGACCCCTCTTTGTCCTCTACTTTGTGGCCTGTCATCAATTCTGGGCAACAGAAAAAAGTCTCACTCAACATCCCATTACACTATTTGCAAGCTTTTTGTGCAGGACGTTGGGGCCCAGATAATCTGTGCCTTGTCTTAATTATTTGAAAATAATTAAATGGCAGAGCCAGCACTAAAACACTGGTTTCCCGACTCCAAGTTCTGTACTTTCTCTCTCTCATTATTTGTTTCATATTTCTTTTCTTATTTTTATAATTTTGTCTGCTTTTTCCCTTTTGTCTTCTTTCTTAACATCCCCATGGCCAGATCAGTTCGTTTCTTTAAAGCGAATTACAGTACAGTGCTTACATTCTTGAGGTAAGGTTCAGACTGCTTTGGTTAAATCCTTATGCCCACCCTCCCTCTCACCCTATTGCTACATGCTAGTTCTATGACCTTGGGCAAGTCACTTATGATCTCTCAAGCCTTAGTTTTCTGGTCTGAAAATGGGATAATAATAGCAGCTGTGAAGAATAAATGGGATGGAATGATATGGGGCGTGTAACACACTTAGCACAGTGTTTGGCTTAGAGAAACTACTGAGTAAGTCCTGGCTATTAGTGTGAATCCAGTTTCCAGAGTGAGGCCTGAGCAACATTGTGAAGAAAGCAAAATCTCTCTGTCAGATTTTGTTTTAATTTATTGTTCCTTCTTGTCATAAGTCCATCTTCCCTTCTCAGGGTGCCCCACCGGGGATCTACATCCAGGTTTTGTCTATTGGGAGCCCTCTGCCTCCTTACTTCTTAAAATCAAACCTTCTGGCATCTAGGCTTCTCTTTCCAACAAAATGTGCTTCTCATCCTCTCAAATCCACAGCAGCAGCTCAACTATCTGAAAATTAGGTTTTTTTTCTAAAAAAGAGGGTAAATAAGTTAGTTTCAGACAATCTTATGTGCATGTTAAATGAGGTATTTTGGAGGCAACACTCTGCTTCCCCATATTTTCCCAATTGGAATCACTTGGTAAGAATTTATACCAGGGTAGGTAGACTGGTGGGCCTAAATCCTCATAGCACATTCTGGTTCACTTTGGGGGGGGGGGGTCTTTGAGAAAGATGAAAGCAGAAAAAGGACCCATGAAACACATACAAACAGACACACCAGCAGGGCCAACTTTCTTTGGGCAGGCTAAGAAATAGCAACATCCACTCCTACCAGATTTGGGCTGGTCAATATGAAACTTCATAGAAATTTTAGGAAAGTTGAGTTTTCTTAGTTTTAGCTTCTCGTATACAAATTGTGTAGCCCAAGCAGAGATAAATATATTTTGGCAATTATAAAAGTTCTACATCAGGGTACAGATGAAGATGTAACTCTGGTGATTTGTGATTCCATCACCAGCCCCTCAAGCTGTTTCTAGCCTCTTATTTATAGCTTTCCTGGGCTGTATGTCTTATAAATACAAAATGAATGAAGTAGTGCAAATGAAAAAGCAGCCTTCCTTATGGTCTATTTACATCTCTTGCTTGTCACCAGGGTAAATAAAGACACAGACTCCTGATCTGTAGGGGACTGAACTACTCCTTGTGTCCACAACACAGAAAGAGTATTGGTGGGCACAGACGTCTTAAGAGATTGAGAGAGACACTTGTGACCTTTCAGTTTCCCAAATGAGGAAAATTATGAAGGTTGGGGGCAGTTATCTTTGATTTCATAGTCCAGGAGAATCTTGACATTTCTCATCGATGTCTTCTGAGCCTTTCATGAGTTCCCATAACGTAAGATACCTAAGGGGTGGACGGAATTATTGGTCCCAAATCTTTACCTCCCCTCGATTCACACCATTTCCATGGATGCCATGGGCAGAGTGTATTTCTCTACCCTTTGACTTTAGGCTTGGCCATGTGACTTATCTTTGACTAATGAAACGTGGGCAGAAATGGCAGTGCATCAGTTCTGAGCCTAGGCCTGAGATGGCCTTGCACATTCTCATTTCTCTTGTGCACCTCTCCCATCACCACGAGAACATGACCTGGATATCTCCCTCACTGGTGCAAGGAGAAAGAAAGACACAGAGCAGAGCAGGACTACTTAGATGAAGTTTTTGAAGTTTACTACGTATGTGACAAGAGTCCAGAAATGTAAAGCAGATCCTATTTGGCGATCTTATCTTAATCCTAAATCTCAACCACAACAGAGGTTTTCTGACCTGTGCAAAGATCAGTGTGGGTTGGGCATCTTTACTGGGAGGTTCTGTTCCATGCAGTGACCCAAGAATTCCATCGTGAGGTTCTGCAATGTTACTACACAACTTCCACAGACTGTGCGAAGGGGAGGAGAGAAATGGATGAGACACACTAGCTTTTAACTATCTTTGCCTGGAAGCTTGTCATTTCCATTCAAAGCCCACGGGCAAGAGCTGGTCACAGGCTCCAGCCTAACTGCGAAGGAGCCTGGGAACAGTCGGGGAGCATGTGCATGTTTTGTGAGCATTAACAGCTTCTATCACACCCTTACTCCTCCTTCAAGCCCTAATTCAAAGAGCACCTCCTCCGTGAAGACTTACAGAGGGCTTCCTGACCCCTTCCAAGGAGAACAAATTGCTTCATCCTTCTTCGTGATTCCACAGCGCTTTGATATGCATCTTTTTCTAAAATTTTTTTTAGCTATTTTATTATTTAATTTTATTCTTTTTCGAGGAAGGTTAGCCCTGAGCTAACATCTGCCAACCCTCCTCTTTTTGCTGAGGGAGAACTGGTCCTGAGCTAACATCTGTGCCCATCTTCCTCTACTTTATATGTGGGACGCCTACCACAGCATGGCTTTGCCACGTGATGCCATGTCCACACTCGGGATCCAAACCAGCAAACCCTGGGCTGCTGAAGCGGAATGTGCACACTTAACCACTGCGCCACCTGGCCAGCCCCTGCATCTTTTTTTTGAGGAAACTCAGCCCTGAGCTAACATCTGCCAATCCTCCTCTTTTTTTTTTTTTTTTTTTTTGCTGAGGAAGACAGGCCCTGAGCTAACAGCCATGCTCATCTTCCTCTACTTTATATGCGGGATGCCTGCCATAGCATGGCTTGATGTGCAGTGCCATGTCCACACCCAGGATCCGAACTGGCGGACCCCGGGCCACCAAAGCGGAATGTGTGCACTTAACTGCTACGTCACTGGGCCAGCCCCTTTGATATACATCTTGATAGCCTATAAGGTCCCAGTGCTTTAAATTTGAGCCGTATTAAAGTTTAAAATGGCTACATTGGTCTTTGTGGTAGACATCTGCTATTTCTGCCTGCTCAACAGCCATGCCCCTCTTTTCCTTTTGAGAACATCCCTCCTCTGCCTTCATTCCAAGGGTTTGGGAGGGTCTGACCCACTTCTCAGCTCCAGGGGAGCACATGTGGCCAGTCAGCACGTCCCATCTCCTGGACACTGTGCTTAGTGCAGGGATGAGCAGGTGACTCAGTGCCTGGATTTTTTTTTTTTTTGAGGAAGACTATCCCTGAACTAACTACTGCCATTCCTCCTCTTTTTGCTGAGGAAGCCTGGCCCTGAGCTAACATCCGTGCCCATCTTCCTCCATTTTCATACGTGGGACGCCTACCACAGCATGGCTTTTGCCAAGTGGTGCCATGTCTGCACCCGGGATCCAAACTGGCGAACCCTGGGCTGCCAGAAGCGGAACGTGTGAACTTAACTGCTGCGCCACCAGGCTGGCCCCTTTGCCTGGACTTTTGTTAGCATTTTTGGGAGAGAGAAAATCTTTTTCCACTTGGATTAACAGCTGTAAGAGTAATGGGAGCCAGGGGTATCTGAGGTCCCTCATGGAGAAGGCCTGTTTGAAAGTGATGTCAATAGAGTAGAAAGTGGGGCTGAGAGAGCTAGAGAGAGATAGAATTAGAAATAAAAATAGTGATAGAGACAAAGGAGGAAAAAGAAATAAAGAAAGAGAAAACTTCTAATGTGATTTGAGCCATTTGAGATCCTGGGGTTAATCAGGCCAGAAACCATTCTTTCTTGAACTTTTCAATGAAGTGACTGAATTTTATTTTATATTATTACATTTCTGTTTAAACCAGTTTGAGCAAGGTTTTCTCTCAGATGTAGCCAAAAGATTTCTCAACTTGCAAATAGTTAGAACTGTAAGTATAACATCATAAAATGCCCAAACCTATCAGTGTGTGGGTGAGATAGGCAGCAAAAGACATTTTCCTCACTGATAAATGGAGAAATGAGGTCCATTCCATAATGAGTATTCTTAGACATTCCGCTTCAAGCTGGCCTGAATACAGGAAAATCTCATCTTGCTTCCTCGTGCCGTCTTTTCTGTTGCTGCTTCCCCTCCATCTACCTTCTTGATTATTTTGCTAGTCGTGGGTATGCTCTTTACTCCTCAGTCTTCTAGACCCACCACCTAACCCTGGATTCCTACAGCTCATGCCGGTTACCAACAGCCACTGGGTCCTGGGCTGGTTCTTGATTTGTTGTGAGTTCAGGATATCCTGAACTGTCTTCACTTACGCTTGCTTTGACTCACTAGTAAAACTAGAAAATTTGACAGTGACACTGCGAGAAGGCACTGGGGATTAACTCATCATGAAGCATCTTCCGTGTGTGGGTTACTCAGACTGAGTATTGATACAGCAGACCATTGCAAAAGCCCTCAGTGAGCTGGGCCATCGGGATGCCTCCTCCATAACCCTTTCAGCCTCACTACTTCCCTGAGTGGATGACGACTCTGCATCCCTCCTCATGCAAAGTTAGGACCTTTCCTTCCTATTTTTTTCTGGTCGTCTCATTATCTCTCCCTATATCTCTCTGAAGCTGTTTCCCCATGACCTAAGAGGGATAATAAAGTTTATGTACTAGAATTGGTATGATGAATATGAGATTACTATATAGAGTGTGCCACCCAAACCCTGGCGCGTCACAGATGCTAACATACATTAGTAGTCTAACTTTTCTGGTGTACGTGCCTTCTTTTAGTTTTCTTCCTCTGTTGTGGTGGTGAAATATAGTCCAAATATATTTTGTCTTTTAAAGCAGTTAGAGGGTGATGTGTCTTTGTCATCTCTGTCTTCTGCTTTTAGTTGAATTCAGATTGAGAATTCTTGAATTTTCAATGACTCACTCATCTTATGCGTGACATTTCTTTTGAGAACATGGCATTGCCCGTTTCCTTCCATATATATGCTGTTGTCTGCACAGAAAAGGGAAACAATGGGAATCCCTATTTTTGGCTAATGTCTGAAGGATCATTCCTTTCCTGGGCTGTCTTCAACCACCGGTCTTATGTTCATGGCTCCAGCAGTCCCTATGTGTTCAACAGAACACTAGCTCCATCGACAATTTATAGGTACCAGGAGATCCAAAAAGAGTTCCAACAATTGAGTAAATTTGTGAGTAACTTGATTTAAACCAAGTATATCAGTCTTCTGCAGGACTTCTCAGATTTTTTTAAAGCTAATATATAATGTGAATCTCCAAGGGAGGTGGGGGAGACATAGCATGCAATGTTTCTCAAACCCACTTGGCCATGGAACCTATCATTAGTTAAGCTTCTCACGGGACCAGTATTCCAGAGA
The DNA here is from genome assembly GCF_041296235.1 of Equus asinus. Taxonomy (NCBI): domain Eukaryota; kingdom Metazoa; phylum Chordata; class Mammalia; order Perissodactyla; family Equidae; genus Equus; species Equus asinus. Next base: position 75,451,943 of record NC_091810.1, on the reverse strand, counting down.
ACACATTTAGGGAAATGTTGACCTAGAGTTTTAATTAGATTTCTCTAATAATGTCCTCTCCTTTGTTCCAAGCATGTCAAATTTTTCTGTATTCTTCCTTAGTTGTGTTGTTTCTTTTGTGCTTGCCCCTCTATCTTTGTTTTGTTCCTGCTGGGTAAATATAGTCATAGGCTGAATGATAAAACACAGTGATTAGTCGACCAAGGAGAAGAGTGAACAGTCACACCAGTATGTGGTGATAAACGTTTGCAATATGTCGAATTCACCTTTGCTGCTTTTCTTTAACTGATAAAGTGCATGGGTGAAGGTAATGCGTTCTCCATTCTTCTCTAGGACTTTCCTTCTGATTCGAACATGCAAGGCTTAGTGGGGTCTTAAATATAAAGAACATCTTTGAGGAAAATGGTCCAATTTTTCATTGTAAGAGCATACTTCAAAATATATTAGCCTGTAGTCATTTGATTTTTATGGCTTATCTGTTTCTAATTTGCTTGCAAAAACTAGGGTGGATAATGTAGACCAGACTGAAAGATAGAATTTGCATGTACACAGTCACCAATACATCGATTCAAGAAATAATCATTTACTCATTTCTGCTTTTCTTCTCTCTAAAGTATAGCACATCATCAATTAATTGATGTTAGCAAAGATTCCCTCCCCACCCTTTTTAGGCTTCCCTTTCATTGTAATCCAGATAAAGCTTTTATGAAATGGAATTAGTGCACTTCACACCTTGTAGCTAATTTTTAAAATACAGTCCCCTCCGGATTACTATATATCTGAATTAAATTAGGGGGTCAGAATTAATGCCTCTGCTTTCTTTTTCCTTTTTCTTTCTTTGGTCTTTGAAACTTTCTCTTTCTAATGAAAAGAATACGATGTTTTTTTAAAGCCGGCTCTTCTTAATTTTATTTAGTCCAACAAGAGTGAACATAACCTCCTTATTGTTTTCTTTGTCTTCATTTGTAAACTGGTATCACCTCTGTGACAGGTGTGCAACCTTAGGCAACATGTAAATAAGGTACATCCTTCCTGTGATTGCTTTAATCTTTCTACGTAGGATTTAATTCTAGAATTCTCCATGTATGGTATCAATTTGTTATTAGCCATTTTAGGGATGCAATAAAGTGTGAAAGAATTTAAAAGCAGACTAGTCATTTTTAATGGGAGTTAAAATAAGAACTATGTAGAATTTCCCTTTTATGAAATACACATTTCTATAATACTTGGCCTTTTACATTACATTTATACTGATTTATATTAAAAATTATTTAATTATTAATAAATATAATTATTAATAATTATACAAAATTTATTTTATATATGAATAAATAAATATAAAATAAATTTACATATAAACTGGGGACATGTTTATCAGAAATGCATTTAAACGTTAAAAAAATTTTTAAACTCTCTCAGTGCGTCTCCCTTAGAAATTCTGATTTAGTAGTTCTGGGGTGTGGCCCCAGCATCTGAATTTGTAAAGCTCCCTGGGTTTTACTATTGCACACCTGATGAAGCGTACTAGTGTAGAATGTTCTGTTTGGAAATAATTTCTTGTGTGAGAAGGCTGCCTCATTTTGTGATTGACAGGACAAAGGCGTAGCGAGATGAAAGGATTTTTGTGGAAACCACTCAGTAAGCCCTTAGGGGTGCAAGCAACAGGATTATTTCCTTTTAGCCACCCTCTTTTTCAACTCAAGCAGATGACTGAGAGTACTTGGGTAGGGCCCTAGTTATTATTAACTGAGTTGCAGAAGAGCTAACTCACACTTTGCCACTCGCGTATGCCTCTTCTACGCTGTTCTAGAAAAAAATATGTTCAAGATTGGTGGTTGCCAGAGGTGGGGAGTGAGGAGTAGGCAAAATGGGTGAAGTGAGTCAAAAGGTACAAACTTCAGGTTATAAAATAAGTAAGTCCTAGGGATGTAATGTAACACATGACGACTATAGGTAATAGTGCTGTATTGCATATTTGAAAGTTGCTAAGAAAGTAAATCGTAAAAGTTCTAATTACAAGAAAAAAATTCCATAACTATGTATGGTTCTGGGTGTTAACTAGACTTATCGTGGTGGTTATTGCACAAAATATACAAGTACTGAATCATTATGTTGGACACCTGAAAGTAATATAATGTTGTATTATTATACCTCAATTACACCTTAAGTAGAAAAAAAGAAAAAAAATAGGTTCAAATTGGCTGGAACAGAGAACATGTGTAGAGATACCCTGAGCAAGTCAGTGGGAATTGTTCCTTTTTTCTACTTCAGTATAGTTTTAGATTTGTTTTGGTTTCAATGGGCCAGTCTGCCTAAACAGAATGCTTGGACATAAATGGTTGCAGCTTGTCCAAATTTCCTCTTCACTCTCCTCCCTTCACCAACTCATACCTCCACCCTCTTCACTCTAGTGTAAAAACACAATGAAAAAGAATGGAGAACAAAGGCAGTGCCTTTCAGAGGTTACAGTTCTGCCTAAATTGGATCAGTTTTTCACGTTCTTTGCCTATAAAAACATGATGCAAAAGTCAACAAGGGTCTCCATTTTGCAGTTCCCATTTTCATGGTAGTTATAGAATGTAATGTTGACAGATGGAACTCAATAATGGTATGTCTGGACTTGGTGTACAGGTGTCCTTTCTAGTGGTGAAATGTAGCTTTATGAGCAAAGACAAGCAGTAAGATTTTCCCAGAACTTTCATACCTTGTCACGCTGAACAATTATGCTTAACCACATGTGGTTAAGGAAAGCATGCTTCAATGGGATTTAAGTGTGACATCCCTTCCTTCATTTCCACAAATGAGAAGCAGATGCCCATATTCTCTGGGTACTATTCAGGCCTTAATAATATTGCCATGCATTGGGTCCATTAATTGATGCTGTCAGTAGTAATAATAATAGTAATAATCATAGTAAACTTTTATTGAGTGTTTACCATGTGCCAGCCACTAATGTTTTATGTGAATTAATTTATGTAATCTTCACAAAGCCCTGTGTAGAAGAGTAGTGAGTGTTTTTTTGTTTTAGGCCTCCCTTCATGTTGATAATAGTACCCAGGTTTTCATCTCCTCCCCAAGAATATTCCCCGTGCTTTGGGGGAAACAGATCCCATCCCCATCTCGAGGATGAGCCCAGTTAGACTTAACCAATCAGCAAATCCCATTCCCCTGGCTATGGTGATGAGCTCAGGGATGATCATGTGACCTAGTTTGGACCAACTAGATGTCAGGAGAAATTTTCAGGGGGATCCTGGGTCTTCTGTGGAAATACCTGGAGAGACATTCTGTTCATGTTAAATATGAATGTGAAAGCATGGAAACTGCTAAGGGGAGTCAGATTTGGGTAAAAGTAGCACCAAAGAAGTCAGTGAAGAAAAATAGAAAGAAATTGGGACTTTGTTGCTCTCACTGGGCAGCTAGATTAGCCTCAATTAAAACGTACTCTACTTTTAGATTTTTTTTAGCCAATAACTCTCCATTATTCAAGTTGAGTTGGGTCCTCTGTACCTGGCAACCAAATGATTCCTAACAGGTATGGACATTAACATCTTTATTTTACTGATAGTGAAATGGGTTGAGAGAGTTTGAGCACTTTCCCAGTTGCCCTTTTTCTTCTTTTCTCCTCTCCTCACTTAGATTAGGAGGAAAAAAAGAAACAAACAGACTTGAAAATACTTGCAGGCTCCTTCCTCCAATAACTTGATAACTTTTTAGAGTCAGAAATTTATCTCACAAAAGGAGCCCAAGTCCATATGGAAGACAGTTGCAAGGACTTTCGATATAAACCTTCTCTAAAATCTTGACACTCACTAGAGTCATTGACAAACCCTAGGCAGTGTTTTTCAAATTTTAATTATGTTAGAAGCACCCGAAAAGCTTGTTAAAGCTGCACATCCTGCCTCCATCCCACATTCTAAAAATCAGAACGATTGGAGCAAGGGCTCGTGAACCAGTATTTGGCCCCAACTCTTCTCCGCCCTCACCCCATCACGGTGACTCTAATGCAGATTATCAGGCTCCACACTTTGTGAAAAATTGCCCTAGGAGATGTCTCAAAATGGGAGACCATTAGTTATTAATCATTATTTAGATGACTATGCCTGAGTGGTCTTTAAATAGTGTTCTAAATTTTGTATCATTTTAGTTATAGCAATCAATGATAAGTATTGCTTAAAATAATTGTTTAATAAATGGTTTGGTTTTTTAAAGTTAGGAGTAATAGGGAGGTTAAGAACGAGATTATTTCTTCAGTGATTCAGTGAACTACTCTCTGGGATGCCTGACTGCTCAGAACGTGAAACTTTGGCTTGAACATTTGAAAGCAGTTTACTGGTTTGAAGAGAAATTAGTGCCTAGAAGGAAGGACTTTTTAGAGTGTTAATCTTACTAAATCTTCTCCAGGTGATGGCAAACCTTCAGGTGTTTGCCTAGCTATTGCACACCACAAAAATTCTCATTTTTCTTAACAGAGAGAAGAGGAGCAGTGCTCTTAGTAGTATGGCATTTTAGTCATTTTAGGCTGACTACAATAGATTTCTCATAAAATTCTGTGCAAATTGCCAGAATGTTAGTTATTCCATCAGTAAGAATGAGCATAAGTAATAATGCTGATGTAAATAATCATCCTGTAAACTCTTCATTGCTAAGGAGTTCAACACGAGGTCATGCGTTCTGAACATCTGGTTGAATGACTGAATTGTGAATTATCAAGGTCTTGTGAAGAAGGGTGAGAGCTGCCTGCTATCTTTAAGATTCCTGCCTGTTTGTGAAAACATCCAAAATAGTCAGTTTGGATAAATAGGAAATTGACCTTCTTGTGCTAAAAGTGATCAGAAAACTATTTTCTTCAGCCCTGTTTAGGAAAGGGAATGATGAAGAGAAGTGTCCTAGTTGTCAGAGTATTTGGCAGATTGTGGTTGATTGCAACAAGGCCCGAAATTCCTCCCATCCCATATGCATACCCTTTTGCAGTATAACTTTCCCACTTCTCCTATCAAGAAGTGGATTTCCTCTTCGAATCCCTTGAATCTGGACTTGGCCACATGACTTATTTTCACCCTTGGGAGGTTAGCAAATATGACACAAGGAAAGGCCTGAAAAGTGTTTACACACCGGGCCTTGCCCTTTCTTGCTACCACTGAGAACTTTGTAACCATCACCATGTGAAAAAGCCAGGACTAGCCTATTGGAGGATGAGAGGCACTTCAGTTGACAGCCAACACCAACTGATAGCCTTCCTCACCTCCAAACATGGGAGTGAGGCCATGCTAGTCCATCCAGCCTCCAGTCAACGCTCAGACTTATAAGCAATAATAAAGTGGTTCTTGGTTTAACCCTGTAAATTTCAGAGTGGTTTGTTATATTGTGAAAGCTAACTGGTACAGAGTGCTATGATCTGAATGTCTGTGTCCTCCGAACTCATATGTTGAAATCCTAACCCCCAAAGGTGACAGTATTAGTAGGTAGGGGCTTTGGGAAGTGTTTAAATCATGAGGGTGGAACCCTAATGAATGGGATTAATGTTCTTAGAAAAGAAGCTCCAGAGAGCTCCCTAGCCCCTTCTGTGTATGTTGTATGTGAGGATACAACGAGAAGTCTGTGACCTGGAAGAGGGCCCTCCCCTAACCATGCTGGCACCCTAATCTTAGACTCCCAGCCTCCAGAACTGTGAGAAATACATTTCAGATGTTACAAGCCACCCAGTCTGTGGTATTTTCTCATAGAAGTCCAAATGGACTAAGATAGAACATATCTCTTTAAAAGCGCTTCGTACGTTCATTTCGGGGGGACTGTCAATTTCTCCCATTAGGCAAAATTCTTTCAGGGCGAAGAGTCTCTTGCTCATTGTAGCAGATACATCTTACTTGTCTCATCAGACCCTTTGGCTTAACCTGCCTGCTGGGCCCCAGCTCACTTTCGCTGCCTCAGCCGCTGCCACAGCCACCAGACTCCCTGTGGGTCCATGTGGTCCTGATGCCTGAGGCCGAAGGCTGCTGGCCCAGTCTCTCTCACTCCTCCCACCACTCCTGGGCACCAACAAAATGCCGCGCAAGATCTGGCTTCCCCACCAGCTGCCGAAGGGGCGGGAAGATACAACCCAGATGTGCAGAGGAGTTAACTCCCTGGGGAGCAAACTCGGAACAACTGAGCTGGAGATGGGAGGGAGGTGAACAGAAAAATCCCCTTTCATTCCTCCCTCTGATGGGCTTTCTGAGAATAGTTTCTCTGCCACGCCTGTCCGAATATGTCCCTCATCTGCTGGGGAGCCAGCAGGAATCTTGCAGGCTTGGAGTCGTGGTCTACACGGTAACGTGTCACCTGGGGTTGCTTCCAGCTTTCCCTGCCTCACTTCCTTGTTCTTCACTTTTCCGCTCCCAGGACTGTACCTTCCAATAAAGCATGCGCACTCACACTACTCACACTCAGACTGTGTTTTTTGCGGAACTCGGATGGAGAGCTTCATTTTGTTTCCGAAGTGTTAGCAAACATTTCCTGGTGTTAGGGATCCTCCTAGCTCAGTATTCACCTGCTGCAGCCACTTGAAGGATTTTTATCAGAAACACTGCAAAGTGTAATGCAGAGAATTAGACTCACAGAGGTCAAATCTTGGCCCTAATATAGGGGGAAAGCCTTATGATGCTGCTCCCTGAAGGCCATCTTGGGCCATAAATATTAATTCACTGTCGATTAATTTATTTGCTTTGGTCCATGTGATTCACATATGGTTCAAAAATTCAAATAATTAAGAAGGGAAACAGAAATCTCCCTCCCACTGTCCCCCGTCCCTGAATTCCATTTCTCAGGTGAGAATCCTTTTATCAGTTTTCTTTTGTTTCCTCACTGAGATGCTCCACGTGCACACATGTGTAGAACACATCTTTTATTTTTAAATATTTTTTATTATTATTATTGACATATTGTTCTGCTCCTTGCTTTTCTCACTTTCCCATGTATCCTGGAGATCATTCCAAATCATTTCATAATAGCTACCCTAGTCTTTTTTTTTTTTTTCCTCTTTTTATCTCTCTCTCTCTCTTTTTATTTTTTTTTTGAGGAAGATTAGCTCCAAGCTAACGTCTGCTGCCAATCCTCCTCTTTTTGCTGAGGAAGATTGGCCCTGAGCTAATATCCATGCCCATCTTCCTCCACTTTGTATGTGGGACGCCTACCACAGCATGGCTTGATAAGTGGTTTGTAGGTCCGCTTCCAGGATCCGAACCAGCGAACCCCGGGCTGCCGAAGTGAAACATACGAACTTAACTGCTTGCCACTAGGCTGGCCCCCTGCCCCAGTCTTTTGAATGGCTGGTTTTCACTGTCTATGGTAGGAGAATTTATCTAAAGAGTCCCCTAGTGATGAACATTTCAGTTGTTTCCAATTCTGATGTTCCAAAAATGCAGCAATGTCTTATACGTGTATCTCCGAGCAAGTGGTAAATTCTTAGACATGGAATTGCTGAGGCAAAGGGGTTTGTGTGCTTTTTGTATTTTGATATTTTGAAATTGCCAAATTGACATGTATTTTCTTAATGTTTCCTTAAGTTCTTGGCTCCAAATGGCCATGAGTACCTTCTCTCTCTAAGAGTATTCTACTGCATCTAGCAAGGTGGACGTTTAACCAGCAGAGGGGGGAAATGTGAGTTGACTCGCCAAACAGAAAAGACGGGGCTAGGGGTTTGGAGGGAGCAAGGCAGGAATTGGGTTGAAGCAAGAAGACAACTGGAGGTGTGCCAAAGCAACACCCTTTCATCATCGTGAGGAAGCAAATTCTAAGAGGCATCATGAGCACTGCAGGGATCAAAAAGGCAGAGGAGAAGAAGGAATACGCCTTAGGTAAAGGCAGCACCAGGCAGTGAAGGGACTAATTAGGACAGTAAAGAAACAAAGGCTCATGCTCACATATGGAGTTGCTCTTTAATTACTATAAATGGGTTAAAGATTCATTACAAATTATGATTTTTCTCCCTGGACATCCTCTCATAACAATAGATGCTTTTTCCTTGCCCTCCAAGTCAGACATAATCAGAATAGTCCCAGTGGCACATAAAGTGTCTCTTCCAAACCTCAGGGAACTTCTTTACTCCAAGGGTGGCACTGCCAAGGCAGCCCTTTGTCATTCTTTTGGTTCTTCTTTCAGTTAGGGACATGTCTCTTAACACATATGGCCTGGGGGGGGTCCCTCTCCCAAGGCCGGGCAGGAGGGCTGCAGAGGGAGGCAGATCCGGCTCCACAAAGCAACTGTTCTCCGTGGACAGGGTAGTGAAGAGTAAAGGGCTGACAGCTCATCCCTTTTCAGTTCTTTACTCTCTACCCTTGCTGACCTAGTTCTGTCTGCCTTCCTCATTCACTTGACTCCTGGCTTCAAAGATCTCGCTCTCAGTGCTGTTGTCATTTTAACAGAAGTGTTTCTACGATAGAGGGCAGATTTCTCTGCATAATGAGGGTCTAGAAATGTCCAGGCAGGGGCAATAAGAACACCTTTTTGTGAATATAAACTCCATAATTCTATTAGAGTTGTTTTCTTTTGTTGTGGCTGTTTTATTTATCTAGAGGAAAGAATAAATGAAAGGTAACATTGTACAGAAATTACATATTTTAATTGATGAAAAAAGCAATGTAATTTAAGATTCTATGATTCTGACTGAATTGATCATATGCTCTTTGTAAAAGACAGGAGGGCTGGGGCCAGTCCGGTAGCATAGTGGTTAAGTTCATATGCTCTGCTTTGGTGGCCCTGGGTTCATGGGTTTGGATCCTGGGCACGGACCAACACTCTGCTCATCAAGCCATCCTGTGGTGGCGTCCCACATACAAATAGAGAAAGATTGGCACAGATGTTAGCTCAGCGATAATCTTCCTCAAGCAAAAAGAGGAGAATTGGCAGTGGATGTTAGCTCAGGGCCAATCTTCCTCACCAAAAAGAACCAAAACAAACAAAACCCACACCCCCAAAACAAGAGGGCATTTTCACTTGTTAAAACACTTACACGTTTTGCCACAATATGTCCTTAGATATTTATCATGGCAAATTTTCCCCCTAAATTAGGCATAGGAATAGAATCTAGCAGGCAGGAACCATGTGCTAGGATAATCTGGACCATACCTGAAGCAGGCACTCTGAAATGTATATCATATTCACTGTCTATTTGAACTTCCTGCCTTCAACAATTGTATCCGTACATAGCATGATGGCATCAAGCTATTAAGTGTCTACCACAATTTTGTACTCCTTCTTTCAAATGGAATAAAACTAATTCTATTATATTTTGATATGCTCTGGTTAGAATAGTCAGAATTATAGCCCAGATTTTTCCATACTAGAAATAATTATTTTACATGGTTTATTTAGCCTTAAAAATTTAAATCAGATGGAAGGAGACTAAATGGCCCAGAGAGTTTGGATCCATCTAAAAGAAGGATCCAAAAAGAGTATTTGATTTGCTTGATCATTGTCTAAATTAATGGTCCAATTTTTTATGCAGAGAAGACGTTTTCAAATCAACTCTTTAATGGAACCCCAATATATATAAAACAGATGGAGGCTGGAGTTATGTCTGCTTGCATTTCTCCTCTCTGCTCCTTGCCCTCTGACCTTTCTGAATCTAAGTGCCATGGAACTCAGAACTGGACAGAGCTGGCTGGGGCTGGGAGTTCCGCATCGCCAATATCTGACACAGCATCTAGCATGTAAGTGTGCCCGATTAATGTCTGTGAGAGATTACCCAGAACCTAGTGCTCATAGAAACACAAATATCAGATGTTTTAGGGGGAAATGTTTAGAGTTCATGTTTTAAAAAATTGATGCAGATAAGATCTACGTCTTTCAAGTAAGTGTTCTGTGGCAACATTTAAAAAAGTTTGTGAGGCTTACTTTGGGAGTGTCACAGGTAGGATAATTCCAAGGGTTGTGATCTGCTTCTGGGCAAATGTAGCTTTTAGGTTGATGAGGGACCAAGTAGGATCACCTGATGGATAGGAAGGGAATGTAAGGGGATATTAATATCTGTTCATCTATTAGCAGAGCTGTTTGACTCATCTACCTAGCTGATATGTCCTCCAAAAGCTGGGCGCTAAATTGAAGGGGCTATCTTCCCATACAAAGATGTGTGTGTGTTGGGGTGGGGGGCACTTCTTGATCAAGGCTTATGGTAGAGTTGTGAACTGGCCGGTTAAGGACAAAATCTAGCCCAAAGATTCTGGCTCACAGAATGTTTTAAAAATAATTTTGAATTTGTTGCCAAGCTTTTAAAAATTGGGAGATTTCCCATATAAATCCAGATTTCTGGTTTCTCTTGGAAAAGTAGAAGATCTAGTAACACAGTGAGCCTGCCTTCCTCTTAACCAGCGTTTCTCAAAGTGTGGTCTGTGGGCCAGCAGCATGTGCACCACTTGGGAACTTGTTAGAAACTCTGGGGGTGGGCCCAGCAATCTGTGTTTTAACGAAGTCTCCAATGATGCTGATGCATGCCTGCGTCTGAGAACCACAGCTGTTGACTTTAATCAGGAAGAGCTTGGCGGTGTATGTGCTTTCCACCTAGGCTGTTCTGCTCATTCATGCAATTATCTGGTCCTTATGAGCCTTTGAAGATTTTTTTCTCTTTGTATATGGATGAAAGAACACTTAGCATGAAGGCATGAGATTTTCAAACCTCCAGTTACGAATCTGAGGTCCCAAAGAACTGAGGTCATACAGAGATCTTTAGGAATCCTAGCACCATCCCATAGGCATATCAGATCTGACTTCCCATCTTCTTTTAGCCGCTGCCCATGTGGCAGTATGAGAAAACTCAATTAGTACAAACAGATAAGGGCATATTAAAGTCTTGGGAGGAAGACAGCCCCGGTCGGAGTCCCTAATGCATACAAGTAAAATGGTTAGATAAAGCTTTATTTAATTATATTGCAGGCGGGAAGAGAGTCACAAGTAATCTTGGTGTATTTAGCGTGTGCTTTTTAATGAACTTTTCAGAATGTCTGTATGGTTTCTGCTAGTTTGCCAGACAGCCATCAATTACACAGTCTCACCCTAAATATAAACCAGCCACCATTTCATTATCAGCGAACATTGACTGAAGCCAACTTTCTATATGTGGGTCAGCATTCTAAGTAATTACCAAGCATGAGGCCACATGGAGGTACCCTCAAGTCAGCTTCTGTTTACTCATCCAACTGCTACTCTTATTAGATGCAGATGTGTACGACTCTTAGATCAACCTAAGGTGTTTTTTTTTTAGCTCTTTCAGACCCTAGAGATAATGTTTAGCTTCCTGAAATAATTGTGAAATAATATTAATTAGTGCTCATCAAGTACTCATATCTTCTATATTTCCCAGCCCCGAGGCAGATAGATGTGATTGGATTCTTACTAAAGGAATGTAAATAGAAGTGTTGTGTCACTCCTGGTCTGAGGCAGTTAAGAGAAGGTGCATCTTCTCCATGCTTTCACCTTCCCTGCTTTGGCAATTTGAGAGAACACACGTTTGAGATGACGGAATTGCAAAGTGGGGGCAGCTTGGGTCCGCGGTTTGCCGTCTGAAAGGGTGCTGTGCAGGAGAACCACTTGAGCCACTGCAGACTCTGGCATACATGAGAATTAAGCCTTTGTTGTGTTACGTTTTGCTATGGATAGTTTTGCTAAGATAGCTTGTCCTATCCTGACTAATAGAAAGTGTTATAACTCTGATACACTGGCTTGGCTAAGGAACGTGCTAGGACTTCAGTGGAAGCCAATATGAAAGAAGCAGCAGCTTGGAACTTACACATCTGCAGAGTTGGCCCTTGAAAGGTGTGGTCAGCAGCTCATTTGACACTGTCCAGAGAATGAGGCTTGTTTGAGACTGGAGTCAGTATCTAAGAAGGTTCGATCTAATGAGTAGGACAGAGCAGCAGGCTTTTCTGGGCAGTGAATGTACTTAAGATCACATAGGAGGAGTCATGGGGGTCCAGGATAATTTAATGATTTGGAACAGGACCCCAGGTAGTTACTAAGAGGGTAGTACATCGGGCCACACCCTTGGAGACTGAAGGGTGCAGTGAGTGAACAGGACCTCAAGAAGGAGGATTGAAGCTAAGTGCAGAGTTCATGACCCAGAAGAAAAAGTTGGCAGTGTGGGAAGACACTCAGTACCTAAAGAAGATGCACACTTTGGGGTTTGGGTGACCAGGTAGATGGAAGCACCCTTCCCTGAGATAGGAGATATGGGATGAAGGGTTCAGATTTGTTTGTACTGAGTTTTGGATATATACAGGGCATCCAAATATCAGTAGTGGTGCCACCAAGTAGCTTGGAGTGGCTCATAGCCTCCTCTTAATTTCAATTAGCCTTCTACTTGGCTACCTCAATTTCACACACAGTTGTGGTCAAGACAGTCTACTACGCAAAGGCAGTTTTAATACGGTCCCAGCCCTTCGCTTCCCTCGAGAGTGCTGTTTCTAAACCTTTCTTATATAAAAATTCTTGGGCCTCGACTGTAAACTAGAGATGTCCACTAAGCAGTTGTAAATATGGGTCTGGAGGTCAGGAGCAAGATTGGGGAAGAAATAACAACTTTGCAGTCATTATCATGAAGACGGAAATGTAACTCATGGGAGAGAAGGGAATTGACCAAAAAAAGTGTATCAGATGAGAAGAAGACCTAATATAGAAATCTGAGCAGCACCAATGTCTGAGAGCCAGGTTGAGAAAGAAGACCTGTGAAGGTGACTAAAGGAAAACAGTTGAGAATGACGTCCCAGAAATCAAGGTAGGAAAGAGTCTTATGGAACAGAGAAAGATTATCAACAGTTACCAAAATTATAGGGAAAGTATGGACAGGATCCTTAGTGAATTTTTCCACTAAGGGGTCATTGTCAATATGAGTATGGAAGGCAGATTGAGGAATGAATGGGAGGTGAGAAAATGGAGGTAATGAGTGGGGACCACTTCTTCAAGAACATTGGCTATAAAGGGATAGCTGTCAATAACCAGAGGGGAATTTGGGTTTGCTACTCCGCCCATAACCACCACAATGGTCCTTTTATGCACGAGTCAGATCACATCATTTGTCTGCTGGAAACCTGCCAGGCCTCCTCACTTCTCTCAGAATCGAAGCCAAAGTCCTCAGAAGAGTCTATGAGGTCTGACATGGTCTGCTTCCCCATCAGCCTGAACTCCTGTGACTGCCCCCCTTGCTCACTCCCCACCAGTCACACCGCCTTTCCCATTGACATGCCAGGCACGCTCCTACCTTAGCCCTGGCTTGTTCCCTTTTCTTGGAACATTCTTCCCCTAGACATCCTCTAACTCACTCATCCCCTTCAAGTCTTGACTCAAATGTTTTCTCAATGGATAAAATCTTGACTGATCTTTGAAATTTGCTACTTGCCCTCCAATCTCTGCACTCCTGCTTCCTTCTTATTCTGCTTGACGTTTTCTTTTTCCATCACATTTATCACTTAATATATTATGTCTATTGTTTATTGTCTGTGTTGTCTTGCGAGAATGTAATCTCTTCCAAAGCAGGGATCCTTGACCATTTTATTCCACTGATATATCCCATATACACCCACTGACATCTCTCTGGAACACTGCCTGGCAGAAAGAAGGCCTTTGATTAATGGCGTTGAACAAACGAAGGCAATTTTTAAAAATGGAGAGCCTCTATCATATTTATATGTTGAAGCTGCAGAAGGGACAATTGATGCAACACGGTGCCCATGTGGGTGGAATGTTGGCACGGAAGAGAGTCATTAATATCCAGGGGTGCGGCGGATGGAGATTCAGGGATAATGGCTTAGGCGAGGTTTATCTTGGTTGACTAGGGCACATTGCCACTGAGGTCCATGTTGTAGGTTCGCTTCCAAACTGGGGTCATTTAATGTTGTCTCTTTCTGACCCTGGGCCACAGTGTCATCTCACAAGACACAAAGTTGGTCACAAGGGACGAGCATGTCAGGCTGGATCCTTGTGTATTTGCGGTGCTTTCGGAGAAAGGGGTGACCAGCAGCCCCATTTCAGAAGAAAGGCATATTCTAGGGTTTTCTATTCTCACACTTTTCACTTAGGTATGCTCTTCCTACAGGCTTCTCTTAAGCACAGAAGAGGTTGAGAGGAAGGCTTTCCAGGGGCGAGTGTTCTTTCCACAGCCTCTGGCAGTCTGACAAGGCAGCTGAGTTACAAAAGAGGAGAGCTCTTTGCCCCTGGAAGTTTGCAAAGCGGGGCTCAGTTTCCTTCTGCGTGAGCCCTCCCACGATGTTCTCTGTTGACACAGGCAGGCATGGGGCCACCCTTAGGCTCCACAAAGATAACCTAATAACAGCTTGGCCGGTGTGCCCCATCCTTCCCAAGCCCCATGAAGAGACTTGGATGGTAAAGCAACCAGTTGCCACCAGAACAGCAGTTACCTCCACCCCCCACTCAGGATCATTGACAAGCTGCCTGCTAGGTTGGTTGATATGCCTTTTATTTAGCGTTCTGTTAATTTGCTAAACAGCGTTTTGGTCTATGTGACTGTAGAACATAAAAATGCAGTAGGTGGTTTATAGGAGACAAGTTGCACGAGAATGCTCAGTGCTCTGAGCCGCACACACAATACCTACCCTCCGAAGGGCTGGATTTTCCCTCGGGCTATGGGGAGCAAGCTAAGAGAGGCTCCCCATCCTCTTTACGGCTCTCTTTGACCTGCTCCTCCCCTCGGAGCTATGTGGTGGGCGTACAACTGTTGCAAGTAGGTGGCACAGCTGTTTGCTTTGACTGCCTCTGTACCTCGGGGATCTCAGACACACAGTTAACATTGCAGGATGAAAATGGCATTTATGCTTTAATAAACTCACCCTATTTCTTTGTTCGAGATGAAAAGGGGGGGATCCCACCCACCACATTGCCAGCTACATGTCACTGCTCTGAGCACACCACAGTGGCTAATGTTTTCCAAATTCTCCCTTGCACTGGAAATGGAAACCATTAGAAAAATATTGGGATGGTGTGAAGATTTCCCCGACACCTGCCTCCCACCTCTTATGCACATATGCCTGGGGTTTGCAATGCATGTAGCATTTTTTTTTTGCCGTTTGGTGCATTTTCATTTACAAGTGCATGTATATTTTATAAGTGTATGTGTACATACTTCTTGGAGATTTACTTGTAAATTTCCTAAGTGGGAAAGCCACACAAAGGTCGCCAAGCTGTGGAAGGAATTAAATAGCATTTCCTAATAGGAAATAAGAAAGCAGGCATCAGGAATGTATAGGCAAGGGGAAGAAATGCATTTTTAACCGGAAAGTTTTTGAGTGTTTATAATCAAGGCCTGATCCTCTAGAGAGGGGGTCTGCCCTCCTCTTCTGTGTCAAATAAGTCACCGCAGGCTCTCAAAGTTCTCTCTCCAAAGGGCTAAATCTTTCAGGTTTCACTCCTTTTTGTCGTGAAAAAAAACAACACAGTCGCATATCCTTGCTGGCACACCTGTTTCTCCCTCCTCCTTGCCTGGTAGTATCTAGCAAAACATATTTCACGGGTTGCCTCAGATAGCACATTTTGCTGATTTGACTTGAAGTATCCATTACTATGATGGACTTCTCTGCCTGACTCAGAAATCAGCTGCCTTTCAATCCCCATCCAGAGGACCTCTGTAAATCAAAGGAAATGGCTACATCAACTTCTCGCTAATGCTGTCATTATATTATTTTTATTAACTAGCCCATTATTATTTTAACATTGTGAAGCAACAAACAACTCAATCTAGAATAATGAAATCCATAGGGTTAAGAATTTTGGAATTGGAAGAACTCAGATCTTACATCTCTAGACAATCTGGAACGACTATTAAAAGCTGATGGCCTGTAGTCATCTAAACGATTGCTGTGTTCCATGTTTACTTAATACTTTTGACTTTAGGCTTTAGGAGGTTCTGAAATAATAATCAATACATTTTGGAATAGATGTTTCACACTTTTTCCTAAAAGCTTATGTTTTCCTATATAAGCAGAAAATGTTTCATTCATTCATCTATTATTTTAAGTATCTTTATTGAATACCTGCTATATCTGGGTACTATTCTAGGTGCTGAGGATAAGAGAGTGAACAAGATATGATGCCATGCTGTCATGGAGCTTATGTTTTTGTAGGAGCATCAGACAATAAAGAGTAATTCAATAAACATGATAATTTCATATTGTCATGGGCTCTGATAAAAATAAGACAGGGTTATGTGATAGTGACTGAGGGGCTGGTCATCTCAGATTGAGTAGTCAGGGAACCCTTCTCTGAGGAGCTGACACTGGGTTTGAGAACTGCATGACAAGAAGAGGCCAGCAGGTCAACAAAGATTTGGGAAACGACTTTTCCAGTTAAAGTACTACTGCAAAGGCCTAAGGCAGGGAAGAGCTTGGTAGGTCCAAGAAGAGAGAGCCAGGCTGAGCTGGGGGGGAGAGCCGTGTGAGATGAGGTCAGAGAGGTCCAGTTCACCTGTAAAACTTTTAGATCAGTGTCTTTGTCCACTTGGGCTGCTATAACAGAATACCATAGACTGGGTGGCTTATAAACAACAGGAATTTATTTCTCACAGTTCTAGAGGCTGGAAGTCCAAGATCAAGGCACCAGCAGATTTGCTGTCTTCTAAGAAGCTACTTCCTGGTTTATAGACAGCTATTTCTTGCTGTGGCCTCACACGGCGGTGAGGGGGAGAGAGCTTTTATAAGCACTTTAGTCCTATTCATGAGGGCTCTACTCTCACGACTTACTCACCTCCAAAAGGCCCCACCTCCTACTACCATCAACTGGGGATTAGGTTTTATGTGAATTTGGTGGGGACACAAATGTTCAGTCTATAGCAATCAGGGGAATAGTTTGAGTTTTACCTTAAGTGCGACAGGAAGCCACAGTAGGGGAGTGGGATGGGGTTTAAACACACGAGAGATGTTGCAGGACCTCTGTTTCTGGAAGAACTGGAAGGCTATGGTTCACAAAGTTCTGTTCCTATAAGTCCACAGGGACTGAGTATGGGCAGGGGTGCTTCCTTAAAGGAAATCCAAAATGTTACCAACAGAAGGAAGGGTAATGGATGGCAGGCGGACAAAATAAAAAATGTTACAGTGCTAGAATCTTTTCTGAAGAGCTATTTCACAGGCTTTTGTACACAGGCAAAAACAGTCAGAAAAATTCAGAATGCAATCTGTCTATCTATCTATCATCTCTCTCTCTCTCTCTATCCATCCATCCATCCATCCATCCATCCTTTCCCACATGTAAAGGGCCAGAAAGGGGATGATACCAAAGAGCATTCACACTGTAGACTTTTTGGAGAAGGTGAGGAGAAGGCAACAGCTTTTCCCCAGCAGGGGTATATTTACACTCTATTTTTAGAGACTTTGTCATAAGAATGAGGATTGATGATGATGAAGACAATCTTCCTTTATCAACTAATTTGGGTTTCCTCCAAAGTAGATGTAGAGACAAAGGTTACAGTGCTGGTTGTTTTTGAGAGGTGATCCCAGGAACCAGAGAGATAGTAGGGGAATCAGGCAAGAAAGGAGAGCCAGTAAACAGTGTATTAATGAGCCCCCCATTGCAGGCAACTGGGGACCCTCTGTGCTGGACATACTTTGGAATTGTGTCACCAAGAGGTAATGTGGCTGGATATTTATCCACCAACTTCCAGCCCTCATTGTTTGAGAATCTATCCCAGTATATTAACTCCCTAGTTCTTCTGGTCTGCCCAACATTCTAGGGGCTAGAGAAGAGAGATACAGGAAATATGGTAGAAAGTTCAGGAAGCTATTGACGTATATGTGTACTGCTGGTGATATCAGATGTGGGCTCAAGGATATGGATAAGACATCTATATGGAAATTGAAAGAAACATCAAGTGTAGATGATGCCTGCATAAATTCCCCTTTATACCCCCCAGGGAAAATTCTACTCATATAGGGCACCCTCACCATAGACCGTCTGATGCTCTTTAATCTGGTATGGCTTTAAAAACCTGTGGCAGCAGTTTTTGTAATAACTATGCCCGTGGTTGCCGAGGCTCTGCATTTGAGGGTCACTGAACCTTGGTAGTCCCTGTATGATATCTGCCCTTCTACTCCTCTCCTATGTCTGAAGATAGTGGTTAGTTCCTCAGGTCAGAACTTTCCATATACAGTTGGCTTTCCAGGACATCAGGAAATTCCCGAGAGTGGGGGCATGTAGTGGATGCATTATTGCACTGCCTAGATTTCCCTTCAGGACATAAGCATGCATTCTCCTGCCGTTGGGAAATGTGGCTGCTGCTAGCTCACAGCTACAGCCCTGTCCAGGAAATGCCCTCAACCAAAGAGAGCCCCCTCATTCCTCCTTACATCCTCTCCCAGGGGGCAGGCTATGTCCAATGACTGGTTGATACAAGGGCACAAAGGCCAGGCCCCTTACCTCAATTAGGGATGACTCTGAGGAGCCATCCTAGCTCCAGGGCTCCCTGTGGGATAGGCTGAAGCCTCAGCTACAATTGCATCAAAGTCTGACTTCTCCCTCTTCCCACTTCTGCTTCCTTCACACCTCACAGATGTTGATTCCCAAAACATATCCCAATAAGCCTCCTGCCCCCAAATCTCTGTGTCAGAGTCTGTTTCCTGAGGAATCTGTTTTAAGGGCCCAGTGAGGGGGCAACTGTTTATGTCTTCTTGTTTTATCCTCATCTCTTTCCCCCCAAAGAGCTGATAGTCTAAAAAGGCCCCATTGATATCCCTGCAAACTAGAAGGTGCTTGTGAGTATTGACTGCTTGGGGAGCTCCAAGAGTGACCACTTTTGCTGCAGAGCCCAGATATCATCCCTGCAGTGGAAAAGAGCCCACTGGATGCCCAAGAAGTCATAGTAAACAGATGGCACCCATGCCTCTCAGAGTCAGCCGAGTTCAGAGTGGTCCGTCAAGTGGTGAAATGTTTCCCTGAGATTTTTATGACTGCAGAATGTTTGAAGAGGCTTACATATATCAAGAAATCTAGACAAGGAAGGACAGCCTATGAAAGGGGGAAGGAAATAAGAAGCCTGTAAGACTTAGATTTAATATTCTTGGAAACAGAAACGAATGATTTAAAGCGTATTTGTTTATGTTTGTTTACCATTTGGTGCCTCGTGTTCCTATGATATAATTTGCTTCACAATTTTAGGATTTTATTTTACATACCACTAACACCTTATACTTTCTGTATGTAGTGCATTTCATCCAGGGACTACATGGGTATCTATCTATAGAGGCAAACACTCACACTCATGTTTACCTACACAACGTAGGTAATATACAGAGAGAGAGAGAGAGAGATGAAGTCACCGCATCTTAATAAATTCTTTGTCATTGAAATAATTTGTTGGATGATGGTAAGCACATTGCAAGAATTTCTATAAGTTTTCAGAGTCTTCCTGCCCAAATGATTGTGTAAACCACAACATGAGTTTTCATTTTTCCCTTGCTTCCTACTAAACTCAACCCTGAGTTGGTGGACATTGGAAATCAAGCAGCAGGGTATATTTAAATTTTATGTCTATGGAGCATTAATGGCTGATTTAACTATGTAATTATAATTTTAAGGAAACTTATGGAAAGATGATTTTCTAAGTGTCCTAAAATATAGCATTGTAGGTTGATAATAGTATAAGTTCAAAAGGGCATCTGTGCTGGCATATTCACCAAATTTTAGACTCGTGTGAATTGACACAAACTATGCAAGCAAACATTTTGTTATACTCAACTTCAGGACACCAAGATCAGGAGCT
Organism: Equus asinus; assembly: GCF_041296235.1. Classification (NCBI taxonomy): domain Eukaryota; kingdom Metazoa; phylum Chordata; class Mammalia; order Perissodactyla; family Equidae; genus Equus; species Equus asinus. The sequence continues at coordinate 75,432,217 of NC_091810.1, read as the reverse complement.
ACGTTTTGTAATAACATCAGCTCATTCCAAATTATTTTCTTTTACAAAGTTTTGCAACTATGTGACCATTTCTGAATCTAATGAATTTTTTCTACCCCAAATATTTAATTTGGTGAAAAGAAGCTTTAGACATCAAGAATTTTTTATCATATTAGCAAGAATGCTCGTTGCATATAATACTGAAATAGTGGAACAACCTAAATGTCCATCAATAGGGGAATGTTTATACAAATTATGATATATTTATATAATGCATTCTTGAATAAATGATGATGTAAATATACATCTGTTGGTCATAGAAACATGGCTATGTCATGTTATTGTCTGATAAAAGCAGATTATAAAATAGCATAAATAGTATAATTCATTTATATATAATTGTCTATAGATAGGTAGATGATAGCAAGTACAGAAATGTTATACCTACTTATACATAATAGTGAGTATTCACCAAATGTTAATTGTGATTATCTCTACCTAAAGAGTAGAATTTCAAATGACATTTAGTTTTGTATCTTTTTTTTGACAATAGCTATACATTATTTTTACAAAAAAAATAAATCTATATAACATCTGAAGATATTGGGATGATCATCAGTCTTTCCTCCTTAAAGCTCTTTCGTCATTTGGTTTCCAGGACAATATACAATCCTGGTGTTCCAACCTCATAGGCCATTTCTCAGCTTCCTTTCACGCCCCCCATTCTCTTAATGCTGGACTGATCCACAGCTCAGCCTTTGGTTCTCCTCTCTTCTCTGTTTATTTACTTGATGAACTCACTCAGTCTTGTGGTTTTAAATGTCATTTATGCTAGATATTGTCTATTGTCCTTTGGCATCCACATGACTCTCTTTGTGTTCGCTTCTGTATTTCAGGTACATGAAGGCTAAAAACTGTATTTCCTAGACTCTTTTGCAGCTTGGATTATGAACGCAGTTTAGGTTCTGCCAATGCTAATACTCATATGAGGAGTAGAAGACAGCAAGGACGCTGAAACGATTTTTCTACGGCAGCTCCCCCTGACGTGCACGGGTGTTTCCAGCAGCTGGGCTCCACGTTCCATGGGTGTGAGGCACGTAGCGGTGGTAGTGGTAGCAATTTCTTGACTTGTGGATTATAGCTATGATGAAGGGCCTTTAGAACAAAAAATCCAGAGGTGTTCCCTGAATTTTATTCTTTCAGCCCTTCCAGCAAATTTGCAAGTTTCTGCCTCAAACACTGAGTGGTTTCTCTGTCCTGCCCTGAATCCTGACTGACAGGCCAATGATTCTAAAATTTTATCTTCAGTCTAGGGCTCTTCTTTGCACGTTGAACTCATATATCCAACTGCCTATTTGGCACTCCATTTGAATGTGTAATAGGCCTCTCAACCTTAAATCTAAAAGTTAACTCTGAACTTTCCACCAAAACCTGCTGTTTCCACAGCTTTCCCTGTATCAGTTGGTGGCAACTTATACTTCCAGTTGCTTAGGCCAAAAATTTTGGAATCATTTTTAATTCCTGTTTTTCACACCTCATATCAAGTCTGTCAGCAAGTCCTATCGTCTCTATCTTCAGGATCTCTTTTTGTTTCCCCAAATAGAATGTATGTTCCATAAAAGTATGGAATTTTGTCTGTTTTGATCCTTTGCCAGAACAGTGGTGAATAAATGAATAAATTTATTTATTGGTGAATGTGGTGAATAAATAAATGGTGAATAAATAAGTGTTGAATAAATAAATGAAGAGATGAGTAAGATCTGAAGCACTCTGGTTAACACAATAGGAAGCACCTTGAGCTAAACTTTCTTATAGCTTGCAGAGAACACAGGAATATTTTCAGAGAATAGACTCTCGATATTTCTAGTGCATTTTCAGATTTGTGTGTATCTTAATCTTACCCAGTGTTTGACTCACTAAGTATTTTTGTCTTTGAATTGAGAAATAGAAAGATATGAGATAACTTACCTTAGGGCTGTTGTGTAGAAAATGGATTGATTCTCCTTTTCATATCACAGCTTTAACAGAGATTGTGGCAGCATAACCATCAACATCAAATATTCATTGAGCACAAACTATGTGCCAAATCCTGTCCAAGGCATTTATGTTTAATTTTTATTATCAAAATGATGCTTGTATATAGTATAACAAATTGAAAGAAGAGAAAAAAGAAGAGAAAAAAAGAAGTCAAATTGTACTGCAAGGTCTACAACGAAATACTATCTTTCTGCTCCACTTTCTTACCCATCTCCTTTCACCTCCTTTCACCACCATCATTAGAATTGTCTGTTTCCTGCTTCTTTTGTTTTCCTTTTTTGGTTTCATTTCCTTGTTTTGTGGGTGGTGTACTAATGAGCTTCCTGAGAAATGGTTCATGGGAGGTAAAGTTTTTGAGACCTCATACACCTTAAAATGTCTTTATTGTATCTCGCATTTGACTGGTAGTTTGGCTGGGTAGAGAATTCTAGTATGGAACTCATTTCCCTTGAGATTTTAACATCATTGCTTTATTTTCTTCTAGCTTTCAGCATTGCCGTTCAGAAATCTGATGGCACTATTTTTGCCAATACTTTGAATAGGATCTGTTTTATTTTCCTTCAGAAAGTTTTTAGGACCTCTTTAGATGTGCTATCTTGAAACTTCAATGTGGCTTGATTTCTTAGCGCCATTCAGGCTGCTATAACAAACTACCATATACTGGTAGCTTATAGACAACAGAAATTTATTTCTTACAGTTCTGGAGGCCGAGAAGTCCAAGATCAAGGCTCCAGCAGATCCTGTGTCTGGTGAGAGCCTGCTTCCTAGTTCAGAGACAGATAGTGTTTTCACAGGTGGAAGGGTGAGGAATCTCTCTGGTTCTCTTTTATAAGAGCACTAATCTCATTCATGAGGACGCCATCCTCATGACCTAGTCACCTCTCCAGGTCCCTATCTCCAAATACCATCACTTTGAGGAAATAGGTTCAACATATGAATTTCGGGAGAACAGCAATATTCATTCCATAGCATTTGATGATGATTATTTTTCATTTATCATGCCAGATACTCTATAGGCCCTTTCAATCTGGAAATTCATGTCCTGCTATTCTGAAAATTTTCTCCAGTGGTTTCTTTGATCATTTCTTCCCCTCTGTGCTCTCGTTCTCATTTTCTGAAACTATTATTAGTTGGATGTTGAATTTCCTGTGTTTCGTACATCTTTTTTCCTATTTTTGATCTTTTATATGTTTTTCTCCTTCCTAAAATATTGCCTCAACTATAGATTTCAACCTTTTCTGAAATTTTTTAAAAATTTATGCTATTATATTTTTAATTCCAAAGTATTCCTGTGTGGACTCTGGAACAAGACTGCCGGTGTTCACAACCCCAGCTCTGCTGTGTGATCTTGGTCAAGTTACATAACCTCTCTGTGCCTGTTTCTTCATTTGTAAAATAAGGATAAGAGAACCTAACTCATAGGGTTGTTATGATGATTAAATGATTTAATATTTGTAAGACACTTAGTATATTGCCTGGCACATAGTGAGTTTTATCTAAGTATTAGATAAATACAATAAATAAATAGCATCCTGGCCTTGTTTCATAGATACAATATCTCCACTTATTTCTCTGGGAATATTATTGCCTTCTGCATTGTTTTTGTTTCTTCTGTTGTTAGTTTGTTTCCATTTCTGTCTCATGTTGGAAGCACTTCTTGAATGTCTAGTGATTCTTGGTTGCACATTCACATTTAAAATGAAGACTATGTAGAGCCAACTGGAAGCTGTGTATGTGTGTACTAGTTTTCTCTTGCTGCCCTAACAAGTTACAAAAAATATAAGGCTTAAAACAACACAAACTTAGGGGCTGGCCCCATGATGTAGCAGTTGAGTTCAGAGCACTCTGGTTTGGTGGCCTGGTTCCGCAGGTTTGGATCCTGGGAACAGACCTATGCCATTCGTCTGCCATCCTGTGGTAGAGACCCACATACAAAATAGAGGAAGATTGGCACAGATGTTAGCTCAGGGAAAATCTTCCTCAGCAAAAAAAAGGAAAAACAAAACAAAAAAACACACACAGAGACTTATTTCCTTACAATTCTTCAGATCCCAAGTCCAACATTGCTATCCCTGGGCTAAGATCACGGTGTGGGCCAGGCTGCCTTCCTTCCTGGAGCCTCTAGGGGACAATCTATTTCTTTGGCTTTTCCCGTTTCTAGAGGCTGCCTGCATCCCCTGGGTCATGGCCCCTCCTCCGTCTTCAATGCCGACAATGGCAGCTTGAGTCCTTCTTGCATCATATCACTCACCTTTCCTACTCACCTTTCTGTCTTTTGCCTCTGTCTTTTCCTTTTAAGGATCCTATGGTGACGTTGGTCCTTCATGGACACTCCAGGGTGATCCCTCTGTTTTAGGATTGACTGATTAGCAAACTCAATTCCTCTTTGTCATGTGACCCAGTGCATTCACAGGTCCCAGGGATGAGGTTGTGGACATCCCTGAGGGGCCATTATTCTGCTGCCACTGTGTGTGTGTGTGAATCTCAGCCACTGTGGACTTCCCTGAGCTGTGGTCTTCCTCTTTCACTGGGGGACCCCTGACTGTATCTGTAGGTCTCTTCTGTAGGACTGGCTCATTTCTCTAGAGAGGAGTAAATCAAACTTCTGCCAGTAGGTGGGGGGTCAGGGTGTCAGTCTGGCTGCCTGTGTTTTGAACCCTGGTGGAGGGGTCCCGCCATTTGGCAGATAGACTTTATCCTGTCCTCCAGTTTTCAATGCCAGGTCTCTCCTCCTCCTCCTGCTTGCCTGGTGGTCCCTGGTCAGACTCTTAAGAGACTGAAATTTCTCTCTCTTTCTGAGGTCGGGGAGGGACAGTTAGTTGCCCGGCTGGGTGGAGAAGGGAAGGGAGGGTGGAGATCTGATTCCTCCCTATGCGAACGTTTTTTCTCATTTTAAAAACTTAATTTTGACATAATTTCAGACATGTTGTGAAAATTGCATTCAGTACAAAGAATTTCCTTATCCCCTTCACCCAGGTTCTCCAAATGGTAACAGTTGCTTTGTCATTCTCTCTTTCAGTATGTATGCAAACTGGGTCTTGTTTTCTTGACATATGCATTAGTTTCCTTTCCTATTGCTGTATTACCATGAACTTAGTGGCTTAAACAACAGAAATTTATGATCTTACAGTTCTGAAAGTCACAGTTCTGAAATTGGCTTTATTGGGCTAAAATGAAGGTATTGGAGGGCAACATTCCTTCCAGAGGCGCCAGGGGAGAATCCATTTCCTTGCCCTTCCCAGCTTCTGGAGGCTGCCTGCATCCAGCCCCATTCCTCCATCTTCAGAGCCAGAAGAATAGCATCTTCAAATCTCTATCTGACTCTGGTCCCTACTTTGCTGCCCTCTTCTGTTTTAATGACCCTTGTGATGACATTGGGTCTACCTGGATAACCTAGGACAAATTCCTTATTTTAAAGTCAGTTGGTTAGCAATCTTAATTTCATCTGCAACCTTATTCTCCTTTGCCATGTATGACAACATAGTCAGAGGTTTGAGGATTAGGATATGGACATCTTTGGGGGACCATTATTCTGCCTACCACAACATGTATCCATCATTCTTTAAGCAACTCAGTATTTTCAGGAATAACAAGATATTCCAGGCTCATTTTGTACTTTCCCTATCCCTGCCCTGGAATTAGCCATCTGTTACCTCATTTCATCTTTACAACAACGATAGATGCTATTATTACTGTTGTTTAATGAGGAAATATGAAATACAGAGATGTTAACTAACCAGCCCATGGTCACACAGCTGGAAAGGGGCTGAGATCAAGAAAAGGACTGGAACCCAAGTGCATTTCACTTCACACCTGTGCTCTCAACAAGTAGATTGCTTGGCGCAGGATGGAAACCTCACCTTCCAAAGGCAAAACCCATTTCGAGGTCTTGGTATGGGGAAATAGAATGTATGCTATTGAGTAGTATTTATACATATTTTACAATATGTACTTGAGCTTGGGAAGTTGGGATATGAATGGGATGATTGTTAAGCACACAATAAGTGCTTAATAATTATTTCTTGACTAATAAGACAATGAACTGTGTAATAATACTTTTATTGTCTTTGAGTAAATGAAAATCTATGTGCTGAGTTGCTTGTTTAAGTAGTTTTATAGCAATCAAATGTATATATTTTATAATATAGCTTTAATAATTGCGCTTTTATAACCAAGTTGGGTTCAAAACATAAGCTTTAAGCAACTTATTTGTTCACATTCTTGATCTAAAGTTAGTGATTAATTTAAGGATTGACTTGGATAACATTTCCTTCACAACTTAATTAATGATGTTGATTTTGGCATAACAGTTATTTTGTGTGTGTGTGTGTACAAAGCTGATGTGTGGGATTTAACAATATGGGCCAGACTTGATTGAGCCCAGTGTAACAGGAAACTGTTGGGATATTAACCACCCGCCCCAACTAGTATTTATAATAGAAATAAGCCTTTGCCATAAAGCCTCTCCAACAGGCCTTGTAACTGTAATGGCACTAGCAGGTGCTGCCACAATAAAGAAGCCAGCCTCCCCATGAACAAATATTAAATTAAAAAAATCAATCAATCTGCAGTCTCAGTTCTGGCCCCGGCATCATTCTTCCAATAACGGTAAACTCAGGGTTTGTCAGTGCATCGTTAACAGGTTAAAGATCTTTAAATGATGATGATGATGATGATTATTATTTAAAGTATATCAGGCAATTGGCTCCTTTCCTCTCACAATTGCCACTTTGGAAGTGGCATGTAAATGTTAATGGGACTCATGGCCTGAGGGCAAGTCCTCTGGCCCTAAAAGCTGACAGGAAGTGGCAGGATTTTGCAGGGTGGGCTGGTGAATCATGTTGCACTGTGCCATCTCCTCTAGGAGAGGTGAGAAAGCCATTTATTCTTCAAGGCATGCTGTCATCCGGACTCCAGGAGCAGGGTGTCCTGTGTGATCCAATAGCCTCAGAAAGGCATCTTTACTCCTTTCTGCTTTGTGCTGGTCTCCACTTTCTAAAGGCTTGCGACCCATCCTTGGCTGCCCAGGACACCTAAGCTGTGTTCCCTCTTGTTCCATTTCTGCTCCCCTTCTCACTCATGTCCCTCTTCTGAGACCCCCACACCCTTCCTCACACTCCTCCCCACTGAAACAATGATGGCCAGTCTGGGTTCTTCTCCAGCTTTGGGCTGCAACGCCAGGCAATCTGTTTGGTTATTTGCTTATGTGGGGACTGTCCCTGAAGAATAATTTGGGAGCCTACTGAGGAGTTTCAACCATCACTTGAAGTAGGAATAAGTGCCATATTTCAGAATGCCATGATTCCACCCAGCTTTGCGGTGGGTCACAGGTGTTTGCTATCTAGGTTCTGAAGTCATTACAGAAGAGTCTGTCTATGATTTTTAACCCCAAATGTCACCGTAGTGCTGGGGCTTAAAATTCTGTTCTGTCAGGATTTAGGTACTGTATCTGAGAATTATCTAGAACAGTGCTTGTCAAATTTTCAAGTACAGTCATGTGCTGCATAGCAATGTTTCGGTCAATGATGGACTGCACATACTACAGTGGTCCTGTAAGATGATAATGGAGTGAAAAATTCCTATTGCCTAGTGACATGGTGGCCATCATACGTCATAGCGTGATGTGTTTGTGGTGATGCCAGAGGAAACAAACCTATTATGCTGCCAGTCTGATAAGAGTATAGCACATACAATTAGGTACAATACATAATACTTGATAATGGTAATAAACAACTATGTTACTGGTTTATGCATTTACTATACTATACTTTTTATCATTATTTTAGAGTCTTCTCTTTCTACTATTAAAAAAAGTTTATTGTACACAACAGTATGCCATGCTATGCCGACAGCAGCTTCATACATCTCATGTTTACCGTGTCTCTTGATTGCATCGTTTTCTCTTGTGCTTGATTTAATTTCATGTTGTTTTGTTCATCATGGCCCCTAAGCATACAAATCCACTGCTAATGTTGCCAGTAAGAGGCCATGTCGAGTGATTGTCCTGGAAATGAAATTAAAAGTGATTAAGGATTATGAAGGTGGAAAATCAGTGATGGTTATTGCTTGCTAGTCAGGCATGTCCCCTTCCACCATAGCTATGATCTTGAAGAACAGGAACAAAGTGATGGAAGCTCTTAAAGGATCTGCTTCACTGAAGGCAACGAGACTAACACAAATTTGAGCAGGGCCTCTATCAGACATGGAGAAACTTCTAATGACTTGGACTGAAGACCAGACACAGAAACACATCCCTCTCAGCACGAGAATGATCACAACCAAAGCAAAAAGTTTGTTTGCAATGTTGAAAGAAAAGGCTGGACCAGACTATGATGTTGAGTTTACTGCTAGCTCTGAGTGTTATAAACAGTTCAAGAATCGTTAGTCAGGGGCTGGCCTGGTGGTGTAATGGTTAAATTTGTGCATTCCACTTCAGCAGCCCAGTGTTCACTTGTTTGGATCCTGGGCATGAACCCACACACCGTTTACCAAACCATGCTGTGGTGGCATCCCACATATGAAAAATAGAGGAAGATTGGCACAGATGGTAGCCTGATGTCACAAAGGAGTATACAAATGACATCTGGAAGAAGACACCTAAGAGGTTCATCCATGACTTCAAAGGATTTGCTAAGAATGAGGAGGTTGCAAAAATCAACAAGGCTGTGGTCGAGAAAGCAAACAACTTTACCCTGGGTGTGGGTGAGGATGACGTCGAGGAGCTCCTGGAGGTGGCTCCCGAGGAATTCACCAATGAGGAGTTGTTGGAACAGAAACAGGAATGCACAGCTGAGGAAGAAGTAAGAGAAAAGGAAACTGCAGGAGAAGAAAAAGAAGCAGCCCCAAGAAAATTCACAGTGAGGGGTTTAGCAGAAACTTTTGCAGACCTAAACAGGCTCCTTAACAGTTGGAAAACATGGACGCCAACACTGAAAGGTTTTCATTAATACAAGAAAGTTCATGGTGCATTATCTGCTTACAAGCAAACTAGTGATAAAAAAAAATGAAGCAAACAAAGCAAACCACCATGAACATATTTTTGAAAAGAGTGACACCTTTAAGGAGAGCCTCAAGCAGGTCCTTCATGAGGTATTCCAGAAGAAGGCATCTTTCATATAGGAGACGACAGCTGCTTGTATGTTATTGCCCCTGAACCTTCCAGTGGGACAAGAAGTGGAGGTGGAAGACAGTAATATTGATGATCCTGTATAGGCCTAGGCTAATGTGTGTGTTTGTGTCTCAGTTTTTAACAAAATAGTTTAAAAAGTAAAAAATAAATTAGGGGCTGGCCCGGTGGCGCAGCGGTTAAGTGCGCACGTTCTGCTCCAGTGGCCCGGGGTTAGCCGGTTCGGGATCCCGGGTGTGGACATGGCACCACTTGTCAAGCCATGCTGTGGCAGGTATCCCACATATAAAGTAGAGGAAGATGGGCACGGAGGTTAGCTCAGGGCCAGTCTTCCTCAGCAAAAAGAGGAGGATTGGCAGCAGATGTTAGCTCAGGGCTAATCTTCCTCAAAAAAGAAAAAAAATTAAAAATTTTTCAAAGTAGAGAAAAGCTTATAGAATAAGGATATAAAGAAAGAAAATATTTTTGTACAGCAGTACAATGTGTTTGTGTTTTAAGCTAAGTGTTAATACAAAAGTCAAAAAGTTAAAAAAATTAAAAAGTTTATAAAAGTTACAGTAAGCTAAAGTTAATTTATTATTGATGGAAGAAAAATACTTTTTTAAAAAGATTTTATTGTTTTCCTTTTTCTCCCCAAAGACCCCCGGTACATAGTTGTATATTCTTCATTGTGGGTCCTTCTAGTTGTGGCATGTGGGATGCTGCCTCAGCGTGGTTTGATGAGCAGTGCCATGTCCGCGCCCAGGATTCGAACCAACGAAACACTGGGCCGCCTGCAGCGGAGCTCACGAACTTAACCACTCGGCCACAGGGCCAGCCCCCAAGAAAAATATTTTTTTATAAATTTAGTGTAACGTACAGTATGTATAAAGTCTACAGTAGTATAATGTCCCAGGGCTTCACATTCACTCACCACTCACTTACTGACTCACCCAGAGGAGCTTCCAGTCCTGCAAGCTCCATTCAGGGTAAGTCCCCTATACAGGTGTGCCATTTTTTATCTTTTAGACCATATTTTTACTGTACCTTTTCTATGCTTGGATATGTTTTCTATCCACAAATACCTACCATTGTGTTACAACTGCCTTCGGTATTCAGTACAGTTACGTGCTGAACAGGCTTGTAGCCCAGGAGCAATATGCTGTACCAGATAGGCTTGGTGTGTAGTAGGCTAAACCTCCAGGTTTGCAGAAGTACACTCTATGATCTTCACACAACAACGAAACTACCTAATGATCCATTTCTCAGAATGTATCCCCGAAACGGTACACGACTATCTATCAGCTGGGGATGTTTTAAAGCACCAATTCAGAATCTGTAGGTCTAACACGGGACCCGAGAACCTGCATTTCTAACAAGCTACTGCGGCTGGTCTGTGGCTCACACTTCGAGTAGCAGAACTAGAGGGAGGCGACTTGGGAATCTTCAGAAACATCTCATGTTTTTCTTCTAGAGATCTGCGGAAACTGCCTTTGGTCTAGAGTGAAACGTGTGATTGTTTTTCCCTAGAATTTTCTAGAACCTGTCTCTTCAACCAAATTACTAAACTTTTGGCTAACTAGCCAGTGAAAAAGGATGTGTATAGATACATTGTGTTTTCTTAGTTGTGATTGCTCTGAAAATAGTGTTAGAATGCTACCCTCATGACCATGTGTAAGTTACAAATTAAAAAAAAAAACAAGACTGGGGCTGGCCCAGTGGCGTAGTGGTTGAGTGTGCATGTTCCGCTTCCGCGACCCGGGATTCGTCAGTTTGGATCCCGGGTGTGGACATGGCACTGCTTGGCAAGCCATGCTGTGGCAGGTGTCCCACATATAAAGTAGAGGAAGATGGGCACAGATGTTAGCTCAGGGCCAGCCTTCCTCAGCAAAAAGAGGAGGATTGGCAGAAGATGTTAGCTCAGGGCTAATCTTCCTCAAAAAAAGAAAAAAAAGAAACAAGAAAATCAAACAATCTCCCATTAAAAGACATAAAGATAAGTGTGTTTCCGACATCCCCTCCACACACAATCTGCAGCACCATTCCTTGCATCAGGGAAGGGATTTATGAATAAGTCACAGGAGGATAGTGATGTATATCAAATAAAAGACAAGAGCTATATTTACTAATTTTTTTTAATCTATCCCTGAATGAGAGGCCCCACCTCCCCATTTCATATGTTTTCATTTTCTGCTGATAGAAGAAGAAAAAGTTTCAGACATCCTCTCTCCTTGACACACTTTAAACCAATCAATCTTCTTGCTTTAAATCTTTGCCCTGGGCAAGAATCACCGTAAAAGGGACAACACAACTGAGGTACGGAGATAGTTCACCCAATTTAGGCCATAGCTCTGCTAAAATACCTGTAAGACACATGTATCTGGTGTTTTTCAAACAAACTTTTCAATTTCACATAAATTTCTTGGTGTGCGTTTTCTTACTCCGCCAGAAGCATTTAGAATTGGATAATACAGTAATTTACAAGGGGAAACAATGGATAGTGAGAGATTCTAACATAAAACTGAGTATTGGGAGTCCAGCCCACACATGTAAAGAGAGGGATGTGTGTGTGTGCATGTGTGTGTTGTTGTTGTTGTCGTTTGCGGTGTGGATGGTAGAGGGCTGTGGCAGGGCTGAAATAGCACTGAATGTGTCTGATGTTTTAGTTCCAAAATCATGCAAACCCTCTGAGCCTCAGTTTTCTCATCCATAAAGTGGGAATGGTAAGTGTGCATTATACTTGTCTGCTTCACATGTTTGTTTTGAAAATCAAATGAGATGATGTGTATAAAGGAGGTGACATAGAAAACCATCTACAAACCTATGGTAAATTTTCTTCGCGTTGAACTCAAAATCCAGGCATCAGGCCATCCCCAAATACTCCAGCCTTGTGGCCTTACACTGCCATTAATAGTTAAACAAGATGGTTCAAGCCCTCATTCCACATATGTTAGGAGACCATGAACTCACTCCCCTCACAAGCTTCAGGCCAACATGTATGGAGAGTCTGAACGAACTCACTTTTTTTCTAGTCACCATCTTCTCCAATTCCTTTTATCAGTTAGATTCTTGATTTCCTTCACCTCTTGCCTTCTGTGGTTAGTCTTTTAACTCTGTCCCACACTGTCCCTTTTGCTTTGGTTTTTCAAGGCAACTTATACCAAGCAGTTGTGTATTTTGCTGCTACAGCAGTTGCTATAGTTTTGCTGGTCATAAAAAGGCTTCCTTGCAGGTCATAAAAAGGCTTCCTTGCAGCAGTCCCAGCAAAGCAGACACATTAAGTCAAATATTAGATGGCATTCCTGTTCTGAAGATTCCCTTGGAATTCTTGCCACACAAACGTATTGTGGCAACTTTCCTTGTTTTTCATCTCTGATCTCCAATGGCGTTATTGGTCTTTTTCCCCCTTGCCGGTTCCTGCGCTCATTCGTATTCGCCAGTCTATCTATGCTCCTCTCTTTATCTACCTTAGTCTCCCCATATTCTTAAGCCTAGTGAGGAATTCTGCTCCCTCTTGTCTCTTGCTTCAAGTTCGCTCTAAAACCCTTCAGCAGGTATCACGTGCAATCAAAGGACACCTTCTCCAGCCCTCCTCCTTTTAGCATGGTGTTGACCTGTTGTGGGCTGAATTGTGTCCCCCTAAATTCATAGGTTGAAATCCTAAGCCTCCAGTACCTCGGAATGTGACTGTATTTGGAGATAGGGTCTTTGAAGAGGTGATTAAGGTTACAGGGGTCATTAAGGTGGACTTTAGTCCATATGGTGTCCTTATAAGAAGAGGAGATTAGGACAGACACACACACAGAGAAGACCATGTGAAGACACGGGAAGAAGACCGTCATTCACCTGCCAAGGAGAGAGGACCCAGAAGAAACCAACCCTGCTGACACCTTGATCTTGAACTTCTAGCCTCCAGAATTGTAAGAAAATAAATTTCTGCTGTTTAAGGCACCCGGTCTGTCGTACTTTGTTACGGCAGCCCTAGCAAGCTAACACAACCAATAGAAATACAACACAAGCTGCATGTGTAGTTTTAAATTTTCTAGTAGCCACATGAAAAAAGTAAAAATAAGTGACATCAATGATAAGAATATATTGTAATTAACTGAATATATGCAAAATATTATCAATATGCAATCAATATAAAAATAATGGAATATTTTACGTAATTCTTTTTTCCATACAAAATTGGTGTGTATTTTACACTTACAGCACATCTCAATTTGGGCCAGCCACGTTTCAAATGTTCCAGAGCCATACATGGCCAGTGGCTACTGTCTTGGATAACATAGCTTTAGCAGCACAAAGCACTGCCATAAATTTTGAAATTACCACCCCTTTAACGTGGGTCCGCTGAAATCTGAGGCAGAAGCGGAAAGGAGCAGTGTAAAACTTTGCCCTCTCCTTCTTGTGACTTATACCAACTTTCCCTCCAAAAGTTTAAGAGGCCAGAGTCAGTGTTTTTAAACATTTTTCCCCCTTCCCATCACAAAAGGATTATTATGAGGAAAGTATACACACCAGTTCCCTAGACCAGTAGCTCTTTTCAGCTCTAATTCAGACTTTCCCAGCCAGATTTGGCGACCATTAACCTTTTCTACTAGCTAACTGCACAGCTGGTTTGGGGTGACCTTTCCCTCTGATGCTCTTGTCATTCAAGGCCCCTTCCCCTGTCCCCTTTCTAAGAAGTTCCTGACCACTCCAGGCTGCACCTGCTCTGAATCTCTCTAGCATGTGGAGCCTGGGCCATAGCCCCTAGCTTTTAAGTATTTTGCATTTTACATCACTTACTACTATGTCACATGCATTTATCTTGTTTTCGCGACTAGATTAAAGGATGTATTGTGGCTTACAGGAAAGTGCACAGGTCTTGGCTTGTGTCCTGTCTCAGCTATTTGCAGGAGGTGTGTCCTTAGATGGTGTACTTAGCCTCTCTGTGCTTCCATAAAACAGAGATCAAACTACCTACTTCCCAGGGTCTTCATGAAAATTAAATGTGAGAATATATCCCCAAACTGTAGACCTTAGTAGGTTCTCCATAAACAACAGCTGATGTCATCCCCTTGTGATCCCTGATTTATGGAGCACTTAGGAAGTGCCAGGCACAGTGCTTAGTTTTAGGGATACAGCTGTGAGCAAGAAAAGCTCAGTATTAACTCCTTGGAAACAAGGACATAGCCTCACACTTCTGCTTTATTTCCTGTTGCAAAATAGACTGAGGAGTGTAAGATAGGAATTTAGTAAATTGTTGTTGTTTGTGTAACAATAAGGTCAAGACACAGATGAAAATATCAGAGTCCATCGTGAGTTTGGTGTGGGTTTGGTGCCTGGTGGCCAGGGCAATATGGATTTTCAGTGCTTCTTTGGTTTCTTCTTTGGAATCTTCCAGAAGATTCCTTAGTTTGACTGAGTGTCAATACGCTGTACTTTAAGTGGTGTTTTGACAGCTCAAGATCAGATTTACTTTCCTGTAAGTTTCACTTGAATATCATTCTAGATTGTTTTAGTATTTAGTCTGTATTGCCAATGGGCACTCAAAACATTGAAAATTACATGGAAGCGTTGTGGAACACAGGAAATTTTAGAACAGGAAATCTCCGTAAGTCTAGTTGAGTCTGCAATTGTGCCACCCCATAATTACTTTCCTTTGTAATGCTTATCTCCTTAAAATATATAGTATTTGTATAAATACACATACGCATATGTACAGTACACATATATTAGCAATCTGAACCTGCATAGTAGTTTGCACTGTAAATTTACCCTTGTCTTTGTAAAGAAATCCCCCTAAAACTTATTTAATACCATATTCTTTTGGGGCTTAAGTACCTGCCCCTTCTTTTTCCTTTCTCTTTGGCGTTTAGTCCTTGCAAATCTCCCTCTATTCTGCTGCCTTGGAATTGAGGACATTCTTGGTGAATTCTCTTCACATTTTCTTTTTTAACAGAGGAAAGTGGAGCCACTATGTTTCCAACCTTTGTAAATAATTAAGGTCCTTGAGTCCTTGTATCATTCTGGTTGCCCTCTGTTGTACCTTCTTGATTTCAATAATATTCTTTTCATATTAATGCGATCCGTCTTGTAGGACTGCTCTCACTGCATTCCAAATGGAGCCTCCAGCCCCCTCTGTTATAACGCAATAACCGTTGTCGACCTGCATCCCGTGGCTGTGCCACCACGATTCCATTTCCTATTCTTCAGCTGCTGGAATTTTCCCCTATTGCTTTTTCTTCCTATGCTCTTTATTATCCAATGGCCCATTAGGCCCCAAACCTCACGGCGATCTTTAACTCCTTTCTATCTGTCCTTGGTCACAAATAGTCACCTGCAAAAGGCAACTGCTTGCACCAAGAAACCATGCCTGCTGAAGATATAAACAGGCTCAAAAGTGTTTGGAGGCATTCAGACGTGAGAAAGCCCTAATGAACTCAGGAGGGGAAGGAGGAGGTAAATTGCTAAGTTTTCTAGGTGCAAAGGAAGCAATAGCCACACTCAAAGAAGGCCATCGCCATATTTTTGCTATTGCCAGAAACAAACCCTGCCCCCAACAGGCCTCTTCTGTGAGCTGCTGTGAACTTTCCTGGGCCCTTTTCTGATGTACCTGGAGTCTTCCAATTCTTCCCTATGTCTCTGCTGCATCCTGTTTCTGGTTTACTTCTTGGATTATCAGAACATTCTTCTTTCTCAACTCCAACACACTATCTCTATCCACTCCAAATTATTTTGTACATGGCTGCCAAAATAATTTCTTAAGCCTGGCACTGGGATCGTAGTATTCAGTGACTTAATCCTGCAGTGGCTCTTCATGGCTCTAATCAGATAAATCTTCCACTCTTGCCATAGAAGGCCTCCAGCGACTTGAACTGTATTTGCCAGTTTGAAGTGATTTGATGCCATTTCTCTATCTTCTTGTCACCCACCTCCCTCTGCTAGATCTGGCCCTCCTGCACATATTTATCCCCTTCTCTCCCCGCCACAGTAATCTCAAATTTATGCTTTAACATCTTCCTAACATCTTCCAAATCTCATTTCTTCATTTCTTTAAATTACTAATCAAAGCTCACCTTCTCCTGAAAATTTTGCTTAAATAATTTCACCAATCACAATTAAACCAATTCTATGCTTTTCTTGAATATTTTCATGTAATAATGGTAAAATGTAAATATTTGTTGAAAATCATTCCTTCAAGTTGGAAATAGTTGTATTCATTTTAGATGTACATATTCATTCCAGAAATGCCAGAGCAACTGGAAATTTGGGGCAGTTTTATCAACTACAGTCAGCTAATCTGTCAATCTGGTCTCAAAAATCAGATAAATTCTAGTGACATGTAATAACTTGGTTAGTACATTGGTTGGTTTGTTTTTTGTTTTTTTTCTGAGGAAGATTGGCCCTAAGCTAACATTTATTGCTAATCTTCCTCCTTTTGCTTGAGGAAGATTGTCACTGAGCTAACATCTGTGCCAATTTTCTTCTATTTTATGTGAGATGCCGCCACAGGGGGCCTTGACAAGCAGTGCTAGGTCTGTGCCCGGGACCTGAATCTGTGAACTTAACCACTAAGTCACTGGGCCGGACCCTAGACTGGTTTTTCTGTGTGTGTGTGTTCGTAGTTGTTGGGGTTTTTTTTAGCAAATCTCAAACTACTAGAAATATCTACATAGGAACTAAACTTTTGATCCAATGATTCCTAAGGGATTCTGTGTGAGTGGATGTGTACTAAGAGAAGGGTGGGGGTACCCAAATGAGCTAGGCAAGATTTTTAAGAATGCACATATTTGAGAGCTCCTTTATAACATTTGGGTTGTCCTTTGATGAATCTTCTTGATTCAGTGACTCTCTTGTCTCATTGATTGTAGCCATTTTATGGGGTTGCTTTTATGGCATCCCAAATGGAGCTGTTCCTCCAGCAATCTCCAATGTGATCACGCTCATTGAACTGCATTTCATGGCTGCCCAGTCATGATTCAAAGGATGAAAAATAAAACAACATTTCAATGTCATTTATACATCCCTTCTCTTCCTTCATTCCTTACCTTTGGTGGGAAAAAAAGTAGAATATTCTCAACTCTGGTGGTTTTATGATTAGAAAAGCTCTCATCCCCCAATGAAAGTGGTTCCAACTTTTCTGAAGGGCATTTTGTCCATATATATCTAGAGCCCACATTTCTACTTTCAGAAACCTATCATCAGGCAACCAGAAATATTATTAAAAAATTATATGAAATGATGTTAGATTGTATATAAATGGTTGCCCTATGGTTATATTGGTTATGGGACATGGTTTAATCTTTCTCTGTTACTCTTAGGCACCATTTTTGGAGAACTGTGTCCAGAAAGCAGAAGTTCCCATAATGACATGCCAGACAGAGACAGGATATTATGACTTCTTAGAACTTAGAAAAATTGCCACCCAAAAATCCAAAACAGTTTCTGCCTTCTAAGATGGGAAATCCAAATTTGCTGTTGGGGATTATTCAGTTGTTGACTGAACTAACAATATATTGGTGGCCTCCATACCAATCCTGGACTGCACCTCTGGATTTCATTTTCATGAGCAAATAATAATCTTCTGTTTCACTCAAGCCATTGTTATATCCAGTTTCCATCATTAGCAGCTAAAAATAATTCCTAACTGATGCCAGAAATTTATATGATAGTTACAAGCTGGCAGAGTTTGGAACATTCTTGCCAACTTGATACTTTTTATTTCTTTTTTTTTTTTTTTAAAGATTGGCACCTGAGCTTACATCTGTTGCCAATCTTTTTTTTTTTTTCTCTTCTTCTCCCCAAAGCCCCCTGGTATATAGTTGCATATTCTAGTTGTGAGTGCCTCTGGTTGTGCTATGCTGGATGCCACCTCAGCATCCTGATGAGCAGGCCTGATGAGCGGTGCCATGTCTGTGCCCAGGAGCCAAACCAGTGAAACCGTGGGTCGCAGAAGCGGAGTGTGCGAACTTCACCACTCAGCCATGGGGCTGGCCGCTATTTCTTTTTCTTGCCTAACTGCTCTGGTCAAAACCTCCAGTACTATGTTGAAGAATGGTGAGAGTGAGCGCCCTTTTCTTGTTCCTATTCTCAGAGGGATGGTGTTCAGTTTTTCCCCATTGAGTTTGATATTGGCTGTGAGTTTGTCATATATGGCCTTTATTATGTTGAGGTACTTTCTTTCTATATACATTTTATTGAGAGTTTTTATCATAAATGAATATTGGATCTTGTCAAATGCTTTCTCTGTATCTATTGAGATGATCATGTGTTTTTTTATTCCTCCTTTTGTTAATGAGGTGTATCACATGGTATTACAGGTGTATCACATTGATTCATTTGCAGATGTTGAACCAACCCTGTGTCCCTGGTACAAATCCTACTTGATCATGGTGTATGATTCTTTTAGTGTATTACTTTATTCCATTTGCCAATATTTTGTTGACGATTTTTGCGTCTATGTTCATCAGTGATATTGGCCTGTCATTCTCCTTCTTTGTGTTGTCCTTGTCTGGGCTTGGGATCAGGGTGGTGCTGGCCACATAAAATGTGTTAGGAAGTATTCTGTCTTCTTCATTTTCTGGAATAGTTTGAGAAGGATAAGTATTAAATCTTCTGTGAATGTTTGATAGAATTCTCCAGAGAAGCTATCTGGTCCTGGACTTTTATTTTTTGGGAGTTTTTTGATTACTCTTTCAATCTCTTTACTTGTGTTCAGTCTATTCAGATTATCTATTTCTTCTTGATTCAGTTTGGGGAGGTTTTATGAGTCTAAGAATGTATCCACTTCTTCTAGATTGTGTAGTTTTTTGTCATATAGTTTTTCATAATTTTCTCATAATCCTTTGTATTTCTGTGGTATCCGTTCTAATGTCTTGTCTTTCATTTCTAATTTTATTTATTTGAGCCTTGTCTCTTTTTTTATTAGTGAATCTGGCTAAGGGTTTGTCAATTTTGTTTGTTGTCTCAAAGAACCAACTCTTAGTTTCATTGATCCTTTCTAGTGTTTCTTTTGTTTGTTTCAATTTCATTTATTTTTGCTTTAATGTTTATTATTTCTCTCCTTCTGCTGACTTTGGGTTTTGTTTTTTCTTCTTTTTCTGGTTCTGTTAGGTGTAGTTTATGATTGCTTATTTGATATTTTTCTTTTTTGTTAAGGTGGGCCTGTACTGCTATGACTTTCCCTCTCAGGGCTGCTTTCGCTGCATCCCATGTGAGTTGGTATGGTATATTTTCATTTTCATTTGTCTCAAAATATTTTTCAATTTCTCCTTTAATTTCTTCAATGATCCGTTTGTTGTTCAGTAGCATGTTGTTTAGTCTCCACATGTTTGTCACTTTCCAAGCTTTTTTCTTGTAGTTGATTTCTAGTTTCACAGCTTTATGGCCAGAAAAGATGCTTGATATGATTTCAGTCTTCTTTAATTTATTGAAGCTTATCTTTTTTCCCAACGTGTGGTCTATCTTTCAAAATGTTCCATGTGCACTTGAGAAAAATGTGTAGTCTACTTTTTTTCGGATGGAGTGTTCTATATATATCTATTAAGTCCATCTGGTCTAGTTTTTCATTTAGTTCCACTATTTCCTTATTGACTTTCTGTCTGGACGGTGTATCCATTGATGTAAGTGGGGTGTTAAGTTTCCCTACTATTATTGTGTTGCTATTAATATCTCCTTGTAGGTCAGTTAATAGTTGCTTTATGTACTTTGGTGCTCCTGTGTTAGGCGCATATATATAACTGTTATGTCCTCTTGGTGGAGTGTCCCTTTTATCATTATATACTGCCCCTCTTTGTCTCTCATTGTCTTTTTTATCCTCAAGCCTACTTTGTCTGTATATAAGGTTGGCAACACCTGCTTTCTTTAGTCTCCATTAGCTTGGAGTATCGTCTTCCATCCCTTCACTCTAAGCCTGTCTTTGTCTTTAGAGCAGAGATGTCTTTCTCGGAGGCAGCATATTTGTTGGGTTTTGTTTTTGAATACATCAGCAACTCTGTGTCTTTTTACTAGAGAATTCAATCCATTTACATTCAGAATGATTATTGACATATGAGAGCTTAATGATGCCATTTTATCACTTGTTTTCTGGTTGTTCTGTATTTCTCTTGTTTCTCCCCCCATGTACTTTGGACTGTCAGTTCAGGGTTCTGGCTCTCTATGATGGTTATCCCAGTTTTCTCTTTATTTATCATTTGTGTCTCCGTTCTGATTTTTTATTCAGTGGTTACAGTGAGGTTTTTATAAAAGATTTTGTAGATGAGTTAGTCCATTTTCTGATGGCCTCTTACTTCATTAGTCTAAGCAGTTTCCATCCCTTTCCTCTTCCCCATCTAAGTTATTGTTGTTACAACTTACTCCATTTTGTATTGTGAGTTTGTGGTTAAAATGAAGTGATTATATTTTTCTTGATGTTTTCCTTCCCTTTATCTTTAATGCTATAATTAAGTGTTTGCTAACCTGTTCTGATCACCAGTTGCAATTTTCTGATTTTGTCTGCCTACTTATCTCCTTGCTCAGGGCTTTGTAAACCATTTCTTTTTTTTCCAGGTGTCAGGGCCTTCTTGATCATTTCTTGTAGGTGGGTGTCTTGTGGTGATGAAGTCCTTCAGCTTTTGTTTATCGGGGAAAGCTTTAATTTTTCCATCATATCTGAAGGATATTTTCACTGGATGGAGTATTCTTGGCTGAAGATTTTTGTCTTTCAGAATTTTGAATATATCATTAAATTCTCTCCTAGCCTGAAAGGTTTATGTTGAGAAATCTGCTGAAAGCCTGATAGGGGTACCTTTGTAGGTTATTTTCTTCTGCCTTGCTGCCCTTAATATTTTTTCTTTGTCATTGACTTTTGCCAGTTTCACTAATATATGCCTTGGAGAAGGTCTTTTTACATTGATGTCATTAGGAGTTCTATTAGCTTCTTTTACTTGTAATTCCAGCTTCTTCCCCAGGTTTGGGAAGTTCTCAGCTATTATTTCTTTGAACAAGCTCTCTGCTCCTTTCTCCCTCTCTTCTCCATCTGGAATACCTATAATACTTATGTTGCATTTCCCAATTGAGTCAGATATTTCTTGGAGAATTCCTCATTTCTTTTTAATCTTAGTTCTCTCTCCTCCTCCACCTGAAGCATTTCTAGATTTCTGTCCTCTAAATTGCTAATTCTGTCCTCAATGATATCAGCTCTGTTATTTAAGGACTCCAGATTTTTCTTTATCTTATTCATAGTGTTTTTCATCTCCAACATTTCTGATCAATTTTTCTTTATAGTTTTCATCTCTTTTGTGAAGAATTCCCTCTGTTTGCTAGTTTTATTCCTGGTTTCACTGAACTGTCTTTCTGAGTTTTCTTTTAACTCATTCAGTTTATTATATTACAGCTATTTTGAATTCTCTGTCATTTAGATTGTAAATTTCCATGTCTTCAGGATTGATTTATAGATGTTTATCTTTTTCCTTCTGGTCTGGAGTATTAATATACTTCATCCTATTTTATGGGGTAGATTTTTGCCTTTGCATACTCATAATATCTAGTTGCAGACTCCACCTGCTGCAAGTGGGAGGAGGGCAGGAGCTGTGTATGCTGAGCCTGCCTCCATCCCTGGCAGTTGTGCCTGTCCAAGCCTGGGCCACTCCACTGCAGCGGCACTGTGGGCTCTCTCCCTGATTGGTAAAGTGATCACACTGGGGCTCAGGGCTGCCACAGCCTGCTCCTACAGTTCTGCTGAGGTGTGCTCCCATCCCTGGGGCTGCAGTGGTACTATGGGTGCTCCAATTGGGAAAGCAGTTGCATGTGTGCACAGGGCTGCTGGGGGCTGGATAGTCCTTACCTGTCTCCACCACCTCCCCAGGGTTAGTCCATCCACCTTCAGAGGTATATCTGCATGGGTCTCTTAAGCATCCTGTTGTGCTGTGTGTGTATTGTCTGTTGGCCAATGAATGCCCATTTAGTGGTAGTTTGAAGGGGGAGAGATAAAGGAAATAGCTCATGCTGCCATGTTGCTGATGTCACCAGTTTTCTTTTGCATTGTGGATACGAGGGGCTAAGGCTACATGAGGAAATATTAGGTTAGAAAAGGGGGTTGGAACAAGACAGCTAGACAGAGAGGCCTTGGTTTCAAGAAAAATAGCAGAGAGCATCATGTTTCTTTGTGGAAAGGAACACTATTTCTATGGGTATAATATGCAAATAACATGCTTCACTCATTTATTTTACCTGCCTGGCTCCCTTAGATTTTTGGTTTCCTAGTCCTAGACTAGATGACCTTGAAACTTCCAGGTAGCTCAATATCATGTGACTTTCAAGCAGGAAATAATTGCTGGTTCCTACTAGGGAGTGAGTTTAATGGAACAAACCATGATAAATATCTACTCATGCACCTTGAATGAAAGATGAAATTTTTTACAGAAAAATCGTGGATCTTATATGTGATATTCTTCTTCTTCTTCTTCTTCTTCTTTTTTTTTTGCTGAGGAAGATTCACCCTGAGCTAACATGTGCTACAATCTTCCTCTGTTTGTATGTGAGCTGCCACCACAGCATGGCCACTGGTACACAAGAGGTGTAGGTCTGCACCTGGGAACTGAACCTGGGCCACTGAAGTGGAGCACACTGAACTTAACCATTAGGCCACTGGGGCTGGCCTGTATACATCATATTCTTCAGCAATAGACACATGCATGTGTGGTATTTGTTAGTTAAGACAACCTTTTTAGGTTAAGGCCCTTGATCTGTGCTGTGCAATATACTAGCTGCTAGGCACACTTTTGGTTATTTCCAGTTCAACTTAACTTAATTAAAATAAAATAAAATTTAAAAATTCTGTTCCTGAGTCACATCAGTCACATTTTAAGTGCTCAATTGTCACATGTGGTTCATGTAACATAGATTCTAGAACATTTCCATCATCACAGAAAGTTCTATTTGACAGTATCAGCTGTTCTCAACTTTTTTACACCTCAAACGTATCTGAGATATAAAATACAATCCCTTTAAGAACACTGCCCTTCACTCCCCATGGTCCTTATTCCCAGTAGGTACTTCCTCCTCAAAGGGGAGAGGCTTAACTGAATCTGGGTGAGGGGTAGTTCCAAAAAGTCCCCAGGTTGCCCCCATACGTGTTCCCACACTTCAGTGTCCCACTGAGAATCTCTCTTCCTGGAAGCTTACGGAGCTGTGATTCTCAACCTTGGCTGCACATTGGAATCAGCTTGGAAATTTTAAAACTATTGATGCCTCCATCCTGCTCCCAGAAATTCCGCCTTAATCGGGCATTGGGATTCTTAAAGCCTTCCCAGGGGATTCTAGTGGGAAGCCAAGATGGAAAAACCACTGTTTTGAGGATTAATATTTGGTAATTAACAGCTTATCACTTGGTTGATCCCATTAGGAAATTATGAATAAGAAGTCGCTTTTTACTTCTAGGAACATCTTACAATGGCTTCCTTCTAAACTGCTCTTCAAAATATACACCATTTATAGTTGTTTTAACTAAGAGTTCACCAGAAAATAAAACTCGTGACTTGATTATCCAAAATTATTATTAAACCAGGTGAATGTCAAATTAAAAATACTTCCAATGGCTTCCTGTCTCCCTCAGGACAAAGCAACAAATTACCCACACCCCTTAGCCTTTACTTTAATCTCTACCACCTACCCATCTTACATGCTTTCAATTCCTCAAACCTGCCAAACTCTTTCTTGCTTCTGGGACTTCTCATGGATGGTTCCCTCTGCCTGGAGCATCTTTTTCTCTAGCTCCCTCCCCCATTGCTGCCATTGTCCTTCCCCTTCACATGACCTTCAAGTCTTAGCCTAAACTTCACTTCTTCAGGGGAGACTTTGACTCTTCTGACCTAGACTAGATTATTGGACAGAGACTCACAATAATGCTTTCCAAACATTCCAGCTCTTGTCCTATATTTCTTAGCCTCCTTACAGTTAGGCAGAGTCATGTGACTTTTTCTGGCCAGTGATGGGGAGTGGAAAAGGCACATGGCAATTTCATGGGCAGTGAAAGTTCTTGTCTCATTCTCCCTCTCCCTTCCCCTCTGTGGTGATAAGCAACGTCTCAGATGATAGAATCTCTTTCAGCCTGAGCCTCTGTATGACCATGTGGAATGCATAACCTTATCTTGAATATGGAGCACAGATGAGAAGGAAATACTTGTTGTGTTGAGTTTTGGTGCTTGCTTTGTTACTACAGCACATCATAAGTTAACCTGACTAGTACAGATATGTCCCCCTCTTATGTGCTCCTTTGCAACCTTTATTTCCTCTCCAGAACCCTTATCAGATGTCTAACAACTCTTTAATGCAAGTATTTCCCTTTAGACTTTCAGGTCCATATGGACAAGAATGACATCTGTTTCATTGATTGTTGAATCCCCAGCACTTTTTTCACTAATTGGCACATATTGGTTGGGCAATACATAAACGATGAATGAATGAATGAGAAATAGAGATGAGAGCTAGTTATATCTTCTTGTTCTTTGTCAGTGTGTACAGAGCACTCTATTTATAGTATATAGGCAAACCCCACTATTACGATAATTACAGAGAATATAAGGTTGATACATTACTTCTAATGATAAACTCAAATAGCTGGAGCTAGAAGGAAACTTAGACATCATCTAATTCAGGGTGTCTCTCAGTGAAGTCAAAGAAAATCTACACTGAAATAACCCAGAGGTGTTTTTAAAAATTAGCTAGTTCGATGAATTGCTCAGCTGAGGGAGACTCTACCATTTTGGAATGCCATTTATTGCCACAGAGGGGCAGGGAGACCTAAGAATGAAAGATGAGCCTTCACTGGCTCATGGAATTGCTGCATCCCATTTCCACTCACCAAAGCCAGAGTAAATCCAAAATTCTGGTGATGGGACCTGGATATTTACATTTTTAGCAAGCCCCTCAGGTGATTTTTATGCATTGGAGTCTGAGAACCACTAACCTAGTTCAACAAACTGGGACAGGCAGGAGAATGGAATCGTGTCATCATCTTTCCTGCCCTGTGGGGGCTGGTGATTAACAGTGATGATACCTTCGTGAAATAATTTCCCAGGAAAAATCCCACCACTGGTCCACATGTAGCCACCCTTCCAGGTAGTGTTACAGAAAGCTCTTCACAGTTGGAGAGCAGAATGAATAAGAGTGCTCCTCTGGACTCAGACTCTCTGCTTTTCAATTCTGGCTCCACCACTTCTTAGATGCCTAAACTTAAGCTAGTTTTCTACCCTCTCTGTGCCTCAGTTTCATATATGCAAAAAGGGCATAATAATAGAATCTATTTCACAGAAGTATTTTGCGTATAAAATGAGATGATATGTATAAAGCACCTGATATGTAATACACACTCAATGTATATTAGCTATTATTTTAGTTATTGTTGTTCTGGATCCTGTGCTTTTTCCAATACTTTGGAATACTTATATTATAGTTTTGAGGAGATTTATAGTAGAGGTGTCTGTTCATGGGAAATATAATTAGACCCTCAGTGTAAATAGATTCATAGTACTGCACTGACATTTATCTGATTATCTTTTATGACACACACAGAACTTGCTTAGATAACCCCACTAGGTAAAAATGCAGATTCACATAGAATAGATATTAAAAGGTTATTATTTACTTTATAAATATAATTTTCCATTTTTAAGAAAAGGTTCCTATAAGTAAAAATTCCTGTGGTGCCTTTAAAATATGATTGGTATATCAAAAAATGAGTTTATGTGAAACTTTTCAGAGATATGTTTATTGTACAAATGAAAAAGTTCTTCTTTTGTATTTGCTTCCCTCTCAAGGCTGCCTTTTGAGCTGTGTAACAGCCATCCTTGCTCATCCCCAAAGCATTAGGGCTCAAGGGAGTTAGACGATATTTCACTTGGAGGTATGAGTTTAGAAAGGACATCAAGATTTAGAATCACAGAGTTGTCAGCAGCAGAAGGAAACTCACTTCCAGCGATTCTCAAATGCCCATATGTGGATAGGGACCAGCCTGGGACAGGGTTTTCACTGGTCCATGGTGCAATGGGAAAAATAAGGATAATGTAATGAGGTTTCCCTAACACTAAGGTGCTTCCAATTAAAGGAGTGTTCTTTATTTGATACTATATCTTCTTATTTTAAGAAGGTTTAAAATTTCCTGCCTTTTACGAAATGTTGGCTCTAAATATGATTATCTTTTGTTGTCCTTACTGGACAAAATAAAAAAATGGACACTTTTACATTGGGCCCTATATTAACTTTTCATACATTACTATAAAAGTCTAGGAAAGACTAAAATTCAACCTGATTTTAAAGGAGATCTCAAGAATTAGGGAAAATAAATAACCTGTACAAGAATACACAGCCAGTGTTAAAGCTAGGATTGGAACCCTGCTCTCCAGATGCTTTCTGCCACTTAAGACACTTTTGTAGCCCTGTGTCTTTTATTGTTCCATCCTTTCAGCCTGCCTTTTCTTAGTCATCTCATTCCAGCAAGATTAGTATCATGTCCTATCACTAGAGATTTGCTCCCAGTGTGTAGTAGCGTTTCCTTTTATATGACTTGACCTTTTTTGTCCCTTTTATAAACATAAACTTCTTCGTTTAGTACTTAATTGAGTTGTTAGGACTAAGTGGTTATTTGTTCATTTATTATAATAAAAAGATCCATTAAAACTTGTTTTTCCATATGAATAACATGGAGCTTGGCCTTCTTTCCCTTTGAAATAATGCCTCACATTGAGAATCCATGGAGGGAGCTGAGGGCAACTTTTCAGCCCAAGGGAAGTTATAAATTATTACATGAGACATTGACGGACATACGAAGATTTTGAAATGGAATTGTTTGTTTCTTAAAATCTAGCCCACCCTTCTCCTTTTTATTTGAAAAGTAGACAACTGGGTAGACTTAAAATGAAAGCAAAACTCTGTTCATCGCGTCTCCATGGAGCCTGGCCTCGCTCCTCTAACGCTGTGTGGGACTCAGCGCAGGGCACACCAGCAAACAACATACTCCTGTATGGGATGCTCTTTCATTCTTTCTTCTTTTTTTTTTTATAAATTAAAAAATTGGAAACGTATCTGAGAGTGAATCTCATATGGAGAAATTACAGGAGAAAAACATTCCTGTGATCATGTTGGGGGAAAAAACCCACCATCAACCTGGTCATGATCAGGAAAACATGGTGCTCACAGAGCTCTCTTTGTGTCACTAGCTGAAGTTGAGCGACTCTACCCAAGTGGGCAGGTTTGACGTGCTCTCTCCAGGCCCCTCTGGAGCCCCTGAGCCAGATGGAGGTCAGTGGTCCAGCTCAAGTTTCATGAAAGAGCTCATGGGCCTTCCATAGTGCAACTCTTCGTTTTTTCTATTCGTCTTCTCTGGTTTTGATTTTCCTCTTTTTTCCTTTTCAGGGTAAAACAATTCTTTTCAAAGGGCCCTCTCCAATTCCTGGTAGTCATTTGTGCAGTTATAAAGATTTTTGACTTTAGATGTTTGTTTATGTCTATCATATGTTCATTTCTTCTAGGTTACGGGGTGCTATTCATTTAATTACTACGCTATGTGTGAGAATATGTATGAATACATAAACGGTCAGTTGTGTGTGTGTGTATTTATTTATGTATATATACATACACATTTCTGTGCTTTCCAGATATTTATTTCTATGCTTTATGTGTACGTATATATGCTTTATGGACACGTAAAGCACAAAAATAAAAAAATATATAGAAATAATACAAAATATATCAACTGATGTATTTGAAATCTCATATCGTACTTATAGGAAAAGCCTGAGTAAACTTTCTCAAATCAATACATTTATAGGTGGATAGGTAGATAAAATATAGACTTAATTAACAAGCCAAAAAGGGAGAACATCCTGTGGGAAATAGTATATAACAAATTGGAGAAGCAGAGCAGCAGTGTATACACAGCCTGCTATTGCCATCAAGTTTATCCATCCTGTATGCTTTCCTAGCCAACATAGCTAAGCTCATGGACTGAATGTAATTAGCATCTTTTCTGGATATAGTGAATTGTCTTGTTCTACTGTGGCTAATGAATGACAGAGAGATGTACCTGCTATAAACTGTAAACTTCATATATACATATATATACACATATATATATATGTGCCCCAGTTCCAGGCTATCCTACTGGAACATGATTTCTTTTTTCTCTCTCCTCTCCTATTTCTTCTTAATTTGAAAAGTGCCGCTGGTATTAATTGTGGTAGACCGAACACTCGCACACTAGTTTGTTGCTTGCCCTGCCCTCAGAGACTGCATATTTCAATCTCATTTGCTGCAGCAAGGACTGCTTGGAGGTGACCGCCCCCTCTATAGCAAGTTCCTCAGGGTCAGAGCCCTTGGGAGTGGTCTGAATAAAGCCCCAGGACAATTGGAGTGGCACACACAGGAAAAGCCAAAGCAACAACAACAACAAAAAGCAGAGCAAGATTCTTTCCCCCTTGTTTTTCTTACAAGAGAGATAAAGGCGATGAGAATAGGTTGATATTTGATGAATTGGTTCTATTCAGAGGAGTGCTATCATTTTAATGTCCTTTTTTTCTTTTTTGAAAACACACCCACAGTCTCTGAATTCCCATTAATGCAAAGTTCAGATAAAGCTGATGAAAAGCATCTGCCATCTTGATAGTTGCCATGGCAGATGGCGCCAGCCTTTATGCTTTTATCAGTATTAGTATCAGAACACACTTTGTGTTCCAAGCTAAGATAAAAATCATTGAAGCTGTACCTGGAAGAGGCAGTGCCACACTGCGGGCCCCACTGTTCTGCATCTGACAGAACCGCAAGCATAAAAGCCGTGCACGATACATTCTTGTGGTTCATTAGTTCATGAGTGCTAATGGCATTTTGCAAACTTGGAGGATGAGGGAGCTTTTCTCAAAAGCTGCTCTACCCTTTGCCACTTTTCCTTACCACTTGTCCCCTTGGAATGTGTGAGGAAGCACATCACCAGTGACCATTTATGCTAACCTGCTGTCCTTCTGGGAAGTCCTGTGGGGGGACACTCAATGTCTTGGGAACCTAAGAGCAGTGTGAAAAGAAGGAGGCCTTCAAGCACTTTGAGCTGAGGGTGGCCCCGGCTCTGGAAGGGCGCCTGCAGCTTCCTTTCAGCAAGTGCATTACCTACGACATTGGGATTCCCGCCTCTCTTTCTCTCTCTCTCCTTGGCACAGCCACTGCTGCAAAGTGCCACCTGTTGGTGACGTAGAACTGAAACCCTGCGTCACCTCCCCACACTTGGTCTCAATCCAAGTTCTGCAGCCTCCTGCATGATGGCCCATTGGACCCTTGTTTATTCCAAATGTCCCAAAGATGTGACTTCAGAAAGGTAAAACCATTCCACCAACTCTTTATTGTACATTTCCAAACATATTGACAGATTCTCTCCACCTCTTGCTTCCTCCTCTTTAGTTATGCATGCAGTTATTTTTGGTAACATTGTTGCCTGATAAATAGAGGGGTTGTGAGATCTTAAGTTATTATGCAAGCGTTAGCTACACAGCCTGGTACACCATTTGGCTGATGCTTAAGGGGAGATGAACAGTAGTAACAAAGAGGAGGAGGGCAAGAGAGTTATTTTAAATTAAAGTATACATATGTATCCATATGACATTAATAATAAGGGTTGGGAGCCATTGGAGTTGGCTGCACTGGCTTTTCAGGCACCTCCAAGAACACTTTAAAATAATTAAAAAAACAAAAAGACAAAACTGATTTTCTTATTTTCTTCCCTTGGTTAAGAGAATCGGATTCAGAGCCCAGGCTCAAATATCGGCTCCATCATATACTAACTGTGTGATTTGGGGACATTTACTTAACTTCTCTCCAGCCTGAGTTCCTTATTTATGAGAAGTAGATTATACTCATGTCCATCTCATGGAGTAACCGTGAGGATTAAATAATATCATGTGTGTAAAGCACAGGGATATTAATGCTCAATAAATGCCGGGCGTTACTAAGATTATTCTTACTCACTTCCCTATTTCTTAACACTGAAATAACTTTAAACGGGATACGTGTCGTTAAATCCTACCTCACCAATAGCATTTACCTTAGTGGGGCACCTGACTACTGTTTTCCAGAATTCTAGGCATTCAGCAGCTGCGGTCTCAGCCCAGCTGCAAGTCAGAGCCCAAGCATCATGCTTTCTCAACTGCCTGCACTCCCTGGTGGACATTGCACAACCTGGCTCTTACTTCAGCCTCCGGGTTGGATAGACGAAAGTCAATAATTAATTCACACCTACTAATTTATTCTAGAACTGTATGGTTTACAAAGAGCTGTCACAGAAAGGCGGCGAGGGATGTCATTACCATTGCAAGGCCAATTCTCAGTCTGGGGCAGTGCTCAGGCCTACTTATACCAGGCTGTGTCATTGTCCCAGAGGAAGGTGAAAAAGAAAATGTGCACTTTCAAGACTATATTCAATAATTAATATAAGCTTATATTTGAAAATGGAATTATACATTGTCTTTCTTCATTTTTATGAGCTATAATTTATATACAGTAAAATGGACTTTTTTAATGTACAGTTTTACAAGATTTGACAAACAGTTATAAAGCCATCCTCATAATAAAGATATAGAACAGTTTTATCATTCTAAAAGAATTTCCCAGTATAGCTCCTTTGTAGACAATCTGCCTCCCACACCCATGTCCTGGGCATTCTGTCTCTACAGTTTTGCCTTTTCAAGAGTGTCTTATAAATGGGGTAATACAGTATATAGACCTTTGGGTCTGGCTACTTCCATTTACTTCAATGTATTTGAGATTCATCCATGTTGTGTGCATATCAGTAGTTTATTCCTTGTTATTAGATAATATTTCATTGTATAGATGTTTCATAGTTCATTTATCTACTACACAGGTGAGGGAGATTTGGGTTGTTTCCATTTTTGAACAATTACGAATGACTGCTCTAAACATTCATGAACATGTTTTTGTGTGAGTATAAATTTTTATTTCACTTGGGTGAATTCTTAGGACTGTGATTTCTGGGTCATATGGTAAGAGTTTGTTTATCTTGATAAGAAATGTCCAAATGCTTTTCCAAGTGGCTGTACCATTTTGCATTCCCACCATCAGTGGATGAAAGTTCCAGCAGCTCCACATGCTAGTCAACACTTGCTATTGTCAGATTTTTTATTTTTTTAATTTTAGTCTTTCTAGTAAGTGTGTAGTGGTTTCCCACTGTGGTTTTAACTTGTATTTCTCCAGTGAATAATGATGTTAAGCATCTTTTTGTGTTTTTGTTTGCCATTTGTACATTTTTGCTGAACTTTTTGTCCAAATGTTTTGCCCATTTTTGTTTTTTTGAATTGGGTTGTTGTTTTCTTATTATTCAGTTTTGAGAGTTTTAAAAAAAATGTATTCTGGATACAAGTCCTTAATCAGATATGTGATTTGCAAATATTTTCTCCAAGTCTGTAGCTTGTCTTTTAATTCTCTCAAGAGTATCTTTCAAAAGAGCAGAATTTCTTAGTTTGATGGAGTTCAATTTATCAATTGACTTTTTTTTTTCTTTTATGGTTCATGTTTTTGGAATTATAGCTAAGAAATATTTGCTTTATGAAACATAAATATTTACTCCTGCATTTTCTTCTAGAGGTTTTATAGTTTTAAATTTGACATTTAGGTCTATGATCCATTTTGAGTTGATTTTTATATACGATGCAAGGTACAGATCAAAGTTTCGTATTGTTCCATTTTGTAGTCTATGTGGGTGCAGTAGTTTTGGCATCATTTATTGAAACAGGATCCTTTGTGCATTAAATTATTCACATTTCTACTTTTCTTGAAAATCAGTTGACGATATAAATGGGTCTATTTCTGCACTTTCTGGTCTGTTCCATTGATTTACATGTCTATTCTGTCTTCAATACTTCAGTGTTTTGATTACTCTAGCTTTACAATCAGTCTTAAAATCAGATAGCGTGAGTCTTTCAAAGTTGTTCTTTTCTTTTCAGTGTTGAAAACTACATAATATAAAGCATAAATACATTTCCCAATTACCATATGTCAAGCATATACACCTACTTTAGGTGACACTGGTAAGGGACATCTACCTCCATCCTGGGGATTTTAAAAACACTGCAGGGAATGTACATGTGTATTAAAAGATGAGACAAACTAATCTGAATGCCCAGAAACCTGAAAACATTTGGAGCTCTAATCAGATGGAATGTCTTGTTATAGCTGTAGATATTGTTAGCCTACAATTTTTTCTTTTTTGAGGAAGATTCGCCATGAGCTAGTACCTGTGCCCATCTTCCTCTATTTTATATGTGGGATGTCTGCCACAACGTGGCTGGATAAGCGGTGCTTAGGTCCACACCTGGCATCTGAACTGGCGAACCTCCTGGCCACAAAAGTGGAGCATGCGAACTTAACTGCTGTGCCACCAGGCCAGCCCTTAGTTAGCCTATATTTTTAAAAACTCACCTTTATATTTTTGTAGATACCTGTCCACAAATTTAATTCAGCAAATTCTAACCCCTTTAAGCTGCTGCATGAAGTTTCAGGTATAAACAAAACATGACTATTCTCTATGGCTCACCATTAGAAAGGACTTACTATTAAAAGCTTGCCTTGTGTAGCACTTCACTGTTTACAAAGTTCTTTTATGCACATAATTCCATTAGGTCCTCACAACCAGCCTTGGAGCAGGTCTTCCTCATCCCATTCTGCAGATAAGGAATCTTCAGAGTGTTCAAATCACTGACTTATCGTTCCTGGCAGAAAGTGTCCCAGTTAGGACTCTACCGAAGTCCTTACACCAAGTCTTCTGAATCTGTGCTGCAGCACATCCTGACTTTAAGAAGTTCAGATTGCCCTGGGTCAGTGGTATCTGGCCCAGGATATGCTGAAGGTCAATATGACCTCGTAAAAACCCCATCACTGTTAAATTCAGCCAGAATAAGACCAGTTTGTGGAGAGTGTTAGCTTTCATTATTAGCTGCCCTTCGACTGCCAGATTCCACTGTGTGAAGCTCGAACTCAATCCTCCAGATTTGGTTGGATTATGATACAGATAGGGTGTGCTGTTTTAAAAGGGTGAGAAATCTAGGAAATTCTCCTGTTACCCCTAAAACTTGCTACACCATTGGGCTGAGTATAGACACCACTAACACAATTTTCTATTGTCAATGTGTTAGTAATTAGTGGCCATCAGCAGCCCTGAATGAAAACTATGAGTTTCTGTATTTGACCAAGTTTGGCACCAAAGTTAAGCATCAAACACAGGGTCATACTCTGGAATCAATTCCTGGATTTTACAGCTACAGAATAATTTTGACATTTGCTCAGCCCAGAAAGTACTTAAAAGAAACTGTCTAATCTTGTGCTTCTCAAAGTGAGGTTCAGACACCAGCAGCTTCAGCATCACCATTACCTTGGAGTTAGAAATACTAATTTTCAGCCCTCCCCCTCAATTGATTTTATTTAATATTTTTTTCCTTAAGTGAGTGAACAAAATCTCCGAGGAAGGACAGCTTGAGAAGAAGAAACATGTTAGATCATCATAGAACTCATTTGTAGATATTAGGCACCATAAATAGATTAACGCTAAGAAAACACTGACATTATCTACTGTGGTTCAGGAAGAACTGGAGAGTGGTTCTAAGATCAATTTGGTAAATTAAGCCACAAGATTCTGTTCAGGATGGACTCAGGTCCAGGTTAATTTATGCTCCTTGTGTCTGCGGTGTGAATAGGGCATCCCTTTTGATAGAGAATGTTCACTGTTGTCTCAAGGTTCTAAGAGACTATGACTGTAGTTTCTTTTTGAGAGAAAAAAATCCAGACATTTTTCTAATGGGAATCTGTTCTTGGAATGAGAAAATGTGTTTTTGGCTTGCATTTTCATTTTCACAAGATTCGAGGTTTATACTTTCAGTTAGAAGATCCAAGAGAAATGAAGAATTGTCAGGAATCCTCTTCCATAGATGTGTCCTCTGCGACAGCACACACCTACTTGATTTTTTTTCAAGAATAGATAGCAGCCAATTCTTCCAAATTTATATGATGTTAGAGATGGAAGGGCCCTTAGAAAGCATCAGGCGTTTTTCAAAGGGAATTTCATTTGCATTTTGGGTGGGACAGTACTTCCGGGTGAGAGACTATCCTGTGTTAAACATGTTTAGCATTCTTGGCCTCTAAATACTAAGTGCTAATAGAATCCCCCAGTTATTATTGTAACAGAAGTCTCCCAACATATTTCCAAACACCTGCTTGGGTGGTGCCTTAGCTTGAGATCTTCCTCCAGCCCCATGGTTTTATCATCAAGAAAACTGAGATCCTGTTGTTTAATGGCAGAAGAAGCCTTTGATCCTGACTTTCTGACCCTCAGCTCCGCTATAGTATAAGTGCCATGAGGGCAAGATTTTTTTGTCTGTTTTATTTACTGCTGGATCCCCAGAGCTGAACACAGTTTCTGGCATGTAGGAGGCTCTCAATAAACATTTGTTGAATGAATAAATGAGCAAATGAGCAGACAAGTTACTACCTACTCTAGGATACCATCTCCAAGATCCACCAATAACAAAGTGATTGCCTATTGATGATTTCCAAGGCCCCAGCTGTAATCAGCTTTCGGGTAACCAAAACAATAAGGTCCATTATCAGAGACGAAGGAGCCACAGAGTAAATGGGATTCTTCAAGGCAGTCCTACATTGTCACAGAAACTTGACTTCCAAATTAAATGCAGTACCTCTACTGATTTAAGATGTACAGTATTTCCATTAGAATAATAATACCACCACTAAGATTTTGAATTTATGTGCATATTTATGGAGTGAGCTGTCTATTGATGGATCATAATGATGACGTCTCTGCTACAAAAGAGGCCAAGCCTGGCGCCACAAAATGGCCCACGCGATTGGAACTTTGCCACAGGTGTAGCACCCAATGCGCTGTTACCTCTCGGGAATTGCTAATTCCGTGAATTGCTCTTTAAAGCATGTTTTC
This sequence comes from Equus asinus, assembly GCF_041296235.1. Taxonomy (NCBI): domain Eukaryota; kingdom Metazoa; phylum Chordata; class Mammalia; order Perissodactyla; family Equidae; genus Equus; species Equus asinus. The sequence goes on along the minus strand of NC_091810.1, from coordinate 75,397,133 downwards.
TTTATTCATTTCCCCAATTAAAAGCATATCTAAAAGTTGTTCCATGCTTTTAAGTCCACTCAAAAATATTTTTGTGTTCTTTGAGAGGGTATTTAATACTTTTATAAAGAGCTAGCTAAAGAAGACAGCATTTGCTCAGGAAAAGCGTTTTGGAATGTGCCAGGCTGTCATGGTATACTTTAATCTACCAGTATTACATTTTTGCAACAAGTCAGTATTTGGATTCTCACCTTGCTATTTTGAAGCTAGGTTGAGTGTTTTCACGTGACAATACTTCATAGCTCACATTTAATGTCTGGGTCAGGCAGGTGAAGCTTAGAAAAGCAAAGAGGTGTTGACCATGTAGAAAGCTACGGTCGGAGTGATAAATATCTGAGCTTCAGTGACTGAGACATTAGGGACAATGGGTTACCCTTTCTTTATTGTGAATATTTGGAAGCTGATTTCATTTGTATTGCAGTTTTAAGTAGCTTTAAAAATCTTATTGTCTCCATACTCATACCATTTTCCTTATAAAACCCTGGTTCTTATCCTCATTTTTCAGTCTGAGAAACTGAGATATGGATGTTGAATATGTATACTGTATTAGTCAGGATAGTTTAGGTTATGTTGTGGTAACAAACACTCCTCAAATCTCCCTTGATTAATACAGCAAAAGTTCATTTCTCATTCATGTCACATGCCCCACACAGATGGGCTGGGGCCTCTCTTCCACACAGAACTTATAGACCCACCTTACCAATGTATCCCCTGGAATATATGGCTTCTTCAGTCACTGGGGCAGAGGAAGGGAGTCCTGGAGGAACATGCCCATCTCTTTTGCCCAGAAGTAACTACACCACACTTTCCACAATCCACTGGCCCAAAATAGTTACATAGTCCCTTTGGCATGGTAAGGGGGGTGGTAAAATGTAATCCTTCAGTGTGCCGGGAAGAAGACAACTGGACTGGGGAAACCACTAGAATTTCTACCACAGGTAACAAAAACTAGCTGCCACTTTTGGTAAGGACAATTCCCTGAGATAAATGAATTTCTCAACCAATATTTCCAGACTCCAGCATTTTGTAGACTACGAGGAATGAAAATATGTGACTGAAACATATTTGAAATTTATTTTCCTCCTGTAAGTCCAAATGGTATACTAAAGAAAGATGTTATCAAATTTTTTATGGACTAAGGTGGAATAAATATGCTTCTAAATGTACGTATATAAATACAAACACACATATATAGTGGGTTTGCAAATTTAACTCTGGATCTACAGAAAAGAAGCATTTCTTTATTTTTTTATTATAATATTTGAGTCTTTCACATTCCCCCACTCATTGGAAGGTGGGAGAAATACTAACTAAATGTCCAATTTGCCTTAAGGCTTAAACTGATGTAATAATATTGTCTGTCTCTTTAAAAATTGCTTATGTTTCCAGTGTTCTTCTCTATGTATCCAGCTGAGTAGGTGAGGGATGTGGAATTTACTCACTCTCCTGATGCTCACGGGAAGAGGATTCCTGCCTCAGGCTGCTCTGTGGCTGTGTTGGATCTGAGGTTTATTGATGTCTGAGGCCATGGTGTCTTGGTTTCGCAGACCAGTGCGAGTCCCACTGGCCTCTGATGTCAGCATCTGAGGCAGCCATGGTCTTCTCTTTGGCTTGTACAGTGCTCCTGATGGTGAGCTACGCCTAACTGGGTCTCCTCCAGACTCTCCTTCGACCCCTCTGAACTCTGGCAGGGAGCTTCCCTTGGTGGTCCACCCTATAACCCATGCTACAGTAACTTCACCTGGCTACAATGACCTTCATGGGAAAACACTGTAGCTACTTCTGGGGCTGGTGTAGACAGCACAGGTTTGGGAAAGATAAATGTCAGATCCTCCCTCTTTGTCACCATGCTTCTGTGCCAAATTTACTTCGATGTGGCTGTATTCCAGATTAGTGAAGACAATTCATAAAGTGGCCTACTCCCAGAATGCTAATTAGACTGTTGGTTGGAAGGAGGGGCATCAGAAGCAGAGCCTCTTTCCCCTTTGGTACTCTCCTCAGTTCGTGAGCCATCTTCTCCCACTCCAGGTCCAGCCTGCAAGGACTCAATCAGGAGGGATGAGCTTATCTGACTCTCCTGCTGCTCTCTCTTTGCCTACCCACAATCCCCTGGAGTTGGAAAGGGACAAACCTTTTTACTTCTTCCTGTTGAACTTCCTTCCAGCCCATCAAGTCTGACTTTCAATATCCTAAATTTAAACAATTTTTTCTTGATATAAGACCTAGATTGTAGGATGATTATCTTGCTGTAAAATCTTATATTTGAATGTCAGAAACTGAAAATTCCTTTATTTTCTCTTTGTGTTCCATGTTTAGCAGTCCTAACCTTCTCCCAAGGAAGATAGATGCCCCAAGTCAGGTTGGGTGAAGGGCCTGAACTTAAAAAGACAAAAGAGAAAAGCACATTAGTTAATCTCAATTTATCAGCAGTGTAACAGATAGGTGAAAATTGGAGAATATTAATATACTTTTGGATGAAAACTAGTGTTTCATTTACTTACCACTCCCATAGACTTTAGAATCTGTTCCAGAGCTTAGAACTTGATTTTTTGTGTGTGTTTATTTCATTTACTTAATAAATATTTTCAAATAATATATTATATGCCAGACCCATCCCAAAAAGAACACGGCCCATTTCCTCTTTGGGGCTCAAAATCTATTGGTGGAGTCACTTAAACAAACAGTAACTCCCATGCAGTAGGTGCACTTGAAGAGGTATGTACATAGCACCATGAGAGCAGAGGAAGAGAATTTAACTCAACCTGGGGACGTCACAGAGACAGTCCTAGAGAATGTGACATTTTAGATGAGTCTCAGTGGATGCATTCCTCTAAGAGGAAGGGGGTGCAAAAGGTTGGGGGTCATTCTAGGCATAGGGAGAGAAAACAGGTGTTCGAAAGTGCAGAGGTACCAAAAGGTGTGTCACCTGGTGCTTCTGTATGGCTGGAACGTATGCTATTTTGGGTGCAGCTGGGACTAGTTTCAATAGTGGTAGTAGAAGAGGAAGAAAATATAAGGAAGACCTGGGCCAGTTTTAAATGGGCTTGTTCAACATGCCAAACAAATTTAGCTTTATCTCGGGTGATATATGTGCCATTAAAATTTTTAATCAGAGTGGTAATAGGCTCAGATAATCATATTTGAATTTAAGAAAGTCAGTGGAGAGGATGAATCAGAGGAGATGAGGCAGGAAGCAGGAAGGCCTGATAAGGAGCTGTTCAGTTAACCCAAATGAGGTGGTCATTGGTGATTTGCACCAAATATTTCCAGCGTTTTTTCTTTGGGCTTCCTATGAGGTTGGGTAAAGCTATGAGACATGTTTTAGTGAAATGTCAGCTGAGGTGGCATGTGTCATTTCTGGGTGGAAACTTGAAGAGCCAGGGCATGATTCGTCTTGTCCTTTACTCCTGCCTGGGTGATCACAGAGCCTCTCTCAGCCTGGTCGCCGTGTGACTATGACGAGCAGTGCTACGGATGATATATGGTGGACGCACTGTATGAGTAAGAAACTTGTGTTGTGTTAAGATACTGAGGTTTTGAACCATCCATGATGGCCTAGCAGTTAAAGCTCAGCATGCTTTGCTCTGGTGGTCCAGGTTTTGTTCCTGGGTGCAGAACCACACCCTTGGTCTATCAGTAGCCATGCTGTGTCAGCAGCTCACATAGAAGAACTAGAAGGACTTACAACTAAAATATTCAACTGCATGGGGCTTTAGGGGGAAAAAAAAAGAGAGGAAGATTGGCAACAGATGTTAGCTCAGAGCAAATCTTTCTCAGCAAAAAAAAAAAAAGATACTGAGGTTTTTGCGATTATTCCATATCACTACGTGACCTAAACCATCCTGACCACCAGGTCAAGGGCAATAGGGGCCTGAATTAATACCATGGCAGAAAAAAATGGGAAGAAGTGACAGGTTCAACAGACATGAAGGTGGTTGAAATGACAGAACTTAGTAAGAAGGTAAATGTCAGGGAGGGAGAAAGGAGAGTCTAGAATGACAACCAAATTTCAGATGGTTGGACCATGTTTATCCATTCACCTGCTTTCATTTTGCTTCCCCATTGACTCTAAGTTCTTTGAAAAAACATTTTAGAACCCTTTGTACACCATTTTGTATACCCATTCTCCCCGTCCAGCTCTCACACAGAATTAATTGTACTCTTATCTGTGTTTCAATAACATTTGATGCACAACTTTGCTATAGCATATTTTATAAGTCAAAGATATTTACAGAGCATTTCTGTCGATGGCCGTCTTTTCTCCAGGATCCGAAGAGAAATGACCTTCATTAAACATTGACTAACAATTTTCTGATTGGCTTTTTAACATTTCACTCCTTACTGTTCTGCTATCAGCCCCACAGGGAGACCTATAAGTTAGTCTATTTTCCTCTCTTTTTTTACTTCTGTACAATTTTGGTCATATGTTTTTCTCAAACTATTGAATAGAAGGAGAATTTAGGATTATTTTTGAACTTAACTCACCCATGATGTCCCTCTTCCATTATCACATGTAATGAAAAGTTGGCAGGGTTTTTTTTTTCAGTAGAAAAATGAGTATCAAAAGGAAGAATGAAATTCTGCAAAAGGAGTT